>NC_025996.2:112452634-112612960 GCF_000442705.2 Elaeis guineensis
AACGGAGAATTTAGCAGAGTTTTTAGATGAAAGATGAGAGCTTATCGAATAACGTATCTGGGGCCCCCTTTTATAAGTGGAGGGGGCAGTAGCCTGATAGCGACATCTGTAACCATCTGGCAGAGGGCTGCCCAGGGTCAGGCGGAGTTTGCTGTGAAGAGTAGTGGAGTAGACCCGTGGCTATCACTGGGGCGTGCCACGTGGAGTCTGCCGCGGGGAGTGGAGCGGCGTCTGTTGTCGCGACTTGCCAGCGGATGGGAGAATCGTGCGGTATCTGTCGCAGGAAGTGGAGCAGGATCGTGGCCGTTATTGTGGCCTGCTAGGGAGTAGTGGAGCTGCGCGGGATCCATCGTAGGGAGTGGAGCAGTGCTGTGATCGTTACTGTGGCCTGTCAGGGAGTGATGGAGCTGCGCGTAATCCATCGTAGGAAGTGGAGCAGGATCGTGGCCGTTATTGTGGCCTGGGAGTGCAGATCCGTCGGCTGAAGTTCGGCAGTGGTCGGAGCTGATGACGGAGTCCGGCTCCCGTAGGAGTCCGGGCGGAGTCCTCCTTGCGGTTGGAGTCGTGGGCGGAGCCCGGCTCCCGTAGGAGTTCGGGCGGAGTCCTCTCGGAGTTGAAGTCACGGGCAGAGCTCGGCTCCCGTAGGAGTCCGGGCAGAGCTCGGCTCCCGTAGGAGTCCGGGCAGAGTCCCCTGCAATTAAAGTCAGGTGTGAAGTCCGGCTCCCGTAGGAGTCCGGACGGATCTTATCGACAATCGAAGTTAGCGATGGAGCCCGGCTCTCGTGGGAGTCCGGGCGGAGTCCCCCTTGCGGTTGAAGTTGTCGGCGGAGTCTTCCTGCAATTAAAGTCAAAGGCGAGGTCCGGCTCCCGTAGGAGTCCGGACAGGGCTTACCAGCAGTTGATGTTGAGGATGGAGCCCGGCTCCCATAGGAGTCCGGGCGGAGTCTACTTGTGGTTGAAGTTGTCGGCGGAGTCCGGCTCCCGTAGGAGTCCGGACGAAGTCTGTCTGCAGTCGTTGGAGTCGAGGGCGAAGCCCGGCTCCCGTAGGAGCCCGGGCAGAGTCTTCCTGCAATTAAAGTCAAAGGCGAAGTCCGGCTCCCGTAGGAGTCCGGACAGGGCTTACCAGCAGTTGATGTTGAAGACGGAGCCCGGCTCCCGTAGGAGTCCAGGCGGAGTCTACTTGCGGTTGAAGTTGTCGGTGGAGTCTGGCTCCCGTAGGAGTCCGGACGAAGTCTGTCTGCAGTCGTTGGAGTCGAGGGTGAAGCCCGGCTCCCGTAGGAGCCCGGGCGGAGTCTCCCTGCAATTAAAGTCAAAGGCAAAGTCCGGCTCCCGTAGGAGTCCGGACAAGGCCTACCGGCAGTCGAAGTTGGCGATGGAGCCCGACTCCCGTGGGAGTCCGGGCGGAGTCCCACTTGAGGTCGGAGTCGTGGGCGGAGCCCGGCTCCCGTGGGAGTCCGGGCGGAGCCCTCTCGGAGTTGAAGTCGCGGGCGGAGCCCGACCCCTGTAGGAGTCCGGGCGGAGTCCTCCTGAAGTCAGTGTTGCGATCGGAGCCCGGTTCCCATAGGGGTCCGGGCAGAGTCCTTCCGGAATTGATTCTGTTGAGGACTTCGGCTGTGGGTATTTTATACCCAATAATTCCGAATGCTAGAACTAGAACTTTGCTTCCATTTCCAACGTTCAGGAATCTATCGCCTTCATCAAATCTTCTACTGACCTGCAGACCCTGCATCAAATTGCAAATATGATAAGGGCTTCCAGTATCCAATACCCAGGCAGTAGTATCACAAATAGAAAAGTTGCAAGTTGTTATCATATAAGTACCTTGCTTCTTCTTCGGCCTGCTCGGATCCAAGGAGGCAATGTGTAGAGGACAGTTCCTCTTCCAGTGCCCCTTCTTCTTACAAAAGAAGCACTCCGCCTGGCTCTTGTCGGGCTTGTGCTTCTTGGTCTGACCCTGTGCAGACGTCCCAGCATGCAGCTGCACCTTCTTATTCTTCTTCTTCCCTTTCTCAAAGGGTCGACGACCAGAAGAAGACCCTCCCACAACATTCACCGACTTTTTATAGAGCTGATGATCCTTCTCAAAGTTTTGTAGCAACCCCAACAAGCCGTGATAGTTCACTGCAGGCTTTGTCATCCAAAAATGAGTAAGAAAGGGAGAAAGGACTTGGGCAATGAATTAAGGATCGCATCCTTATCGAGCTGCTCGTGCAGGGGAAAGCTCAGTTTACTTAGGCGCTCAATCATTTCGATCATGTACAGTACATGATCAATGACTGAGGCTCCATCCCTCATTCGAGCATTGAAAATAGCACAACTAGTTTTGTGCCTTTCAACATCGTCAGGCGTGCCAAAGGAGTCGTTCAACATTTGAAGCATCTCCTGTGGCTGGGCATTCTCGAACTTGCGGCTGAACTCATCATTCATTGCCGCCAGCATAATGCACCGAACGGTGGTGCGATCGTTGAGCCACTTCTGGTAAGTGTCTCGGATCGTTCCTTGAGCGTTCAGGGCTGGCTCCTCAGGTGCAAGATCCGTTACTACATAATGGTCCGCTCATGCTCAAGGATGATTTTTAATTTTTGATACCAGTTATCGAAATTAGGTCCCATGAGCTTGTCATTATCTAATAATGATCGGAGGGACAGGGTAATAGTCATAGCTGCATAAAGGAAAACCAGACCTCTATTAGTACATAAATTATAAATACTAAGGACTTGGACTTTAGTCTAAAGTTTCTCCCAGTATTTTTACAAACTGGTAGCCTCAACCTCCAATTCGAAGAATTACTTTAATTCCTTAGTGGGTACTAGAATCCACACAGACTACACACGAGCCCAACTTTGGTTGGTCAACCCATGTGCATCTATGGGTAGGTTCATAACCAGTTGTTTCTCTAAACAACTTCTAGTAATTGATTTTACCCCAGAACCTAATCAGTAGGCTTTGGCCTCCACTGAAAAGATCTGGTTAGGTCCAACCATTAAAATGATTTGATTTGGTGAATCGGACCAATAAATAATCAGGCCTGACTTTGGCCGGCCAACTTGATCACCATCAGAAAGACTCAAACCAAATTGTCATATTATGAATGATAATTCCATTAGTCAATAAGCACCAGACCTTTGGGCCTCCAATGATTATTAAACTAATGGACTCATTATCACTCATTTAATGGGAGAATATGACTTAGTTATCAATATAACTTAATCATTTTTAGGGACCTAATAATTTTTGAGGATTTTATTAAAGGATAGATGAGAAAAAAATATCCAGCCAATTTCAATCCTCCCATTGACTTCACCAAGTCAGATTAAAAAGGATTTAACTAAAGCTGGCATTAGGAGCACCTAAATCAGTCAAACTGATTTACCTAATGACATGGGTGAGCTCTAATCACCAAGTGATCTAATCAAAATCTAATTCACCAGGTTGGCTAGGTAAGTGAGATCAGTGGTGGGGATAAGCCATTAACTCGTCAGAGATCGAATCACTGCGAGTAGCTCCCGCTTAAAAACCATTGGTCAAACTGCCAAACTTACCTTAGACACCAACCGGTTCATTAGTTTTAATTTGATCAACTTAGTAAATAGGGTTCCACCGCATAGCCATGAATTAAGTCTAGCTTGGTCTAGTTAAAGACATGGACCCATTCAACTACAACTATTGGAGTTGAGTCTAGAGTATCCTTGACCTAATCTAATTCAACTTTTGATTAGATTTGACCAATTACTCTAATTTAGTCCATTTTTTTAAGCTAACCTTAGGTCTAACCCAATTATGAATCTAATCCATCTAACCCATTGATCCACAAGTTTATGCAATTGTCTTAAGTCTTAATTCATAATTCTAGACCTACTAGACAACACTTAATTCTTTTAATTAAGTATTTGGGCTGATGGGTTTGGGTTTGGCATTTCGAAAATAATTTTCAAATTTGAAAGGTTTAATTTTTTGTTCACCAAATATGTTGACTCATTTCACAAATAGATCAGCACATTTCATAAATAGCAATCCTATTGCTAATTACATAATAGAAAATAACTCAATCAAAATAAATCATGAATATTTCTTTAGATCTAATCTAACACATTCATGAAGAGGTACTGAAGAGGTTTAGCATGCAAAACTCCTAGAGGAGTCTTTTATCCTTTAGACATGGCATTCATCTCTCCAAGAAGATGTGTCCCGACACATCTGAGGAGATCTAGTGCATGAACAAGATCCCTTATGCTTCGACAATAGGGAGCCTCATGTATGTCACGTTATATACACATCCTGATATAGTACTTGCCGTGAGTGTCACGAGTAGATATCAGGTGAATTTAGGTGAAGAACACTGGATTGCTTTTAAAAATATCCTTAAGTACTTAAGAAGAACTAAAGATTTGAAGTTGATCTTTGATGGAGGATCGAAGCTGAAAGTTGATGGATACACTGATTCAGACTTTATGGCTAATGTCGATGATAGAAAATCTACATCAAAGTGTATCTTCTTGTATAATGGTGGTGCGGTTAGCTGGAAGAGTTTCAAGTAACTGATCATTACAAATTTGATCATGAAAGTTGAGTACATCATACCTCTTAAGCTGCTAAGGAAGCCTTTTGGTTCAAAATGTTCGTTGCGGAGCTGGGTGTGATGCCATCAGATGCCATTGCACTGCACTATGGTAACAATGACGCCATAGCCCTCACTAAGGAGCTCAGATCTCACCAGAAGTTCAAGCACATAGAGCAACGGTTTCACATCATACGTGAATACCTTGAGAAGAAGTTTGTCAAGGTGCAGAGAGTTGACTCCGCACTGCATGTGGCGGATCCACTAACCAAGCCTCTCAGCCAGCAGAAGATCGAAGCTCACCTTAAGAAGATGGGAGTTGTTGGAAAATATGTCCCAAAAGTCAATCGTCAACCTATTGACGATTGAGCAACCTTGTATTGTAATTGATTTGTTAATAAATAAAATATATTTTTAGTATTTTCATCACAAGTTTTCATCTTCTAATGAACTCCGTTATTGTGATGAAGTCCTTAGGATTATTTAGGTTCAATAAAGAGAGGATTTATCGATTAGTCTTTAAAACTGTTCACGACCAAATGATGGGCTGTTAATAAGGACGACAGCTTCTATCGAGCATAGGTCGCTGTAGGCCATATAGGTTGGTTGTCCTCTTAACCAAGGAGTGTGGAGACACTGGTATGGCATACAGGTGAGATGTAAGGGTACATCGTCATTGAACATGACCAACTCTAGAACATTCTACTGTCAAGAATGTCTTTGATGGGATATAGATATAAATGTCCCTTAAACTTAAGATCATCTCAGTGACTTGCAAGCAACTCACTGTGCTTTGGTACTGGACCAACTAAATTTTTAATTCAGTGACGGAAGGCTTCTGGACACAGTCAAGTACTTGGAAAATCAGAGTGTGATCAAGATGGGATTGACCACTCCAAGAGTTGGAGAAGAATGAGTCGCTGTATTTCAATTTAGCAAAACCTTGGCCAGGGTAATCCATCAGATGGATTTGATATTTTGAAATACAACATGGACAACCTGATCAGAGTTGACAGTTGAACTCTGAGGTATCTTATGAGCATTTTGGTCAAGGAGATGAATTATATGAAAACTATATCCGCATGGGTTCTAAGGATGTTGTTCTACATATTCGACCTATCCGACCGTCGGGTACCATTGCTAGATGGTCACTTTGATTGGTATAAAAATTTATTCTTATGCTATCGAGTTAGGTTCGGGCCTATGAGGTCACACACATTAGAGTTCACGATCCGATCGGATGGTTGATCAACGATTAAGAATCGTTCTAGGGTTAAACGATCAATACGATTGACATTTAACCTAGTGCAAGTGTTGCAGGAGGATCGATTAGCAATTTGATTGCTAATTGGCTTAATTTGATTAAGCCAATGGGCTGAGATTAAGTCTAATTGAATATGATTTAATTAGATTTGATTTGAGCTTGATTGGATCAAGTTCAATTGGTTTATTGGACAAGCCAAGTGTAAAAAAAAACTAGTCCTAGTCCAATTAGGACTTGGGTCAACCTAATTTCTAATTCGATTAAAAAATTAAATCTAATTTAAATCTAATTTAATCTGATTAAATTAGGTTCTTAATTGGGTTAAGATCTATTTTAATTGGATTGATTTGGTTTTAGTTTGATTTGGTTTGAGAAACTAAATTTGAACAAGTCATATATAGAATCCTAGTAAGACTAGGATTCCACCTTAGCCCCCCACGCCCACTCTCTCTTATTTTGTGCGAAAAAACCTTCTCTTCCAGGCCTTCATGCATGCCCAAAGCTTTCCACTCTTTCTCTTTTACATGGAATGTGGTTGTGGACCAAGTCAAAGTAGGAATTAGTTTGGATTTCAAATTCTATGAGATAGAATTTTCGGAAACCAAAACTCTTTCCTTATAGCACTGATTTTATCCAGATTTTTTCTGAAATTTTTGTGACTTTTATGGCACATATTGTGTACCCTTTGCTGGTGGTCCATGATAGGAAAAGAAGGAGGGGGCACCCAAGAGTTGGGTACCACTTGTCTTGCCCTGTTTGGATTTTCCTTGACTAGGTATTTAACCTAGACAAGGATTCTTCATATCTCATTATTTAAGATAAATTTCTTCTTAAAATTTTTTTGAATTATAGAGCATTGAGAGACCTTTGGGGCTTATAAAAATTAAGGAGAAAGAGTATCAGAGTGTGGAGATATAATAGACACAAAACTAAGTGTCTGTGTAAGAGCAAAGAGAAGAAGAAGAGGGTCTTCTTCTAGGGTTGCTGAGTTCACCCCTTCTCTTCCTCTATATGTGAGTTTTCTGAGAATGTCTCACATATAAAACTTCTTCTCTTACTTCTCATCTTTGGAAGAGTCCAAATCAAGAAGAAGGAGGCATCTAATCGACCATCGAAGAAGAATCAGTATAGTACTAGCATATTGTGCTGATTTCCTGGACCAAGACTTCTGATCGTGATTCGTGGGCTCATGTGGATGACTCCTAGAGGCCGAATGCATGTGCCGCTCATAACATCATCCTCAAGACCAGATCAGCAAAGTTAGAATGTCTAACTTGCAGGGTAATAGATCTGATCTATTATATTTTACATACGTTAGATGTAGTATAGAAACATGTTGATATGATCAACATGTAGTTCTTGCTCTTTATATTTTAATTTTTGATTTAATAATATATAATAATTATGTAATAGGATCTTAGATCTAGAGATTTTATAATTTTATAAGATAAATTTTGATTTATTTTAGTCTTCCGCTGCCTGATCTTGAAAAAGTTTCAATATCTAACCCTGAAACCCTAGATCTGGTTTCTTCAATTGGTATCGGAGCTTAGGTTGTTTATTACATGATTATTTATACACACATAGATTATTTTTTAGATTAGATCTAATTTATAATCTGATTGTTAAATCAAAAATTAAAATTTTTAGATCAATCACGAACTGTAGGTTGTCCTACTGTAAGGTTTACCCCTTACAGTGTAAAGGTTGTCCTAGTTCGTGTAGATCTATCTTTAATCATAAATTTGTTAGATGTAATCTAGATTAAATTTATAATTTATTAAATCTAAAAAGTATTTAAATCTAAAATAAAATCTCTTTGTTAATAATTTTCACACAAAGAACCATCATATATTTGTTTGAAAAATTTACAAAATTTAAAGTTGAAATTATTTCAATTACATGAACCTGTTTAGATTAGATCTAAAGTAATTTCATGATTATTTTACTTGCATTTTGATTATGAATCAAACATGCAACTTGGTTGGTAGAATCATGCTGTAAAAATATTTTACAAACATGAAAATTATTTTCTAAAAGCCGAACCCCAATCCTCAGTCCAAAACTTAATTGAGAATTAAGAAGTTGTTTGATTAAGTTCTAGGATTGTGAATTGAAGAACCAAAGACACAAACCATAACACATTGGGTTAATGGGTTAGTGGGAATTAGGTCCATTAATTGGGTTAGACCTAAGGTTAGATTAAAGATGGACTTAATTAGAGAATTGACTAAATCTAATCAATTGTTGTCTTAGATTAGGTCAAGGATTCTCTAGATCAATTACAATAGTTGTAGTTGGTCAAATCCATATCTTTAACGAGAACCAAATAGACTTGATTCTTGGCTAAGCGGTCTAGCATGAACTGTTAGGTTGATCTAATCGAAACTAATTAAATCAGTTGGTGTCTAAGATAAATCAGATCGGTGGTTTTTAATTGGCAGCCCACTTACCTGACCATTTCTGATGGTGTCTAAGGCAAGCTTTGGCAGACCCTCCCACCGATCGAACTTACCTGGCCTCTTGATGAAATTATATTTTGATCAAATCACTTGACTATTCGAGCTGACCCATGTTAGCTAGGTAAATCAGTGTGACTGATTTCGGTGCTCCTAGACCAGCCCTTTTAATGGTCTCTCTTAAACTGACTTGGTGAAGCCAGTGGGAGGATCATGATAAGCTGGTTCATCTGACCTCCTCCTCTAAATTAATTAAATCTTCTAAAATTATTAGGTTCTTAAAATAAAATAGTTATGGTGATAACTAGATCATAGCCTCCCATTAAGTGGATGATAATGGGTCCATCAGTTGGATAATCATTGGAGGCCCAAAGGCCTGGTGCTTATCGGCTGATGGAATTGTCATTCATAATATGATTTCTTGACTGCATCTTTCTAAATGGTGATTAGGTTAGCCAACCAAAGTTGGGCCTAATCATTCATTGGCTAGATGGGCCATGTATGCTCATGTTAATGGTTGGACCTAACCAGACCTTTTCAGTGGAGGCCAAAGCCTACTGATTAGGGACTGGGGTAAAATTAAAAATACTAAAAATTATTTAAAGAAATAATTGGTTATCAACCTACCCTTCGATGTACATGGGTTGGCCAACCAAAGTTGGGCTTGTGTGCAGTCCAAGTGGATTCTAGTATCCACTAAGGAATTAGGATAATTCTTCGAATTGGAGGTAGAGGCTACCAATTCGAATAAAATAGTGAGAGAAATCTTTTGATTAAAGTCCAAATATTTAGGTTTAATGAATCAATTACTAATTAGATTATGATTTTTCTTTGTGCAGATATGGCCACTTCCATATCACTCTGATCATTGTTGGACAATAAAAATTTGGTAGGACCTAACTTCGGTAGCTGGTACTGAAAGTTGAAGATAGTCCTGGAGATGAACGGATCCTATATGTGATAACGGATCTTGCACCTGAGGAGCTAGCTGTCAATGCACGTGAAACAGTCAGAGACATTTACCAAAAGTGGCTCAGTGATCGGACCACGATGCACTGCATCATGCTGGCTACCATGAGCAATGAGTTCAGTCGCAGATTTGAGACGACTCAGCCAAAGGACATGCTTCAAGTGTTGGAGGATGGCTTTGGCACACCCGATGATGTGGAGAGGCACAAGACTAGTTGTGCCATCTTCAATGCCAAAATGCGGGATGGTGTCTCTGTCACTAAAGCCTGAACTCATTGCCCAAGTCTTATCTCTCATTCCTCACTCATTATAGAATGATAAAGCCTGAAGTAAACTACAACGGATTACTGAGGTTGCTTCAGAACTTTGAGAAGGATCACCAACTCCACAAGGAGTCGGTGAACTTGGTGGGAGGTTCATCTTTTGGTTCTTGACCCTTTTGAGAAAAAGAAGAAGAACAAGAAGAAGAATATGAAGAAGGTGCAAGTTCAGGTTGGGACATCAGTGCAAGGCTAGACCAGAAAGATCAAGCCTGATAAGAGTCAAACTGAATGCTTCTTTTACAAGAAGCGGGGGCACTAGAAGAGAAACTATCCTTAGTACATTGCCTCCCTGGATCCGAACAGGCAGAGAAAGAAGCAAGCTATTGCTGGATAAAGTATTTATATGATAACTCCTTGTAATTTCTCTATTTGTGATATAACTGACTGGGTATTGGATATCGGTAGCCCTTACCATATTTGCAATTCATTGTAGGGGTTGCAGGTCAGTAGGAGATTCGAGCAAGGCGAGAGGTTCCTAAACGTTGGAGATGGAAGATCAGTTTCAGTTCTAGCATTACGAATCTTGAAACTTGTATTTGAGTCCCATACCATTTGTTGGTGCATAATTTCGTCGACGTCGGAGGAGCTGGAGTCGAGAAAAACACGGCCGCCGTCGGGACCTGCAAGGAAAGTCACCGATACCGGATGGAGCTAGAGTCGAGGAAAATGCGGCCGCTGCTGGGACCTGCAAGGGAAGTCTAAATCAGAGTTAAGGGTGCTCCGACAAGACCCTCCAATGCTCAAGTTAGTACTCTACTTCAACAGAAATGGAGCACTCGAATGGGATTTTGGCAGAGTTTCGAGTTAGAGTTTAGAGCTTAGAGGAGAACGTATCTGGGAGGGTCTCTTTTATAGATGGGGGAGCGTAACCGCTTGACAGCGACGTCCGTAACTGCCTAGTAGTGGGCTGTTCAGGGCCACGTGAAGTTTGTTACAGAGAGTGGAGTGGTGTCCGTTGTCGTGACTTGCCAGAGAGTGGTGGGGCCACATGGAATCTATTATAGAGAGTGGAGTGGGGTAGTGTCCGTTATCGCGACTTGCCAGAGAGTTCGAGCCTGATGGCTGAAGCTCGGTTGGGACGTCTGATGGAGCGGAATGGCTCTCTGTCTCAGCAATCTAAGAGAAACTCGGATGTTTTTGAGGTTGTTGACGAGTCTACTGTTGTCGGGTGCCTTGGGGGCTGATGCTGTGAGCGAAAGTCATCTGCTATAGAAGCTCGGATGGAAACTTTCTGTTGGAGAAGTCTGACAAGAGTCCGATTGTTAGAAAAATTCGTCTGAAATTTATCTGATGTCGAAGCTTGTCTGAAGACTGTCTGCTGGAGAGGTCCGATTTCATGAGGAATCTGATAAAGGGTCATCCGACAGTGGAGTTTGGATGGCGCTGTAGGGGTTCGTCCACCGGAGGAGTCTTAAGGACACTGGGAAAGGTCGAACATTGGAGAAGTTCGGGATTCAATTCTGTTGTAGAAGTTTGGATGGAGTTTGGCTCTTGTAGGAGTCTGAAAGGAGGCCACTTATTGTAGAAGCTCGGACGAAGACCGGTTACCGTAGAAGCTCGGATGGAGACTTCTTGTTGTAGAAGCTCGGATGAAGTCCGCTTGCAATAGAAGTTCAGAGTAGAGATCCACCTAGTGGAGCCAGTCTATTGTAGAAGTTCGTCTGGGATCCATCCGCTGTAGAAGTTCGGACGGAGTCCGGCTCTTGTAGGAGCTCGGATGAAATTCGAAAGGCGATCGACCGCCGTAGAAATTTGGATGGAGTCTGGTTACTATAGAAGTCCTGCTGTTGGAGAAGCTCGGACATTGACAAAGTTCAGGAGAAGTTCGGAGTAAAGTCGATCGTGGCAGGAGAAGTCCGGAAGAGATTCAGGGGGTAGTCGATCACTGTAGGAAGTCGGCTGATAAGGAAGCCCAGAGAGTATTTAGAAAAGTTTGGTAGATGACTGAAGGGGTTCATTATTAGAGAAGTCCGGATGGCATGAAAGAAGTTCGGATAGCTGAGGGAGTTCAGAAAGACATCGCATAAGGTCGGAAGCCAGAAGAGCCCTGGGAGGGTCGGCCTCTTACGAACTTCGACTGGGGTTATTTTATACCCAACACCAGTCTCCCTACTTTCGAGTTCGGATTCCAAATAAAGGAAGTACAAAAAAATTATCACAGCCGAAGTTGCCTCCCTCGATTTTCGTACTCGATTGTGTCCAGATATTTTCGTGTTTGGCACGCTGGTGCTGGAGTCTTTTCAAATTGAGGCGATCCAAAAAGATTTTTTCGGAACTCCCGCTGGAGCATTGCTCTAGGTATGGTGCAATAATGATTCTATCTGTTGTCAGCTGCCTTCAACCGCCTGCCACAATGAGTGGGCCACGCGACGGTTATAGATCGACAAGAGGAAATCTGCAGTTATTATTGCATCGGACCCCGTTGCCTATTTAAACCCGCCCCACTCTTTCAGTGGTTTCAATTTGCCTGAGAATTCTGTTGGAGCCCTTCTTCTTCCCCGAGAACTTCATCTTCCTCCAGTGTGTCCTTCTCAGTTTTAGGTGCTCTTCGAGTCGATCCCCATCACCCTTGCTGCCTTCCTACATCTTTCGGACCAGCTTAGATTAGTTCTGGAACCCCTCTCTCTCTTGTTCTTCTTCCATTTTTTATCCTTCGCATTACGCCCGTTCGGTTTCTCCGCAAGCATCTTGTTTCTTATTTTTTCCAATTTTTCTAGGATTTTTTAGGGTTTTCTCTTGATTCGAAATGTCCTCCAACACTTCCTCCTCTAGCAGTTCTAGGAGTTCGTCCATTCCAATCCCACAAAATCCTAGTTCTGTAGATGAACCTCGTTCGGTCTTTGTACCAGACATCATTCCTAGCACTCTGACTTCGGACGAACTCTCACTGATCATGATTCAGTACGAAATTCTTCCAGAGTACGAGTTTGAGCTTTCCGAGCCAACTACCCGGGCCAGCATCCCTCCTCCTGGCTGCTTCTGTTTATATCAGGAAGCTTTCCATGTCGGGCTTCGACTTTCGCTTCCCCCCTTTGTTGTCGCTCTTTTTCATTTTTTGAATATTTCTCTAGTTTCTGTAGCGCCGAACTCCTTTAGGTTTCTAATAGGATTTCTTTCCCTCTATCGCTTAGTCGAAGTTCAGTTAACCCTTTCTTTGTTTAGGAATATCTATACTTTCAAGCGTCACCCTTCGGCCAAGGATTGGTGGTATTTCTCCCCCCAGTTCGGTAGAAAGGGGTTGCTGAAAGGTGCCCCCTCTTCTATCCATAACTGAAAGGAAAGGTACTTCTATGTCCGATGTCCGACCATGGAGCTGGGGTTGCCCCCTTGGGGCTCCCTGAGAGACTCTGTCCGCCGGGCTTCTAGCCTGGGAAGGAACGACCTTGAAGCCTCCAACAAACTCGAGGCTTATCCAACTCCTCTCCTCTCCGACCTCCTGAAGGAGCATGGAGCTGGGGTTGCCCCCTTGGGGCTCCCTGAGGGACTCAGTCCGTCGGGCTTCTAGCCTGGGAAGGGACGACCTTGAAGCCTCCAAGAAACTCGAGGCTTATCCAACCCCTCTTCTCTCTGACCTCCTGAAGGAGCAACTCTTGTTTAACGTCGGCCTAAGTCCTCTCAACCCGATCGGTATATATATATATATATATTTATTTATTTATTTATCATTCGCTGCTTCCCCCTTCTTCTTGTACTTTTTTCTAAGCTTTGTCGATCTTCTTTCGTTGCAGATATGGACGCAGATGCAGCTCGAATGTTAGCCCAGGGTCTCAAGACCCACAAGAGAAAAGACGCCGTATCCTCGAGGGCCGCGAAGAGGGCTAGGGTAGAAGAGACGAGCTCGGCTGCACCTGCCCAGACGGCCATTGCCGTCGACGCCCCCTCCGACGTCGAGGTCGCAGTCCCCCGAGCCTCTTCGAGGAGCCCCCCGGTCGATGTTCCCGCTCCAGAGGCTCGGCCCGAGGAGGCACCGGGGGCCAAACGGAGGAGGAGAAAGAAGATGTTGGCCCATAAAAGCCGCAGCAGCAGGGCTGCCATCGAGGGGCCCGACGGCTCTGAAGAGGATCCGGAGGAAAATCCCTTCAACAATAGGGATTTAATAAAGAGATTGGTAGATGGGTGCGTCCTGCCTGAGGTCATCCACAGGATCGTCCACGCCGATCCTGAGCAGCAAGTCAGGGACTCTCTGGGGTCCTTTCTCGAGGTAGATCAATTTACTTCTTTCTTCTTCTCGCTTCTTTACTTAGCTTATTCCTCAGCTTTTATATTGACTCCTTGGCCGCTCTTGTAGATTGGACACCAGCTCATCGCCAACATCGAGGCAATGAATAATGCTAAGAAGGAAGCGACCTAGGTGGAGGAAGGTTGCCTGGTCGAGGCCACCCACCTCAAGGAGAAGATCGTCGAAGTCGCGAGTCTCCAAGAGGCACTGCAGAAGGAGGGACAAACCTCGGCAAATTTGAGGGCCGCCTTGGAGGAGGAAAAAAAGAAGGTGGAGGCCGAGGTCTCCGAGCTGAAGGCACAGATCCTGACCCTGGTCTCAGAGGCAATGGTCCAAGCAGTGGAGGAGTTCAAAACCTCCTCCGAGATGAGGGATCTGAAGGTCCAGTTCGGCCAGGCCGCCTACATCAAGGGCTTCGAGCTCTGCCAGGAGAAGGTGGTCGGGAAGTTTCTCGAACTGGACCTCGGCTTCCTGGATAAGGCATCCGATGATGAAGCCAGACCTTCTGAAGTCGCTACCGGTCTTCCTCCAGTCGGGACATCTTCGACTGCCGCGGCTGCCACGATCGACCTTTCGGGGGTGCCGAGCTCCTCCACTTCTGCCCCAAAGGTCCGAAACCTCTAATTTTGTATTTTTTCCCTTTGTTGTGACTTTTCCTCATTCTCTTGTACTTAAGAACCATTTAATCAATGAAATCAGATTCTTCTTTACAGAGAGCTCCTTTTTCTTTTTCTGCATCCTTTTTCTTTTCTTTTATTTTCTTACACTGATTCGTGTTGTGACGCTCTTGTCTCCCAACAACAGTGTCCTGCCGAAGCTCTTCTCCTGCCACAGGGGATCCCTTTGAAGTCGATGATCTAAGATCTGAAAAGAAAAGTTCATCATCTAACGAAGAAATCAAAGAAGTTGGATAACGAACTTCACTGGCTGAGGAAGAGCCATTCCGAAGCCACTGCGGAGGCTACTTGCTTTCGGGACCTCCATAAAAAGGGCTTCATGGATTACACCTGGAAGAAGGCTGACTTCGTGAAGGAGCTGGAGGAACTCCGAAAATGCACCAGCGACTGATCTTGGACTCAGGCTTCCAAGATCAGCTCCCTTGAGGTCGAGTTGACGGTCGTACAGGAGAAGATCGATCAGTTGGAAGGGGGCTCATCCTGGCTCACAACTCAGGTCGACCACGATCGAGACTGGTCGAAGAAATTCTCCAACCTTCAGAAGCAGCTGCAGGATGCCGAAGCGAACTACAATGCCTACCAAGTCGGTTGGTGTGGGCAAGTAGACGACTATCGAAGGAAGCTCAAGACGGCGATCGATAAGGTCGCCCACCTTCAGAGGCAGGTGTCTGAGAGAGTCCAGGCCGTTTCGATACAAGGCTCCGAGGAGCTCCGCTCCTTGAGGGGGACAATGGAAGAACTGTCCATGGCCCTTGGGCAGGAGAAGGCCGAACTGCAGCGGCTGAAGATTCAGCTGGCCTATGAGCAGCAGGCGGTCAAGGATACCGAGACAGAGTTTGAAGTTCTGAGAAAGAGGCTTCGAGAGTCAGAGGGTGAGAGTCGGCAGTTCCACCAAATGTATCGAGAGATGCTGTTAAGAAAGAAAGAACTGAAAGAAGAAGTTGAGAACTTAAAGCAATCCCTGATGATGGCTGGAACCGAGAGTTTAAAGTTGGAAGAAGTCGAGCTTCCCTAGAGCCTCTTTTACCTTTCATTCTTTCATGTATTCTTTTCTTTTCTTGTCATTTTTTTTAGCCTTCAAAGGCTTTGTAATGCGCACTTTACTAATGAAATAAAAAGAAATTTTTTCATTACCTTGTCCATTCTTGCATTAAATTATCGTTTATCGAGCTTCTTTTATCTTCTGTCTTATTCGATGTCAATGTTGTTTGAAGATTTCTGATCATCGTCGTGTTGATTTATCCTTTTTGTTTATGATCGAAGGTCTTTTCAAGGTCATTCGAGTTTGACACTTCCTCCCAGTGCTCCAGCCTGGGGTCCGAACTTCTCGTTACTTTGTGGAAGTCTATTTTCTCTTGTCAATATTGGATTCTCCCTTAGAGACTGAGGGTGTTTGACAAGAGTCTCCTTCCTCATTGAGATGAGGTCCCTTATGTCTTTGATGTAGTTTATTTTTTCCTTATCTCTGGTGTGGCTCGTCGCTTTCCCATTTTCTCTCCCTTCTTTTTTTTAATGTTCGGAAGAGAGATTTCCCTCAGCTCCTAACGGGGTCGTAGGGGTGTAGAGGAGCCATTGAGGGGACTCTTCCCCTCATCCGGTCTTAAACGATCAGATCTTCATTTGCATCAGGACAAGGTTCTCCTTCTGTTCCCGACACAGTCAATTTCAGCTCAAGTTAGGATGAGCTTTTTCTCCTATTCCTAACAGGGTTATGGGGGTACATAAGGGCCGTTGCAAGGGCCTCTCCCCCCATCCAATCTCTGAATAATCGGGCCTTCGACTTTACTCATGTTAGGACGAGGTTCTCCTCCTGTTCCTAACAGGGCTGTGGGGGTGCATAAGGGCCGTTGCAAGGGCCTCTCCCCCCATCCAGTCTCTAAATAATCGAGCCTTCGACTTTGCTCATGTTAGGATGAGGTTCTCCTCCTATTCCGAACATGGCTGTGGGGGCGCATAAGGGCCGTTGCAAGGGCCTCTCCTCCCATCCGATCTCTAAATAATCGGGCCTTCGACTTTGCTCATGTTAGGATGAGGTTCTCCTCCTATTCCTAACATGGCTATAGGGATGCATAAGGGCCATTGCAAGAGCCTCTCCCCCCATCCAGTCTCTAAATAATCGGGCCTTCGACTTTGCTCATGTTAGGATGAGGTTCTCCTCCTGTTCCTAACATGGCTGTGGGGGTGCATAAGGGCCGTTGCGAGGGCCTCTCCCCCCATCCGATCTCTAAATAATCGGGCCTTCGTTATGTCGGAATGAGGTCCTCCTCTTATTCCTGACATGCTTAATTTCGATTGTCTGAAGAAGCTACTCCCTGTCGTTACAAGCTCATGCCAAAAGAAAATATATGCAAATATGAAACTTTTATTTAAGGCAAAGTTATTGGTAATATACTCGTAGATTTTCTGAATCCCATGGTCGTGGAAGGTATGCTCCCCGTCGGGATCCTCCAGAGATGGTGTTGATGATCCTGATTGGAGGTCGATCTTCAGGCTGTTTTTCCCTTCTTGGGGCTTTGGCTGTGGTAGGGCCCTTAGTCGATTCTCCCTACCCTCAGGCCGACATCGGATGAATCTGTCGAGCTGACCTCATCTGATGAGCTCCTCATCTCATCTCGAGCTGAATACACTCCTCCGTGTCATGGTTGTGGTCACGATGATAGAGGCAGAACTTGTTAGGATTGCGCTTCCTGGGGTGTGTGCGCATCCTTTCTAGCCTTGGCAACTGCTCCCTGACCTCCATCAGTACTTGGGTTTTTGGAGCATTGAGAGGGGTGTAGCTGTGGAATCTTCCTGGGGGAGAGCTCCACCAAACTCTGCGATCTGAGCTTCTCTACTTACGAGCCCGGGGAGGAGTCTGGACATGCTTGTGTCTGGGGGAAGTTCGAGAATGTGGCCGAGCTTCACTCGGCCCTTTTTCAGCTGTGGGCTTGCTGGAGTCACCCATTTGCCGCTCCTTCACAGCCTCCTCGTCCTTCAGCTTGAAGGCTTCCTCTACTCGGGTATATCCTTCAGTCTGAGCCAGCAAATCAGCAAAGTCTCTGGGATACTTCTTTTTCAGAAAAAATAGAAGATCATTCTTTTGAAGACCGCTTTTCAGGGTGGCCATTGCAACTGATTGGTCCAAGTTTCGACCTCCAATGCGGTGGCGTTAATTCGGTTGACATAGGTTTGGATGGATTCTCCCTCCTTTTGCTTGATGTTGATAAGGGACTCCGAACCTCTCCGGGGACGCTGGCTGCTGACGAAATGAGCCGCAAACTGATGGCTCATCTGATTAAAAGAGAAGATAGTACCCAACTTCAGTGCCGAGTACCAGTTTCTTGCTGCTCCCTTCAAGATAGATGGGAAAGCTCGACATAGGATGGCATCTGGCATGCCATGGAGCAGCATTATTGTCTGGAAGGCCTCCAAGTGATCAACCGGATCTGAGGTCTCATCGTAGCTCTCAAATTGGGGGAGCTTGAAGTTTTGCGGGATCGGTTCTTACATAATCATTTGAGAGAAAGGAGGGTCAGTACAGATATCCTCACCGTAAGCAGGGGGAGCATGGTGGAGCTCTTTGATCGCCAGTTCATCTCCTGGAACATTTGATCCAGGAGATCCTCTCGACTGCGCATCTCAAGGATCTTCTTGCAGAATGAAGATAGGGACCCTCCGAGGGTGGAATCATGATCAGACGGAGGGCTCTCTGCCCTCTACTTTCCCCTTCCAGGGAACACAGGGTGACTGGCCCAAGTAGGCGACCCGATCGCCAGATTCTGAAACTCCGACGATGCTCTTTCCAGCCGCACAGATGCCTGTGGCTGCTGCAACTGCTGCTGCATAGCCTGCACTACTTCGGTGAGGCCCCTGACCTACTGAACCAGCAAGTCAAACTGCTCCATGCCGACTGTCGTTGTCGGAGGAGGAGCCTGAAAAATGGAGATGAGGCCAGAGCTTGCGGATCTCACTGAGATCTGGCCACGAAGGCCGTGGATCGTCTGGTGGATGCCTTTTGGTGAGGCATCAGGTGGAGATCTGGCAGGAGAAGAAGAAGAAGATGTTGAAGAAGATGACCGAAGACAGTCTCGTTGAGTACTTCTTTAAGAACAAGGGTCCTGCGAAGGTTCAAACCCTTCCTCTAGCGTCAATTCTGTTGGTGCAGAATTTTGCCGACGTCGGAGAAGCTGGAGTCAAGGAGAACGCGGCCGCCACCGGGACCTGCAAGGGAAGTCGTCGATATCGGATGGAGCCAGAGTCGAGCGGAATGCAGCCGCCGTCGGGACCTACAAGGAAAGTCTAAACCGGAGTTGGAGGTGCTCCGACAAGACCCTCCGACGCTCAAGTCAGTACTCTGCTTCAACAGAAATAGAGCACTCAAATGAGATTTTCGCAAAGATTGAGTTAGAGTTTAGAGCTTAGAGGAGAACGTATCTGGGAGGGTCTCTTTTATAGATGGGGGAGCGTAACTGCTTGACAGCGACATCCGTAACTGCTTGGTAGTGGGCCGTTCAGGGCCACATAGAGTTTGTTACAGAGAGTAGAGTGGTGTCCGTTGTCGCGACTTGCCAGAGAGTGATGGGGCCACGTGGAATCTGTTACAGAGAGTGGAGTGGAGTAGTGTCCGTTGTCGTGACTTGCCAGAGAGTTTGAGCCTGACGGCTGAAGCTCGGTTGGGATATCTGATGGAGTGGAATGGCTCTCTGTCTCAGTAATCTAAGAGAAGTTCAGATGTTTCCGAGGTTGCTGATGAGTCCACTGTTGTCGGGTGCCTTGGGCGCTGATACTGCGGGCGAAAGTCATCTGCTGTAGAAGCTCGGACGAGGACTTTCTGTTGGAGAAGTCTGACAGGAATCCGATTGCTAGAGAAGTCCATCTGAAATTTATCTGATGTAGAAGCTCGTCTGAAGACTATCTGCTGGAGAGGTCTGGTTTCATGAGGAATCCAGTAGAGGTCATCCGACAGTGGAGCTCGGATGGTGCTGTGGGGTTCATCCGTCGGAGGAGTCTTGAAGACACTGGAGAAGGTCGAACGTTGGAGGAGTTCGAGATTCAACTCTGTTGTAGAAGTTCGAACGGAGTCTGGCTCTTATAGGAGTCTGAAAGGAGGCCGCTTATTATAGAAGCTCGGATGAAGATCGGTTGTCATGGAAGCTCGGATGGAGACTTCTTGTTGTAGAAGCTCAGATGAAGTCTACTTGCAATAGAAGTTCAGAGTAGAGATCCGGCTGGTGGAGCCAGTCCATTGTAGAAGTTCGTCTGGGATCCATCCACTGTAGAAGTTCGGACAGAGTCCGGCTCTTGTAGGAGCTCGGATAAAATTTGGAGGGCGGTCGACCATCGTAAAAACTTAGATGGAGTCTGGTTACTATAGAAGTCCTGCTATTGGAGAAGCTTGGACATTGACGAAGTCTGGGAGAAGTTCGGAGTAAAGTCGATCGTAGCAAGAGAAGTTCGGAAGAGATTCAGAGGGTAGTCGATCATTGTAGGAAGTCGGCTGATAAGGAAGCCCAGAGAGCATTTGGAGCAGTCCGATAGATGACTGAAGGAGTTCATTATCGTAGAAGTCCGGATGGCATGATAGAAGCTCGGACAGCTGAGGGAGTTTAGAAAGATGCCACGCAAGGTCGGAAGCCAGAAGAGCCCTGGGAGGGTCGGCCTCTTACGAACTTTGGCTGGGGTTATTTTATACCCAACACCATTGTTCTTAATGATTGTCATTTCTATCCTAGTTTCTTTTTAAATTTTATTTCTGTAGGTTTTCTGGCCAAAAATGATTATGAAATTTTAATAAAAAAATAAGTTTGTAATATCATTGTGAATGGTGTTACTATTTTTTGTGGATATTTGAATAATGGTGTGTATATGTTATCACAACATGTTAACATAGTCTATTCTACTGGCAAGCATCCTAAATTAGATAGTGTATCAGATATCTACTTATGACACTATAGGCTAGGTCATATAAACAAGAACAGGATAAACAGGTTGACTCAAGAGGAAATCCTCGAAATCAGTGATTGTGAATCACTTCCAACCTGTGAGTACTATCTTCTTAGTAAAATGACCAAGTCACCTTTTACTGAAAAAGGTGAGAGAGCTACTGAGCTCTTGGGCCTAGTATATATTGATGTATGCGGACCCATGAGCACAAGTGCTAGAGGTGGATATTTTTACTTCATCACTTTCACGGATGATCTATCTAGATATGGATATATCTATCTGATGAAACATAAGTTGGATTCATTTGAAATGTTCAAACGATTCCAAAGTGAAGTAGAAAAACAAACAGGGAAGAGTATTAAAATTCTTCGATCTGACCGGAGGAGAATACCTTACTAGTGAGTTTCTCACATATCTAAGAGAGAATGGGATTCTCTCCCAATGATCTCCTTCAGGAACACCACAGCATAATGGTGTGTCTGAAAGGAGAAATCGGACTCTGTTAGACATGGTCCAATCCATGATGGGTTTTGCCAGCTTGCCGATATCCTTTTGGGGATATGCACCCGAATCGACCTATTATCCATTAAATAAGGTTCCAAGTAAGTCTGTAATTAAGACTCCATATGAGTATAGACAGGGCGTAAGCCAGCACTTTCACACCTTAGGGTCTGAGGATGCCCGGCCTATGTCAAATGGTTAGTTATAGATAAACTTGGATCTAGGTCTGACAAATGCACATTCATAGGGTATCCCAAAGAGACCAAAAAATATTTTTTTCTATCACACTGATGAACAAAAGGTGTTCGTCAGTCTTAAGGCAATCTTTTTAAAAAAAGAGTTTCTTGGTGAAGGAACCGTTGCCTCTAAGGTTGAACTTGATGAAGTTCAACAGGTAGAAAGACCGACACCAATAACTGAACCTGAGTCGGATTTGATTAGATCAGATCCAGAGCCCAATGTACCTACACCATTAAGGCAATTCGGTAGAGTACCGCGTCAATCAGACAGATACTACAGTTTCTTGATCCGAGATGGTGATCCCATCGAACTCGATGAGAACAATGAGGATCCGATCACCTATATGGATGTAATGCAGAGATCTGATTTTGAAAAATAGCTTGAAGCTATGAAATTCGAAATGGAGTCTATGAAGGTCAATGATGTATGGACATTGGTTGATCCACCTGAAGGGATAAAACCCATTGGGTGTAAATGGATCTTCAAAAAAAAAAAGAGGACAGACGAAAAGGTGGAGACCTATAAAGCCCATCTGGTTGCCAAGGGGTATCGTCGACATTATGGTATTGACTATAATGAGACGTTCTCCCCTGTGGAATGCTCAAATCCATTCAGATAATGCTTGCAATAGCTGCCCATCTGGATTATGAGATCTGGCAGATGGATGTAAAGACAGCTTTCCTGAATGGAGAGCTGACCGAAGGGGTGTATATGATACAACCTGAGGGGTATACATCCACAGATGAGTCCAAGGTGTGCAAGCTTCAGAGATTTATTTATGGATTGAAGCAAGCTTCTCGAAGTTGGAACATGCATTTTGATAAGGTGATCTATGAAGGACTTGGGTGAAGCATCCTATATCCTAGGGATGAAGATCTATAGGGATAGATCTAAAAGGATGCTTGGGTTATCCCAGTCCACGTACATAGACACTGTGCCGAAGAGGTTCAGCATGAAGAATTCCAAGAAGGGCTATCTACCGATAGGCCATGAAATTTCTCTCTTTAAGAAGGATTATCCGACAACTTCTGAAGAGAGAGAGCATATGAGTAGAGTCCCATATGCTTCGATCGTGGGATCTATCATGTACGTCATGACATGTACAAGGCTAGATGTGGCATACTCACTAGGAGTAGTGAGTAGATACCAATCTGATCCTAGAGAAAACCACTGGAAAGTGGTTAAAGCAATCCTTAAGTATTTGAAAAAATACTAAGGACCAATGGTTGGTTTATGGCGAGTCAGATCTAAAACTTGTGGGGTTCACAGAATCCAGCTTTCAATCTGACCATGATGACAGCAGAAGAGTGTCGGGTTATATCTTTACTCTGAATGGTGGAGCCATCTACTGGAAGAGTCTCAAGCAGCATACTGTGGCAGACTCTTTTTGTGAAGTGGAGTACATCGCAGCATTGGATGCCGCGAAAGAAGCTATGTGGCTAAGAAAATTCATCACCGAGCTCAGAGTAGCACCATCCCTCGATGGTCCGATCCTGCTCTACTGTGACAGCACTGGTGCTATAGCTCAGATGAAGAAACTCAAAGCACACCAGCAGACGAAGCACATTTTGCACCGCTTCCACCTAGTCTGAAAGATCGTAGATCGATGTGACATCGACCTTCAGAAGATCGATAAAAAAGAAAACCTGACCGACCTCTTCACTAAAGTCCTGACGATAATGGAGTTTGACAACTACAAGTCAAAGATGGGTATTAGAGACTGTGCCGAGTGGCTTTAGGACAAGTGGGAGTTATTAGAAAATATGTCTCAAAAGTCAATCATCAATCTGTTGACGGTTGAGCAACCTTGTATTGTAATTCATTTGTTAATAAATAAAATATATTTTTGGCATTTTCATCATAAGTTTTTATTTTCTAATGAACTCTGTTGTTGTGATGAAGTCCTTAGGACTATTTAGGTTCGATAAAGAAAAAATTTATCGATTAGTACTTAAAACTGCTCACGACCAAATGATGGACTGTTAATAAGGATGACAGCTTCTGTCGAGCATAGGTCGCTGTAGGCCATATGGTTGGTTGTCCTCTTACCAAAGAGTGTGGAGACACTAATATGATATACAGATGAGATGTAAGGATACATCGTCATTGAACGTGACCAACTCCAGAGCATTCAGCTGTCAAGAATGTCTCTGATTGGATATAGATATAAGTGTCCCTTAGACCTGAGATCGTCTCAGTGACTTGCAAAGCAACTCATTATACTTTGGTACTGGACTAACTGAATTTTTAATTCAATGATGGAAGCTTCTAGGCATAGTTAAATACTTACGAAGTCAGAGTGTGATCAAGATGGGATTGACCACTCCAAGAGTTGGAGAAGAATGAGTCGCTGTATTTCAATTTAGCAAAACCTTGGCCAAGGTAATCCATCAGATGAATTTGATATTTAAAAATACAATGTGGACAACCTGATCAGAGTTGACAGTTGAACTCTAAGGTGTCCTATGAGTATTTTGGTCAGGGGGATGAATTATATGGAAACTATAGCCATATGGGTTCTAAGGATGTTGTTCTACACATTCGACCTATCCGACCGTCGGGTACCATTGCTGGATGATCACTTCGATTGGTATAAAAATTTATTCCTATACTACCAGCTTAGGTTCGGACCTATGAGGTCACACACATCTAGTTCACGATCCGATCGGATGGTTGATCAATGATTAAGAATCGTTCTAGGGTTAAACGATCAATACGATTGACATTTAACCTAGTGCAAGTGTTGTAGAAGGATCGATTAGCAACTCGATTGCTAATTGACTTAATTTGATTAAGCTAATGGGCTAAGATTAAGTCTAATTGAATATGATTTAATAAGATTTGGTTTGGACTTGATTGGATCAAGTCCAATTGGTTTATTGGATAAGCCAAGTGCAAGAAAAAACTAGTCCCAATCCAATTAGGACTTGGGTCAACCTAATTTCTAATTTGATTAAAAAATTAAATCAGATTTAAATTTAATTTAATCTGATTAAATTAGATTCTTAATTAGGTTAAAACTTATTTTAATTAGATTGATTTGGTTTTGGTTTGATTTGGTTTGAGAAACCAAATTTGAACAAGTCATAGATTGAATCCTAGTAAGACTAGGATTCCACCTTACGCCACCTTAGCCCCCTATGCCCACTCTCTCTTATTTTGTGTGACAAAACTTTCTCTCCCATGCCTTCATGAACTTCCAAAGCTTTCCACTCTTTCTCTCTTACATGGAATGTGGTTGTGGACCAAGTCAAAGTAGGAATTAGTTTGGATTTCAAATTCTATGAGATAGAATTTTAGGAAACCAAAACTCTTTCCTTATGGCACTGATTTTATCCTAATTTTTTTTGAAATTTTTGTAGCTTTTATGGCACATATTATGTACCCTTTGGTGGTGGCCCATGGTAGAAAAAGAAGGAGGGGGCATCCAAGAGTTGGGCACCACTTATCTTGCCCTGTTTGGATTTTTCTTGACTAGGTATTTGACCTAGATAAGGATTCTTCATATCTCATTATTTATGATGAATTTCTTCTTGAAATTTTTGTGGATTATAGAGCATTGAGAGACCTTTGGAGTGTGTGAAAATGAAAGAGAAAGAGTGTAAAGGCATAAAGATATAATAGACACAAAACTAAGTGTCTGGGTAAGAGCAAAGAGAAGTAGAAGAGGGTCTTCTTCTAGGGTTGCTAAGTTTATCCCTTCCCTTCCTCCATCTGTGAGTTTTTTGAGAGTGTCTCACATCTAAAACTCCTTCTCCTACTTTTCATCTTTGGAAGAGTCTAAATCAAAAAAAAGAAGGCATCTGATCGTCCATCGAAGAAGGATCAGCACAGTACTAGCATACTGTGTTGATTTCCTGGACCAAGACTTTTGATAGTGATTCGTGGGCTCGTGTGGACGACTCCTAAAGGCTGGATGCATATACAGCTCACAATATCATTCTCAAGCCCGGATCAGTAAAGTTAGAACATCTAACTTGCAAGGTAATAAATCTGATCTATTATATTTTACATACATTAGATGTAGTATAGAAATATGTTGATATGATCAACATGTAGTTCTTGCTCTTCATATTTTAATTTTTGATTTAATACCATGTAATAATCACGTAATAGGATCTTAGATCTAGGAATTCTCTAATTTTATAAGATAAATTTTGATTTATTTTAATCTTCCACTGCCTGATCTTGAAAAAGTTTCAAGATCTAACCTTGAAACCCTAGATCTGATTCCTTCAGATTTGTCCTAGAAATTAATAAAGATGATTTTTGTATATTCTTGAAGTGCTAAGAATTTGAGAATACATTAATTAGTGGTTTATTTCTAAATACTTTCGATCAAAAGACCATCACAGAGGATAGTGATCAATCTATTCGAGATCGATGCATGGTTCACCTCCTTGTGGGTAAATGAATCTTGGGTCTGTGGAATGTGATCAACATGAGAACCATATGGATGTCTACTCTCTCGTCAGTGGCCTTTTCGATGCTATAGTGGTGTGAGATATCCTTTGATTTATGGTGTTATTGGCTATTTGTAGTGAGGCTACTGGGTTTCACTGCACGTTCCCTTGGTCTCTAACCATTCAGATCCTTACTGTGTATGTTGGCTTCAGTAGGTTTAGGTTTACTGTTTGGAATAGGATGCATCTAAATGCGATCTATCGACCTTAATAGAAAAGGAGAAGTCCTATATGATTTGCAAGACTGAGTTCAGAAAATCTTTGGCCAAAACAAGTGTGAATACTGAAAAAAAAAATTACGGGATTCACAAATAAACTCAAATCAGATCAATCTTGCATATGACTGACAATAGGATCTGACGAGTTCTCCATGACCTTTGTCAAGTCAGGACTCACGATAGAAGAACTGAATCATACGATAACTACACCTAGAGGTTTGTACTTTCATTCTACTAAGTTGTCACTACATACTGCTAGGTGTCACTGGTGGATTGCAAGACTCATCGGGCATCATCTTGATGATCGATGGCCCTCAAAGGATAGAATTGGAATCATTCCAATCCATCGAAAAGAGTTTCGATGATGTTGTTGTGGGGATCACAATATATCTCACTATCAGATAAAATGAAACCTATGGTGTCACACATTAAGGGATTTAATCTCGAATTTATCAATTGGACTTATGAAATTCTAATTGGATTAGAGTTTATTGAAATCTTATTAGGTTTATGAGAACCATGCTAGCACATGGTTAAACCTAATTCTTTCCGAAACTTCGATTTGATCAAGTCCATAGCCTTGAACCTAACTTAAATCCATTTGGATTTAATTACACTCTTAATTGTAAGCCTAAGAGGATTTGATTAAGTCAATTAGTTGACATAATTATCCTAACATTATCTCTTCATTCTCTCCTAATTATCTCTAAGTAGTGTGTGGAGTAAAAGGAAAGAATGGGTGGCATCTTCTTTAATTTTGGCAGGAAATGGGATGCCAAATCTTAGGATATTGCAAGAGGGGCCCACCCCTCTTATGTGGGATGGCATGGAGGAGAGAGAGAGAGAGAGGGGCCATACCCCCTCTCTTGATCAAAACCCTAATGTGGGGCACCAACTCTGGCACCAAGAGTTGGTGCCCCAACTACCTGACTTATATTTCATGGGCGCCTCTTGTACCTACCTTAAGAGATAGAAGATTATTTTATCAATTATATCTGATTTTATTGGAAAAAAATTTGATTAAAAAGATAGAAGATTCTTATGAGATAAGAATATATCTTTTTAAGATAATTGGATTCCTATTATGAGTCAGGATAGTGTCTATATATAGAGAATGTCTCAGGGTTTCTAAGTGATAGAATTTTGTGAGAAAAAATCTCTCTCTCTCCCTTCTCCATGCCTTCTCTCCTCCCTCTCTTCTCTTCTATGCCAAAGGGTTGCAGATCATCTTCTATGCCAATAGGAGAGCTGCTGTCCATCTACAGTGAAAAATGAGAATAAGAAGAAGAAAAAGGCTGTAGATCAAGGAGTTAATCTCACAGTCTAGATCAAGGAGTTGATCAAAGTTTGAAAGCTAAGATTTTATTTGGAGAAGAAGAATCTACTACAAGAAGATCAGTTTGAGATTGATCTTGGTGGATATCTGTAGAGGTCGGATACATGTGTGGCTCGAGCATCTACGAATCTGTGATCATCATAGCAATGAATATCTACCCATGCTAAGGTATCGAGATGCAATCTCATACTTATTTCTAAATTTTAGATTATATATTTATTTTTCTTTTGGGTTTGGGTAGGATTAGATTTGATCTTAAGCATGGGGGTTAAAGGGTTTAATCCGTTTGTTTTTCTGCTGCGTTCAAAAGAGTTTTGAAATATACACATGCTACCTATCTGATTTTCTAACACTTAATTAATAAAATGTTCTTCTAAATTTGTTCCTACCATACTATATACGATATGACATGGTAAGAAGCCGAATATTGATTATCTCAAAATTTGAGGATGTCTGGCCTTGTCAAACAACAACAGACAGACAAAGAGGCTAGATCTATGAGACCTCATTTAATAGGATATCCAAAAGAGTCTTTGAGGTACTATTTTTACCTCTCAAAGGATCACAATATAATTATGAGCTGACATGCCAAATTCTTGGATAGAGACTTTTTTTTGGATGGAGGTAGTGGGAGAAAAATTTTACTTAAAAAAAATATCTCTGAAGAGCAACGAGTCACAGAGCCTGTGGAACCCATTCCACCTCATAGATCTAATAGAATCACACGTCCTCCTGAAAGATACATGGGTATGCTGGAAGTGGATGTAGAGAAAATGTTCCTTATGAGTGATGTGGACCATGTTAATGATCTTAAAACCTATGATGAGATGATGTCAGACATCGACTCCGAAAAATGATTTGAAGCGATGAGGTCAGAGATTGACTCAATGCATACCAACTAGGTCTGGACCTTAGTAGATCCACCAGTAGGAATAGTTTCTATTGGGTGTAAATAGATCTTTAAGAGAAAGATAGGTTCAAATGGAAAGGTGGAGATCTTTAAAGTGAGGCTTGTGGCTAAAGGTGGAGACCTTATAGTCAACATGAGGATATTGACTATCAGGATACCTTTTGTCAGTAGCCATGCTGAAGTCCATTTGAACACTGCTTACTATTGCAGAAGCTCATGACTATGAGATATGATCGATGGATGTGAAAACTGCTTCCTAAATGGATATTTTAAGAAAGATATCTATATGGAGCAGCCTTTGGATTTCATATCCAATGATGGAGATCATAAGATCTGCAAGCTGTAAAGGTCTATCTATGGACTAAAGCAAGCATCTTAGAGTTGGAATACTCGATTCAATACTATGATCAAATCATTTGATTTCATCAAGAATGAGGAAGAACTGTGTATGCTCAAAAAGATCAATGGGAGGGCTGTCACATTTCTCATATTGTATATGAATGACATCCTTCTAATTGGAAATGACATTCTCATGATGACTTCTGTGAAAGTTTGGTTATCCAAAGAGTTCTTCATGAAAGATCTTGGAGAAGTATCCTATATTATGGGCATAAAAATCTATAAAGATAGATTTAAAAGGATGCTAGGTTTATCATAGCAATTGTACATAGAGAAAGTGCTGAAGCGGCTCAACATAAAAAACTCTAGGAGGGATCTGTTACCCTTCAGACGTGGAGTTCATCTCTCCAAGAAAATATATCCTAACACACCTGAGGAGATCTAGCATATGAGCAAAATCCCTTATGCTTCTGCTATAGGAGCCTCATGTACGCTATATTATGTAATCAACCTAATATTGCTCTCACTGTGAGTGTCACAAGCAGATATCAGTCAAATTCAAATGAGGAACATTGGATTGCTGTGAAGAATATCTTTAAGTACTTAAGAAGGACTAAGGATGTCTTTTTGATCTTTGTAAGAGGAGACTTGCGAGTATAGGGATCCACAGACTCAGACTTTATATCTGACACTGATGATAGAAAGTATCAGGTTTTATGTTCTTATGTAACAGTGGTGCAGTTAGCTGGAAGAGTTCCAAGCAACCGATCATTATAGATTTTACCATGGAGGCAAAGTATATCGCTTCATCAGAGGCTGCTAAGGAAGGATTATGATTCAAGAAATTTGTCGTGGAGCTGGATGTGATGCCATCAAATATCGTTCCACTCTTCTATGACAACCATGGAGCAATAGTGCTCGCTAAGGAATCGAGATCTCACCAGAAGTCTAAGCACATCGAGCAATGATTTTATCTAATTCATAAATATCTCGAGAAAAAGATCATCGAGGTACAGAAAGTCAACTCTATAGAGAATGTAGCTGACCCATTGACCAAGCACTAAGCCAATAGAAGACTGAAGCTCATCTTTGGAAGATGGGGTTTAGGTTCATGGCCAATTGGCTTTAGGTCAAGTGGGAGTTTGTTAGATATATGTCCTAAAAGCCAGATTGGCTAATACATATACACATTCTAAGAGCATAATCTTGTAATTAAAATTTTTGACTAAATAAAATTTGGATTATTTTCATTCATATTGTGTTTAAATTGTGCCTATGAATCACCCAAGGAACTAATGGATGATGACACATATCTCAAGAGTTGAAAATTTGAAATGCATGTCATTATTGATTAATTCTTAAATACTTTCGATCGATGGATCGTCACGGAGATGGTGACTAATCTGGATAGATCAGTGTATAGATCGCTTTCCTTCATGGGTCGATGAATCTCAAGTTGATAGTATAGGGACACTGGCATGAGACTGTAGGTGCTTGATAGAGATCAAGCGTACTGAGCGTGACTAACACAAGAAGTCACTAGGATGGCTACCCACTCATCGGTGACTTAGTCAAAATTACTGTTGTGTAGATAATTTTTTGACCTGTGGTACCTCAGCTGTTCATAGTGGGATTGATGTAGTTTGACTACACAATCACTTGATTATCTAGTCATTCATATCTTGAGGTATATGTTGGCTACAGTAGGTCTATTGTAAGAATAGGGTATGCACCAAGATGGGATCTATTGATTCTGGTAGATAGGAAGAGATCTTATACAATTAATGAGATTAAGTTCTAAAATCTATGACCATGGTAGGTGAATGATGAAAAAAAAATTATAAGGTTTCACATGGACTCAAGTCGATTGAATCTGATATATGATGAACGAATAGATTTGATGAGTTATCCTTGATCTGCATCTTGTTGGAACTCACAACAGAAGAACTGAACTACATGATAACTACATCTAGAGGTTCAATATTATATTCTGCTGGATTTTCACTACATACTTTTAGATATCACTGATGGATCCTGAGACTCATCGAATGATATCTTGATGATCGATGATCCTTGATGGGTAGAGTTGGAATCATTCCAACCCATCGAAAGGAGTTTCGATGATATTATGATGGAGATCATAGTATATCTCACTATCAGACACAATAGAATCTATGAGGTCATACACAAAAGAGATATTTGTCTGATCAGATGGTTGATTAACGATTCTAAATCGCTATTTGGTCTAATCATCAATATGATTGATGATTGATCCAGTGCAAAAGTTGCAATAAAATAATTCTCTAAGAGCTAATGAGTTGTAGAAGGATTAATTAGCAATTGGATTGCTAATTGACTCATTTTGATTGAGCAACGATGTTCAGATAAAGTCTTATTGAATCATATTCAATTTGACTTGATTTGGGTTGGATTAGATCAAGCCTGATTGATTTATGAGATAACCAATTGCAAAGGAGATCAATTTTTGATTTGATCAGGACTTGGGTTCAATCAATTTCTAATTGGATTAAGATTTTATTGAGGAGAATGGATTCTCAATTAGATTAGGTTTCCTCTTCTCTTTGGGTGCAACCAAATCAGATTTGGTTGAGTTTAATTGAAGCACCAAAAGTAGAGTCCCAATCTATTGGGACTCTCTCCCTTCACCACCCCATATAGAAGCCGCGCCCCACTCTTCACGTGCTTTTTATTTTTTTATGAGATTTCTTCACACCAAAGTAGATGATTCCCCCTCTTATCAACACCCTTTATGGATAAAGAAAATAAGGAAGGTTTGAATTTGATTTGAAACTTGATTCCTTATCTTGATGAGATTTGATCTCATCCCAACTCCTTTGATGCCAACTATAAAAGAAGCCTTTCTTTTGTGCGAAAAAGAGATGGGAATTCATCGTGAAAAATCTGATGGGGCATGAGAAAATCTGAGAGGGGCATTGCACCTTTCTGGCATGAAAGAAATTGAGGAGAGGTGTCTCCTCCGGGGTGAGGGTTCTAGGGTTTCATCTAGGTTTTGGGAAAAGAGAAAAAAAAAGAAAAAAGAGTTTTCTCAAGGGCTTTCTTCTTCCTCCTCCACATCTTCCTCCCCTATTCTCCCTCTTGTTCCTCTTCAGAGATCTGAGAGAGTCTGAAAATTTGAAGAAGAAATCAGAATCAACCATCAGGAGACATCTTCACAAGGGAGATAGCATCCTGGTGAAGATGCAGGCCTATGATCAGATCGAAAGCTTCGTGTAGATATCCGTAGAGGTCAGACATATATGCAGCTCATCGAGAACCTCATTGAATTATCACGATCATCAGATAGTGGAGCAAGGCTACCCGCATAAAAAGGTATAGAGATTGAATCTCTAATTTTTTATTTTATTTAAATCTAATTTTATTTTCAGCATCTTAAAAGTATATGATCGATCTTGTTGCATGTAGATTAGAGCTACTTCATGCATGTTAGATAGATTAAAAGTGCTTAATTTAGATCAAATTTTTATTCCACTGAGTTTATGATTTTTAAAAGTTAAAACTTTGCATACTCTGATTTCTGCATGCATATCCCCAGATGTGCAACATCCTTCAATGTGGATACTGGTAGATGTCGGATACTTGTGGAGCTTTAAAAAGACCTTGAAGAAATCCACAGATTATCAAATCGTGGATTCAATAGTCTATGAAGATATCCACAAATCATCAAATTGCGGTGAAGATCTACCCATGCAAAGATAAAAATCAGATTTTTATTTTTACTTGTATCTTAATCTTGTACATATGATGATAACTGGATTATATTGAGATATGTCTCTATATACATGCTTGATTAGATTAGATCTAATTAGAGATTTATTTTAATATTATTCTGACATAAGGTTGTCTTGGCATAATGAGAGTCGTTATGTTACATGGTTGTCCTAGAACGATATTGAAAAGATTTTTAAAATTTTTTTCCACTGTGTATTTAAAAATTTTTAAAATCTCTGCATGCATACCTGATTGCCATGTGATGGTATTTCTTAATAGTTTGATCATGGAGGGAAAAGGGACCTACCTTCCAGGATGCAACTGCAACCCTTGTTCTGAAACTTCGGTTACTTGAATCCAAACTTAGATCTTGGAACCATTTTGAATGGAAAACATCATCGCGAGGAAGAATGAAATGCTTGAGAAAATAGATTATCTGAACTCGAAAAAGGAAATGAGGAGTTTCCTTGCATCAAAACTTGATGAATGGACCTTACTAAAAACTAAACTTGATCAACTGCTAGCCTAAGAAGAAGTGCTATAGAAGCAAAGATTGCGTATACAATAGTTTAACAATGGGGATTGCAATATATGGGCTAGTAACAGGAGGAAGAATCTCATCCTCGAGCTCCACCATCAAGATAAGGTTATAACTGACCAACATATTCTACATTATTGCTTTCATGAATACTTTAAAGAGCTACTTGGCAACTCAAAAAAGCCTTGTATTAAGGCTGATTGGAAGGTGCTATACCCAGAAGGGCCATTCAAATTACAAGAGTCAGATGCTCCCTTCATTAAGGAAGAAATAAAAAACATTGTCTTCTAGTTAGCCTCCCAAAAGTCCCTAGGGCCCAACGGATTTGTGTTTGCCTTCTATAATCATTTCTGGAGCATTATTAACACAAACCTAATCAAGACGTTTTAGAGCTTATACAATCACCACACGACTCTAGAAAGGATCAACTATTCCTACATAAGCCTCATTTCTAAGGAGTCAAAATGCATAGTAAAGCATTATTGGCACATAAGCCTAATGAATGGAATTATGAAAATTATATCAAAGGTTCTATCTCTAAGACTAGCCAGCAAGCTTGACAGATTGGTTTCATCTACTCAATTTGCATTCATTCGAGGAAGAACCATTGCAAATAATTTTGCAGTGGTGAATGAGATCATTTCTCAGGCTAACAAGTCCAAATACAAAGGAATCATCTATAAGCTGGATTTTGAGAAGGTGTTCGATCACTAATAGTATACTTGATAGATAGTGTTAACTTCCTCTCCCATCTAAATAGTGGAAAGATAGGTACCATTATTTATTTTTGGATACTTGTTCTTTCTAATATGTATCATATGGAGAATTATTTCCACCAATGGTAGGCAGTATAACTACTCCCACATCATGGGTGATAGTAATAGTTGGCTAGCCACCATCGCAAGATTTTGTTCCATCAAGGTCTCGTCATGAGCTAATAACTCATCTTTTGAGTATACATCCCAATTACTCGGCCTATACTCTTGGTGTATTAACTTGCACTCTTAATATATCGGCCTTCACCTAGGTTGATGCATCTATCGATTTGCATCCTTGGTGTGTCAGCCTCCACCTTTAGCATATCAGTCTATACTCATAGCATATTAACCTACACCTAGGTGGATAGGCATGTCGGCATGTACCCTTGGTGTATTGGCATCCACCACAATTCCCATCGAGGATATTCAATAAGATTTGCCCCCTAACTTGCATAAGCACTCTTATGTCCATCATCACCAACATCCTTATGGTATTTCTGAAGCTCATGATGTTCTTTTCTAGCAACTTTAGGATGAATTACAACATCCTTTTGATTCTAGTTGTCTAATGTTGAGTATGGTTGAATCTGTATCTATACTAGTATAATGGGTGTAGATTGTATTGAGAAATATATCCTAAAGTCAATTGTCTATCTGTAGATGATTGAGTTTTTTATAATATATATATGAATTATTAATAAATAAAAATTATTTTTATCAAGTTTATCATAAAAGTGCATCTTTTTTTGAACTCATGTGTTATGATGAAGTCCTTAAAACTATAATATAATCGATAAAAGAGGATTTATCGAATAGTTCTTAAACTTGTTTGTGATCAAATGATATGTTATTAACAAGGATAATAAAATTTATCCAGTACAGGTCATTGTGTGCCATATGGATTGGTTGTCCTCTTAATCAAGGAAGGTCGAGACACTGGTATGACGTACAGAAGAGATATAGGAGTACATCATCACTGAACAGTGACTCACCTATAGAGTACTCCTCTGTCAAAGATAGCTTGCAAAGGATATGGGCATAAATGTCCCTCCAACTTGAGATCACCACGGTGACTGCAAGCAACTCACTATACTTTGATGTCGGACTACCCGTATTTCTAATACAGTGATGGAAGGCTACGGGATACAGTCAAGTACTTGTAAAGTCAATGTGTAAGTCAAGATGGGATTGACCCTATCGGATTACAGGAGTTAATGTATCACTGTGTTTCAATCCAGTAAAATTTTGGCTAGTATAATCCTTATGATGTGTCACAAGATTTGAAAAAAATTGAAATACAATATGGATGACTATCTAGGGTTGATAGTTAAACCCTAGGTCACCTTGAGCATTAGGATCAAAGGAATGAATTATGTGGTAATCATATATCGAGGTTTTTGAATGTTGCTTTGTAATTATTTGACCTATTCAGATATCGGATATCATTACTAGATAGTCACTTCAATTAATATAGGAAGTAGTTCCTATGCTACCAGCTTAGTGTTCGAACCTATAGAATCATGTACAAAATCAACCAATATAGAAAAAAAATTATCGAATATTTATGTGTTTAATTTAGAAGTATAAGACTTGATTGAACATATAGATTTACTTAATTAAGAATTAAGTTATGGATCATACAGAATTAAACACTGACCATATACAGTTAGCACTACACATGAGGCACAGGTTTGATTTCAAAAATGAATTTGATCAAATTTATGATTCAAAGAATTATGAGAGATTGAATTTGAGTCTTAATTATTTTAGATTAGATCTAATTTAATTGAGCTTAATTTTATTGAGGCTAAATTGGGTTAAATATCCAAGTTGGACTTGGACCTAAATCTTAATTAGATTAGGATTAGTAGCCTTTTCAAATTTGATTTGAATGATATTCGAATTGGATTTGAATTAAGTCCAAACTTGAATCAAATCAGATTTGATGCACTTAATCTTATTTACTAGATAATCTCTTACCTATTGGGCCAACTGAAAATAGCCTCCTCCCCTTGGGTGTGTGGCATGGAGAGAGAAGTGCCAACAGAGACACAAGTTGGCACCTCTCGTACTTCTATTAGGAAACCTCATGGTTTAGGGAGTTTGAATTTTATTCAAACAAGAAGAGTCCTATTCCTAACCTATATAGGTCTTTGATTTGATCTAGAAGTTCTTCTCTATATAAGGAGGGTCCTTGAGGCATGTAAAAGCAATAGAGATTGCTTTTGAGCATGTAGCTTACCTTAGGCATGGAGAATATTTGGAGAGGGAGAGAGCGAGTTTCAAGCATGCATCCATCCTTGGCGTGATCCATCTCCAAGCATGGTGCTCCCCTCTTCCTCCTTGGCATGTGGAAGCTTCAAGACTTTAAGATTGGTGTTGGAAATTGTGTCCCCAAGCCAATTATCAGTCTGTTGACGGTTATGCTTATCATTATAATTATATATGAATTGTTAAATTAAAAACTATTATTTAATTTTTTCATCACTATGTACATCTCATTTTGAACTCCTATTATGTGATGAAGTCCTTAGAACTATTTGATTCAATATAAGAGGATATTCATGATCAAATGATATACTATTATTAGGATGGTAGCTATATCAAGTATAGGTCATTGTGTGCCATGTACGTTGGTTGTTCTCTTAACCAAGAAGTGTGGAGACACTGATATGGCATGCAAATGAGATGTTGAAGTATATCTCATTGAACGTGATCAATTACTGAGCACTCTGCTAGCAAGAGTAGCTCGTGAAGGATATGGGTATAAGTGTCCCTTCGATCTGAGATCACCACAGTGACTTTCAAGCAACTCACCATACTTTGGTGCTGGACTACTTGAATTTCTAATTTAGTGATAAAAAATTTTTGGGCATAGTCAAGTACTTGCGAAGTCGGTGTGTGAGTTAAGATGAATTGACCCACTCTGAATAAGTAGGAGATAATGTATCAGTGTATTTTAATTCAGTAAAACCTTGGCGAGGTAATCCATGTGATGAATTTTAAAAATTAAAATATAATATGGATGATCATATCAGGATTGACAGTTAAACCCTAGGTCATCTTGAGCATTTGAGTCAAAGGGATGAATTATACGATAACCATATGCCAATAGATTCTTGAATGATGCTTTGCAATCTTTCGACCTATCCGAACATCGGGTATCATTGCTAGATGATCATTTTGATTGGTATAGGAAGATTATTTTCATACTATCAACTTAGGTTCGAACTTATGGGATCACACTCAAAAGAAGTTTCTGACTGATTATATGACTGATCAACGATTAAGAATCATTCCAGGATAAAACAGTCAATTCGATTGATGATTAACCCTGTACAAAAGTTACAATAAATCAATTCATTAATTATTGATAAATTATGAGAGAATTGATTAGTAATTAGATTATTAATTAACTCAATTTGATTGAACATTGAGGTTTGGATCGAATTCAATTGAATTGGATTCAATTTGGTTTGACCCAATTAGATTATGAGATGACCTAATCGCTAAGGATATTCGATTCCTGATATGATCAGGACTTGAGCTCAATTAATTTTAATTTGATTAAAATTTGATCAAAGTTATTTACTACCTAACTAGATTAAGTTTAATAGTCCAATTGAGTTTAACCTAATTTGATTGGGTTAAGAATCTAATTGGATGAGAAAAATAATTTGAATTCGAATCCCTTGCACCTCCTTTATCTGCGCTCTCTTATTCTTCACATGAAAAATATTTTATATGATTTTTTTTATATACAGATATCTTTTCACATCCTCATCTGAGTCCTTTTGAATTAAAAATTGGTTGGTTTAAATTTGAGTTCAAATTGGTTTGAATTTGAATGAAAACCTAGAGTTCAAATTTAATTAGACTCTCCTCTTCATGCCACCATATTTCTCCATGCATAAAGTATTTTTGTGTGAGATTTTTTATACTATTCTGATGTTGGCTAACCTCTCTCTGAGTTCATAGATAAAGATAAAGTTTGGTTCAAAATTTAATTCAAATTTGATTTGAATTGGTGATAAGGATCAACCAACACTTGAATTTGAATCGAAACTACCTTATTCTTATCCTTATCTTCCATGGAATGCCAACCTTAAAAGGGGATCAATTTTGTGCAAGATTAGAAGTGATTTTTAGTATGAGAAATCTGATAGAAGGGATGTAAAATGTTGAGAGTGGGTTGAGCTTTCGTGCGTGAGAAACAGAGAAAATGTTCTTCCTCTCGAGCGTGAGCTGTAGGTTCTAGGATTTCATCTATAGGCTTTGTGAGAAAAAAAATATAAGAGTGAGTCTTGTCCAATCTTCTACACCACCACCTCCTCGTAAAGCTTTATCTTTTCATCTAGAGAAGTCTAGGAGATACAAAGAAAGGAACTTGGATCAGCCATCCAGAGCCTTCGATGCAAGCTAGCACTCCAATGAAGGAAGATCCGATCAGAGCTTCGAGTGGATGATCTGTAAAGGTCGGATGACCTATGTAGCTGCTCAACATCAGTAAGAGCTTTATACCATGCTTACTAGTAGTAGAGGTCAACAACTCATAAAAAGGTGATGAGTTCTGAACTCTACCGACATAATCTAAAAGTTAGATCAGATTCAGGGCATCGATGTGATCGATGCAGTTTTTTATTTTATATCAGATTTTATATGTAAATTTTTGATGTCTTAGATCCTTAACGATAGTTTAGATCTAATCTAAGATATATTTAAAAAATTAAAATATTTAATCTTTTATTATTTCATTGTAAAATTTTAAAAATACATGCTTTGAACTATCCATTTTCCCTTCAGATGGTATCAGAGAAAGGTTTCTTATGACATAATTTTTTTTGCATATAATTTGATTTTAATTATTTAGATTAGATCTAAATAGTTAATTTTGAATCTGAGTAGTATAGTAATCTGATTGGATAGATCCTCATAGCCGTCCGATCATTAAAGAAATCAGGATTTCACTATCCTATTTACCCATTCGATGAGATCTCCTATGACGTATAAGGATACTGTACGATCTTTTTCATGATGATGAATAATAGAAAAAAATTTAAAATTTTATTTTAGATCTAAAATAATATATATTAGATCTCAAATTAGAGTCTTGATCATTAGATGATTGATTGTAAAAATATTTTATAAAATTAAAAATTATTTTCAAACATCGAATCTGAACCCATATCACTCCAAAACTTAATTAAGAATTAAGTGATCTAGATTTGAGAATCAAAGATCTAAGGCATTAATTTTATAACTCATAGATTAATGGGATAGCTCGAGTCAAGTCCATTTAACTGGGTTAGACCTAGGGTTAGAAATTATTGATAATGGATCATGTTAGTAATTGATCAAATCTAATTAAAAGTTAATTCTGATTGGATCAATTTCTTCTCTTGATCAATTTCAATAGATGTAGTTGGTTAAGTTCATATCTTTAATTAGACTAATATGGACTTTGATCGTAGCTCCATGGTCGAATCCAAGTCTATAAGTTGACCAAATTGAAAATGACAAACCAATTAATGTCTAAGGTAAGTATGGCAGCTTTGATCGATGGTCATTAACTGAGAGCTATTCGCATAGATTGAGTCTATGTCGAGTTAATGGCATATCTCTCCTATCGATCTCACTTATCTGGCCAACATGGTGAATCATATTTTGATTAGATCACTTAATGATTGGAGTTGACCCATGCTAACTAGAAAATCAGTGTGACTGATTTAGGTGCCCCTAGTTCAACTTATCTTGAGTCCTCTTTATGACTTGATGGAGTCAGTGAGAGGATTTATGACTAGTTGGCTAGACCAGCTTTTACCTAATCATTTTTAATCTAACTTGGTGAAGTCAGTGAGAGAATTAAGATTAACTGGTTAAGTCTTTTCTTATCTCTCAATTCAACTAATTAAATCCTCTAAAATTGTTAGGTCCCTAAAAATAAAATAGTTATGGTGATAACTAGATCATAGCCTCCCATTAAGTTGGGTGATAATGAGTCCAACGGCTTAGATGATCATTGGAGGCACCCCACGCCTGGTGCTCATATGGCTGTCAAATTATCATTCATAATATGTTGTTTTAGTTATGTCTTTCTGATGATGGTCAGATTGGCCGAGCCACACACGGTCCTGGTCACTCGTTTGTTAGATACACTAAATTTTGGCATGTTAATAATTGGACTACCTTTCAGTGGAGGTGCCACACACCTGCTGAAGAGGTGTCTAGGATAAAATTGAATACTAAAAATTATTTGATGAAATAATTGGTTAAGAACCGATCCATAAGTACACAAAGGTTGGCCGAGCCACACTCGAGCCCATGTGCATCCATGTAGATTCTAGTACCCACTAAGAAATTAGTGTAATTCTTTGAATTAAAGGTGGAGACTATCAATTCGAATAAAATAGTGAGAGAATCTTTGGACTAAAATTCATGTCTTTAGACTTAATCAATTCATATACTAATTAGGTTCTGATTTTTTTTTACAGTTATGGCCACCACATTGTCGCTCCAATCACTATTAGATAGTAATAAATTGATGGGACCAAATTTTGATAGCTGGTATAGAAAGCTCAAAATTATCTTGGAGCACGAACGGATCTTGTATGTGTTAACTGATCCAATGCCTGAGGAGCCAGCTTCAAACGCACATAGCTCGATCAGAGATACTTATCAGAAGTGGCTCAATGATCGATTATGATTCATTGTATTATGCTGGCGGTAATGAATGATGAGTTTAGCCATCATTTCGAGAATGCTCAGCCATAGGATATATTATAAATGTTGAACGAGTCTTTTGGCACACCCGACAATATTGAGAGGCACAAGACTAGTTGTGCCATCTTCAATGCTCGAATGAGGAAAGGAGCATCAGTCACTGATCATATATTATACATGATCGAGATGATTGAGCACCTAAGTAAGATCGAGTTTCTCCTACATGAGTAGTTAGAGAAAGATGCTATTTTGAACTGTGGGAAAAATTCAGTGCAGGGGTAAAATGGTAATTTTAAAATTTTTTTAAAATTATAATTTTTACAGTGAAAAAATATTAATTAATCTAATTAATTAACATAAATTTATCCTACACTAGGATCTAAATATGATATATAGCATGCATTCATTTAAATTTGAATTTCAAATTCAAACAGTAAACACTTTACTGTAATGTATTCAGAACACAATACCTTTGTGCGGGTAGTAGATCGCCGCAATTTGATCATCGTCGGGAGAGTCTGATCATTGTGATGCAGCCACACAGTATGTTTGGCCTCTGTGGATCATCCACATGAAGCTTCCGATCTGATCGACTCCTCACGAGTGCTAGCTCATTGTAGAGCCCTTTTGACGGTCGATGCTGATCGAACTCCTTCGATCGATGTCTGTTGATTCTTTGGATACTCCGGATCATCAACAGACGTGCTTGAGAGGATGTTAAAGATCTTTCTAAGATTTTATGGGCACATGACACGCGTAGCTCACTTTCTCACTTCTCGAACCCTAGGCTAAAACTCTAGGGAACTCACTGGAAACCTTGCACCCACTTTTCTTTCTTTTCTTTCTTTTTCTCTTGGAAGGATATGGACTTTCTTCTCATGCACAAGACTTCTCATGCCCTAGAATTTTTCTTCAAAAATCTTCTTCTTGCACGCCCCACTCTTCTCCTCCTTTTATAACAACATCAAATGTCTTATCCAAAAGAAAGGATAAAGATGAGTAATTGCACATTTGAATTCAAATCAAATTTTGAATTCAAATGGATACCAACTCATCCCTTATCCACTGAAGGTGTAAGGTGTAGCTTAAATTGTGCATGGAATGATTTCATGAGAAACCTTTTCTCATATAATAAATAGGGCGTAAAAGAAGGGATAAGGTGCAAAGATTGATTGCCCATTCAAATTCAAACTTTATTTTGAATTTGAATGGCCAACCAATCATCCTTATCCATTCATTTGGCACATTAAAGTGGGGCATGGAGAAGGGCTTGGCGTGATAAAAAAATTTATGAGAAGTTTCTTCTCATGAATTCAAATGGATGCAATGGAAGTGAGGTGGCGCATGGAGATTGGGTCAAGGTGGTTTAATTATTTAAACCAACCTAATTGAACCAAATAAGTTAGGTCCAATTAGACTAATTTAAATCAACTTAATTAGGCTTAATTAAGATCAATAAAATTCTAATCAAATCAAGAATTGACTAAGCCCAACCCCTGATCAAATCAGGGACCAAACCATCTCGACGATTAGGTCAAATCTTAACCTAATCGGGTCAAACCCAACTGAATCCAATTCAATTGGACTTGATCCAAAAATAATTACTTAATCAAATTGAGTTAATTAGCAATCAAATTACTAATTAAACCTCTCATAAATATTGAGTCCAAATTCGATGGGCAATCGGGCATCAGAATTCATCGATATGTAACCCTGATCGAAAAGTCCCAACCAATGGACTCTTGACCCCGGTACCCATAATGTGTGGAACTCATGATTAGAGAATCCTGATTCTCGATCACTGAGTCTCAAATATGTAGGATTTATATCAGCCATCAGATCAGATAGGAACCTCTAATGTGTGTGATCCCGCAGGTTCGAACCTAAGTCGATAGCACAGGAACCAATTCCTGTACTAATCGAAGTGACCATCTAGCAATGGTACCCAACATCCGAATAGGTCGAATAGTCCAATCGCAACACTCAAAACCAACATGAATATGGTTACTATATAATTCATCCTTTTGACCCCTGTGTTTAGGACGACTCAGGGTTAAACTGTCAACCCTGATCAGATCATCCGAATCATGCTCAACTCAAACAGTCCTGTGACTCCTCACAAGGACTACCCTAGCCAAGGTTTTGCTAAATTAAATACGACTGTACACAGCTCCTAAACTGGAGTAGTCAATCTTATTTTGACACATGCACCGACAAGTCAAGTACTTGACTACATCCTGCAGCCTTCCGTCACTGAATTAGAAATTCAGGTAGTCCAATGCCTAAGTGCAGTGAATTGCTTACAAGTCACCGTGGCGGTCTCAGGTCGGAGGGATATTTATACCCATATTTCATCGGAGCAAATCTTGACAGCAAAAATAGCTCCAGAGTCGGTCACGTTCAGTGCAGATTACCCTTACATCTCACCTGTATGCCATACCAGTGTCTCCACACTCATTGGTTAAGAGGACAACCAACCTATATGGCACATAACGACCTATGCTTGATAAACGTTGTCATCCTTGGTAACAACGTATCATTTGGTCGCGAACAGATTTAAGGACTAAATGATAAATCCTCCTTTGTCGAGTCTAAATAGTCCTAAGGACTTCACCACAACATAGGAGTTCATTAGAAGATGAAATATTTTGTGATGAAAAAATATCAAAATAATTTTTATTAATTCATAATTCATGTACATATACAAAAATGAGCACAACTGTCAACAGACTGACGATTGGCTTTGGGACACTATTCCCAACAATCTCCCCTTGGCCTAAAGCCAATCGGTGCAGTATCTAATACCCATCTTCGACATGTAGTTGTCGAACTCCTTCACTGCAATGACTTTAGTGAATGGGTCAGCCAGGTTCTCCTTTCCATCGATCTTCTGAAGATCGACGTCACCTCGATCTATAATTTCTCAGATGAGATGGTAGCGGCACAGAATATGCTTCGTCCGCTGGTGTGCCTTTGGTTCCTTCGCCTGAGCAATGGCTCTAGAGTTGTCATAGTAGAGCAGAACTGGACCAACAATGGAGGGTGCTACTTCGAGCTCGATGATGAATTTTCTCAGCCACACCATTTCTTTGGCAGCATCTGATGCAGCGACATACTCTGCCTCGCAAACTGAATCAGCCACTGTGTGCTGCTTGGAACTTTTCTAGCAGATAGCCCCACCATTAAGGGTAAAAATAAATTCTGACATACTTTTGCTGTCATCGTGATCAGACTGAAAATTAGAGTCTGTAAATCCATAAGTCTCAAATCCGATTCATCATAAACAAGCCACTGGTCCTTAGTATTTCTTAAATACTTCAGGATGGTTTTAATAACCTTCCAGTGATTCTCCCTTGGATCAGATTGGTATCTACTCACTACCCCTAATGAGTATGCCACATCTGATTGTGTACATGTCATGGCGTACATGATAGATCCCACTGCCGAAGCATATGGAATCCTATCCATATGCTCTCTCTCTTGAGGTGTTGTCGGACAATCCCTCTTCGAGAGAGAAATTTCATGGCCTATGGGAAGATAGCATTTCTTGAATTCTCCATGCTGAACCTCTTCAGCATAGTATCAATGTACGTGGACTGAGATAAATCAAGCAACCTTTTAGATCTATCCCTATAGATCCTCATCCCTAACATGTAGGAAGCTTCTCCCAGATCCTTCATGGAGAACTGTGACGACAGCCAAATCTTTATTCCTGTAATGTAGGGACATCATTTTCGATTAAGAGAATGTCATCCACATACAATACAAGAAATACTACTACTGGACCATTAGCCTACTTATAAATGCATGGCTCTTCTCCGTTCTTAACGAAGCCATACGTCTTGATCGTCTTATCAAAACGTATGTTCCAACTCCGTGACGCCTGCTTAAGTCCATAAATGGACCTCTATAGCCTGCACACCTTAGACTCATCGTGGATGTGAATCCTTCAGGTTGTATCATATACACCTCTTCATCCAGCTTTTCATTTAGGAAAGCTGTCTTCACATCCATCTGCCAAATTTCATAGTCCAGATGGGCAGCTATCGCAAGCATAATCTGAATAGATTTGAGCATTGCCACAGGAGAAAATATCTCGTCATAGTCTATACCATAACGTTGATGATATACCTTGACAACCAGACGGGCTTTATAGGTTTTCACCTTTCCGTCTGCGCCTCTCTTCCTCTTGAAGACCCATTTACACCCTATGGGTTTTACTCCTTCGGATGGATCAACCAATGTCCACACATCGTTGACCTTCATGGACTCCATTTCGAATTTCATGGCCTCTAGCCATTTCTCAGAGTCGGATCTCTGCATTGCATCCATGTAGGTGATCGGATCCTCATCGTTTTCATCAAGTTCGATAGATCATCATCCCGGACCAAGAAACCATAGTATCTGTCCAGTTGACGGGTACTCTACCAGATTGCCTTAAGGGTGCTTGAACAATGGGCTCCGGATCTGATCTAATCAAATCCAGTTTAGGTTCAGCAACTTGTGTCGGTTTTTTCACCTATCGAACTTCATCAAGTTCGACCTTAGAGGCAACAGTCCTTTCACCAAAGAACTTCTTTTCCAAAAAGATTGCCTTAAGGCTGACAAACACATTTTGCTCATCAGCTAGGTAGAAGTAATACCCTTTGGTCTCTTTTGGGTACCCTATAAAATTACACTTGTCAGACCTAGGTCCAAGCTTGTCCTTAACTAAACGTTTAACATAAGCCGGACACCCCCAAACCCTAGGGTGCGAGAGTACTGGCTTATGTCCTATCCATATCTCATATGGTATTTTGGTTACAGACTTACTCGGAACTCTATTTAGAAGGTAACAAGCCGATTCGAGTGCATATCCCCAGAGGGAGATCAGCAAACTAGCAAACCCCATCATGGATCGAACCATGTCCAACAAAGTCCGATTCCTCCTTTCAGACACACCATTATGCTGTGGTGTTCCAGGAGGTGTCCACTGAGAGAGAATCTTATTCTCCCCAAGATATGTTAGAAAATCATTGGAAAGGTATTCACCTCCTCATCCAGATCGAAGAGTTTTATCATACTTTTCAGTTTATTTTTCTACCTCATTTCGGAATAGTTTGAACATTTCAAACGACTCTGACTTATACTTCATTAAATAGACATACCCATACCTCGATAGGTCGTCTGTGAAGGTTATGAAGTAGAAATATCCACCTCTTGCACTTGAGCTCATGGGTCCACATACATCAGAATATACCAGAGCCAAGAGTTCACTGGCTCGGTCACCTTTTCCAGTAAAAGGTGACTTGATCATTTTATCAAGAAGACAGGACTCACAGGTTGGAAGTGATTCACAATCACCTACTTCAAGAATTCCTTCTTGAGCCAACCTGTTTATCCTGTTATTATTGATATGACCTAGCCTACAGTGCCAAAGGTAGACTTCTGACACATTATTATTCTAGGGCATTTATCGGAGGTTTGAACCACATTAACAGATTGTGATAGAAAGTAAATTCTATTATTAAGTTGTCCAACAAACATTATAACACCATTCAAAATGATATTGCAAATGTTTTCTTTTATTAAAAATTGATAACCGTTCATGGCCAAAAGGCCTACAGAAATAATATTTAATAAAAAGCTTGGATAATAGTGACATTCACTCAGAATTATGTTTCGAGAATTGATTACAAGGTTCATGATTCCTAATGCTAGAACTGGAACTTTGCTTCCATCTCCAACGTTCAGGAACCTCTCACCTTCATCAAATCTCCTACTGACCTATAGACCCTACATCGAATTACAAATATGATAAGGACTTCCGGTATCCAATACCCAGGCAGTAGTATCACAAATGAAAAAATTGTAAGGTGTTATCATATAAGTACCTTGCTTCTTCTTCAGCCTGTTCAGGTCCAGGGAGGCAATGTATAGAGGACAGTTCCTCTTCCACCTGCTTCTCACAAACGAAGCACTCCGCCTGGCTCTGGTCGGGCTTGCACTTCTTGGTCTGACCTTGTGCAGATTGTAGGAACCAGATCTAGGGTTTCAGGGTTAGATCTTGAAACTTTTTCAAGATCATACAGCGGAAGACTAAAATAAATCAAAATTTATTTTTTTAAAATTAGAGAATCCCTAGATCTAAGATCCTATTACATGATTATTACATAGCATTAAATCAAAAATTAAAATATATAAATATAGCATGAACTACATGTTGATCATATCAACATGTTTCTATACTACATCTAATGTATGTATTAAACAATAGATCAGATCTATTACCTTGCAAGTTAGACGTTCTAACCTCACTGATCCGGGATTGAGGATGATGTTGTAAGCCGCACACACATCTGGCCTCTAGGAGTCGTCCACACGAGCCCACGAATCTCGATCAGAAGTCCTGCTTCAGAAAATCAGCACAGTATGCTAGTACTGCGCTGATCCTTCTTTAATGGTTGATCAGGTGCCTCCTTCTTCTTGATTTGGACTCTTCCAAAGATGAAAAGTAGAAGGAGGAGTTTCAAATCTGAGACACTCTCAGAAAACTCAAGATGGAGGGAGGAAAGATATGAAAACAAGAAACCTAGAAGAAGACCCTCTTCTTCTTCACATTTTTCTCTCTAAATACCCTAACTTGCATCTTTTATATCTCCACGACCCAAAGGTATTTCTCTTTGATTTTTGGATGGAACAAAGGTCTCTCAAATCTCTGACTTCTCATAAAATTTTACAAAGAAACAGTCTTATATAGAGAGATATGATAGAGTCCTTGTCTAGGTCAAACACCTAGTCAAGGCTTATCCAAACATGGCAAGTTAAGGGGCGCCCAACTCTTGAGCACCTCCTTCATATTTTCATGAATGGATCACCAGCAAAGGGTGCAAAATGTAAACCCTAAAAGCTACAAAAATTCTAAAAAAAAATTGGATAAATTCGGTGAAAAATTGAAAGAGTTTTGGATTTCTAAAACTCTATCTCATAGAATTCGAAATCCAAACTTATTCCTTTTAGATTTGATCCAAACCACCTTCCATGTAAGAAAGAAGAGAGGAGACCTTTTGTGAATGTGAGAGAGATTGGGAGAGGGCTTTTGTCACACAAAATAAGTGGAGATTGGCATTGAATAAGAGAGAGGGCGTGGAGAAGGCTTATGTAGCGCAAGGTGGAATCCTAGTCTTACTAGGATTCTGTCTTATGACTTGTTTTAATTTGGTTTCCCAAACCAAATCAAATCAAAATTAGATCAACCCAATTAAAATAGGTCTTAACCCAATTAAAATCTAATTTAATCAAATTAAATTAGATTTAAATCTGATTTAATTTTCTAATCAAATTAGAAATTAGATTGACCCAAGTCCTAGTTGAACTAGGACTAGTTTTTCCTTGCACTTGGCTTATCCAATAAACCAATTGAACTTGATCCAATCAAGCCCAAACCAAATCTAATTAAATATATTTAATTAGATTTAATCTCAGTCCATTGGCTTAATCAAATTAAGCCAATTAGCAATCAAATTGCTAATCGATCCTCCTGCAACACTTGTACTGGGTTAAATGTCAATCGTATTGATCATTTAACCCTAGAACGATTCTTAATCGTTGATCAACCATCCGATCGGATCATGAACTCTAATGTGTGTGACCTTATAGGTCTGAACCTAAGCCAGTAGTATAGGAATAAATTTTTGTACCAATCAAAGTGACCATCTAGCAATGGTACCCGACGACCGGATAGGTCGAATGTATAGAACAACATCCTTAGAACCCATGCGGATATAGTTTTCATATAATTATCCCCTTGACCAAAATGATCATAGGACACCCCAGAGTTCAACTGTCAACTTTGATCAGGTTATCCACATTGTATTTCAAAATATCAAATCCATCTGATGGATTATCCTGGCCAAGATTTTGCTAAATTGAAATACAGCGACTCATTCTTCTCCAACTCTTGGAGTGGTCAATCCCATCTCGATCACACTCTGACTTTGCAAGTACTTGACTGTGCCCAGAAGCCTTCCATCCCTGAATTAGAAATTCAGTTAGTCCAGTACCAAAGCACAGTGAGTTGCTTGCAAGTCACTGAGGCGATCTCAAGTCTAAGGGATACTTATACCTATATCCCATCAGAGACATTCTCGACAGCAGAATGCTCTGGAGTTGGTCACGTTCAATGACGATGTACCCTTACATCTCACCTGTATGCCATACCAGTGTCTCCACACTCCTTGGTTAAGAGGACAACCAACCCATATGGCCTACAGCGACCTATGCTCGATAGAAGCTGTCGTCCTTATTAACAGCCTATCATTTGGTCGTGAACAGTTTTAAGGACTAATCGATAAATCCTCTCTTTATCGAACTTAAATAGTCCTAAGGACTTCATCATAACAATAGAGTTCATTAGAAGATGAAAACTTATGATGAAGATGCCAAATATATTTTATTTATTAACAAATCAATTACAATACTTGGTTGCTCAACCGTCAACAGCTTGACGATTGACTTTTGAGGACACATTTTCCAACAACTCCCACTTGTCCTAAAGCCACTCGGCATAGTATCTAATACCCATCTTCGACTTGTGGTTGTCAAACTCCTTTATCGCCAGGGCTTTAGTGAAGGGGTCGGTCAGGTTCTTCTTTCCGTCGATCTTCTGAAGGTCGACGTCACCTCGATCCACGATCTCTCAGACTAGGTGGAAGCGATGCAAGATGTGCTTCGTCCGCTGATGTGCTTTGGGTTCCTTCACCTGAGCTATGGCACCAGTGCTGTCGCAGTAGAGCAGGACTGGACCATCGAGGGAGGGTGCTACTCCGAGCTCAGTGATGGATTTTCTCAGCCACACAGCTTCATTCGCGGCATCTGATGCTGTGATATACTCCGCTTCACAAACAGAGTCTGCCACAGTATGCTGCTTGGAACTCTTCCAGCAGATGGCTCCACCATTCAGAGTAAAGATATAACCCGACACACTCCTGCTGTCATCATGGTCAGATTGGAAGCTGGAGTCTGTGAACCCCACAAGTTTCAGATCTGACTCGTCATAAACCAACCATTGGTCCTTAGTATTTCTCAAATACTTAAGGATGGCTTTAACCACTTTTCAGTGATTTTCTCCAGGATCAGATTGGTATCTACTCACTACTCCTAGTGAGTATGCCACATCTGGTCTTGTACATGTCATGGCGTACATGATAGATCCCACGGCTGAAGCATATGGGACTCTACTCATACATTCTCTTCTTCAGGAGTTGTCGGACAATCCTTCTTAGAAAGAGAAATTCCATGGCCTATCGGTAGATAGCCCTTCTTGGAATTCTCCATGCTGAACCTCTTCAGCACAGTGTCTATGTACATGGACTGGGATAATCCAAGCATCCTTTTAGATCTATCCCTATAGATCTTCATCCCTAGGATGTAGGATGCTTCACCCAAGTCTTCATGGAGAACTATGATGACAACCAAACTTTTATTCCCTGTAGTGTGGGGATGTCATTCCCGATTAAGAGAATGTCATCCACGTACAAGATAAAGAATATCACAACTGGACCATTTGCCCATTCATAGATGCAGGGCTCTTCTCCATTCTTAATGAAGCCATACGTTTTGATCACCTTATCAAAATGCATGTTCTAACTCCGAGAAGCTTGCTTCAATCCATAAATGGATCTCTGAAGCTTGCACACCTTGGACTCATCTGTGGATGTAAATCCCTCAGGTTGTATCATATACACCTCTTCGGTCAGCTCTCCATTCAGGAAGGCTGTCTTTACATCCATTTGCCAGATCTCATAATCCAGATGGGCAGCTATTGCAAGCATTATCCGAATGGATTTGAGCATTGCCACAGGGAAAACGTCTCGTCATAGTCAATACCATAACGTTGACGATACCCCTTGGCTACCAGATGGGCTTTATAGGTCTCCACCTTTCCGTCTGCGCCCCTCTTCCTTTTGAAGACCCATTTACACCCAATGGGTTTAACCCCTTCAGGTGGGTCAACCAATGTCCATACATCGTTGACCTTCATGGACTCTATTTCGGATTTCATGGCTTCAAGCCATTTCTCGAAATCAGATGTCTGCATTGCATCCATATAGGTGATCGGATCCTCATTATTCTCATCAAGTTCGATGGGATCACCATCCCAGACTAAGAAACCGTAGTATCTATCCGGCTGACGCGGTACTCTACCAGATCGCCTTAATGGTGCAGGTACATTGGGCTCTGGATATGATCTAATCATATCAGACTCAGATTCAGCTATTGGTGTCGGTCCTTCTACCTGTTGAACTTCATCAAGTTCAACCTTAGAGGCAACGATTCCTTCACCAAGGAACTCCTTTTCTAAAAAGATTGCCTTAAGGCTGACGAACACCTTTTGTTCATCAGCATGGTAGAAAAAATATCCTTTTGTCTCTTTGGGGTACCCTATGAATGAGCATTTGTCAGACCTAGGTTCAAGTTTGTCTGTGACTAATCGTTTGACATAGGCCGAGCACCCCCAGACCCTAAGGTGTGAAAGTGCTGGCTTACGTCTCGTCCATATCTCATATGGAGTCTTAATTATAGACTTACTTGGAATCCTATTTAACAGATAACAGGCCGATTCGAGTGCATATCCCCAGAAAGATATCGGCAAGCTAGCAAAACCCATCATGGATCGGACCATATTTAACAGAGTCCGATTCCTCCTTTCAGACACACCATTATGCTGTGGTGTTCCTGGAGGAGTCCATTGGGAGAGAATCCCATTCTCTCCTAGATATGTGAGAAATTCACTAGAAAGGTATTCTCCTCCTCGATCAGATCGAAGAGTTTTAATACTCTTCCCAGTTTATTTTTCTACTTCACTTCGGAATCATTTGAACATTTCAAATGAATCCGACTTATATTTCATCAGATAGACATATCCATATCGGGATAGGTCATCCGTGAAAGTTATGAAGTAGAAATATCCACCTCTAGCACTGGTGCTCATGGGCCCCCATACATCAGTATGTACTAGGCCCAAGAGCTCAGTAGCTCTTCACCTTTTTCAGTAAAAGGTGACTTGGTCATTTTACCAAGAAGACAGGACTCACAGGTTGGAAGTGATTCACAATCACTAACTTCGAGATTTTCTCTTGAGTCAACCTGTTTATTCTGTTCTTGTTTATATGACCTAGCTTACAGTGCCATAAGTAGATATCTGACACACTATCTAATCTAGGGTGCTTGTCGGTAGAATAGACTCTTATCGGGCTTGATCTTTCTGGTCTGGCTCTGCACTGATGTCCCAGCCTGAACTTGCACCTTCTTCACTTTCTTTTTCTTGTTCTTCTTTCCTTTCTCAAAGGATCGAGAACCAGAAGACGAACCTCCCACTGAGTTCACCGACTCCTTGTGAAGTTGGTGATCCTTCTCAAAGTTCTGAAGTAACCCCAGTAATCCATGGTAGTTTACTTCAGACTTTGTCATTCTATAATGAGTGAGGAATGGGAGATAAGACTTGGGCAGCAAGTTCAGTATTGCATCTTTCCCAAGCTGCTCATGCAAGGAAAAGTCGAGCTTGCTCAATCGTTCCATCAGCTCGATCATGTACAATACATGATCAGTGACAGAGGCACCATCCCGCATTTTGGCATTGAAGATGGCACAACTAGTCTTGTGCCTCTCCATGTCATCGGGTGTGCCAAAGGCATCCTCCAACACTTGAAGCATGTCCTTTGGCTGAGCCATCTCAAATCTGCGACTGAACTCGTCGCTCATGGTAGCCAGCATGATACAGTGCATCATGGTCCAGTCACTGAGCCACTTCTGGTAAGTGTCTCTGACTGTTCCACGTGCATTGGCAGCTGGCTCCTCAGGTGCAGGATCCATTATCACATATAGGATCCGTTCATGCTCCAGGACTATCTTCAACTTTCGGTACCAGCTACCGAAGTTGGGTCCCACCAACTTATCATTGTCCAACAATGATCGGAGCGATAGGGAAGTGGCATATTTGCACAAAGGAGAACCATAACCTAATTAGTAATTGATTCATTAAACCTAAAGATTTGGACTTTAATCAAAAGGTTTCTCCCACTATTTTATTCGAATTGGTAGCCTCTACCTCCAATTCGAGGAATTATCCTAATTCCTTAGCGGGTACTAGAATCCACTTAGACTGCACACAAGCCCAACTTTGGTTGGCCAACCCATGTACATCTAAGGGTAGGTTCATAACCAATTGTTTCTCTAAACAATTTCTAGTAATTTTAATTTTGCCCCAGAAACCTAATCAGTAGGCTTTGGCCTCCACTATAAGGATCCAGTTAGGTCCAACCATTAACATGATCATACTTGGTGTATCTAACCAACGAATGATTAAGTCCAACTTTGGTTGGCTCACCTAACCACCATTAGAGAGACACTTCCAAGTCATCATATGATGAGTGATAATTTCATTAGTCAACAAGCACCAGGCCTTTGGGTCTGCAATGATCATTGAGTTCATGGACTCAGTATCAAACACCTTAATGGGAGGCTATGACTCAGTTATCTCCATAACTTTATCATTTTAAGGACCTAATAATTTTAGAGGATTTAAATAATTTAGAGAATGAGGTCAGATGAACCAGCTTATCATGATCCTCCCACTGGCTTCACCAAGTCAGCTTAAGGGAGATCATTAAAAGGGCTGGTCTAGGAGCACCTAAATCAGTCACACTGATTTACCTAGCTGACATGGGTCAACTCGAATAGTCAAGTGATCTGATTAAAACTTAATTTCACCAAGAGGCCAGATAAGTTCGATCAGTGGGAGGGTCTGCCAAAGCTTGCCTTAGACACCATCAGAAATGGCCAGGTAAGCGGGCTCCCAATTAAAAACCACCAGTCTGGTTTACCTTAGACACCAACTGGTTTAATTAGTTTCGATTAGATCAATCTAACAGTTCATGCTAGACCACTTAGCCAAGAATCAAGTCCATTTGGTTCTCGTTAAAGACATGGACTTGACCAACTACAACTATTGTAATTGATCTAGAGAATCCTTGACCTAATCTAAGACAACAATTGATTAGATTTAGTCAATTCTCTAATTAAGTCCATCTTTAATCTAACCATAGTTCTAACCCAATTAATGGACCTAATTCTCACTAACCCATTAACCCAATGTGTTATGGTTTGTGTCTTAGGTTCTTCAATTCACAATCCTAGAACCTAATCAAACAACTTCTTAATTCTTAATTAAGTTTTGGGCTGAGGGTTGGGTTCGGCTTTTCAAAAAATAATTTTTATATTTGTAAAATAATTTTATAATATGATTTTACCAACCATATTGCATGTTTGATTCATAATCAAGATGCAAGTGAAATAAACATGAAACTACTTTAGATCTAATCTAAACAGGTTCATGTAATTGAAATAATTTCAACTTTAAATAATTTTTTTAAACAAAAATTATTAACAAAGAGATTTTATTTTAGATTTAAACACCTTTTAAATCTAATAAATCATAAATTTAATCTAGATCATATCTAATAAATTTTTGATTAAAGATAGATCTACACAAACTAGGACAACCTTTGCACAACCTTGCAGTTCGTGATTGATCTAAAATTTTAATTTCAGATTTAATAATCATATTATAAATTAGATCTAATCTAAAAAATAATCTAAGTATGTATAAATAATCATGTAATAAAGAACCTGGCTCTGATACCAATTGTAGGAACCAGATCTAGGGTTTCAGGGTTAGATCTTGAAACTTTTTCAAGATCATACAGCGGAAGACTAAAATAAATCAAAATTTATTTTTTTAAAATTAGAGAATTTTAGATCTAAGATCTATTACATGATTATTACATAGCATTAAATCAAAAATTAAAATATATAAATATAGCATGAACTACATGTTGATCATATCAACATGTTTCTATACTACATCTAATGTATGTATTAAACAATAGATCAGATCTATTACCTTGCAAGTTAGATGTTCTAACCTCGTTGATCCAGGCTTGAAGATGATGTTGTAAGCCGCACACACGTCTGGCCTCTAGGAGTCGTCCACACGAGCCCACGAATCTCGATCAGAAGTCCTGCTTCAGAAAATCAGCACAGTATGCTAGTACTGCGCTGATCCTTCTTTGATGGTTGATCAGGTGCCTCCTTCTTCTTGATTTAGACTCTTCCAAAGATGAAAAATAGAAAGAGGAGTTTTAGATCTGAGACCTCTCAGAAAACTCAAGATGGAGGGAGGAAAGATATGAAAACAAAAAACCTAGAAGAAGACCCTCTTCTTCTTCACGTTTTTCTCTCTAAACATCCTAATTTGCCTCTTTTATATCTCCATGACCCAAAGGTATTTCTCTCTAATTTTTGGATGACACAAAGATCTCTCAAATATCTGACTTCTCATAAAATTTTATAAGAAACTCATCTTATATAGAGAGATATGATAGAGTCCTTGTCTAGGTCAAACACCTAGTCAAGGCTTATCCAAACATGGCAAGTTAAGGGGCGCCCAACTCTTGAGCACCTCCTCCATAATTTCATGCATGGATCACCAAAAAAGGGTGCACAATATAAACCTAAAAGTCACAAAATTACAAAAAAAATTGGATAAATTCGGTGAAAAATTGAAAGAGTTTTGGATTTCTAAAACTCTATCTCATAGAATTCGAAATCCAAAATTATTCCTTTTAGATTTGATCCAAACCACCTTCCATGTAAGAAAGAAGAGAGGAGACCTTTTGTGAACGTGGGAGAGATCTAGGAGAGGGCTTTTGTCACACAAAATAAGTGGAGATTGGCGTTGAATAAGAGAGAGGGCGTGGAGAAGGCTTATGTGGCGCAAGGTGTAATCCTAGTCTTACTAGGATTCTGTCTTATGACTTGTTTTAATTTGGTTTCCCAAACCAAATCAAATCAAAATTAGATAACCCAATTAAAATAGGTCTTAACTCAATTAAGAACCTAATTTAATCAAATTAAATTAGATTTAAATCTGATTTAATTTTCTAATCAAATTAGAAATTAGTTTGACCCAAGTCCTAGTTGTACTAGGACTAGTTTTTCCTTGCACTGGCTTATCCAATAAACCAATTGGACTTGATCCAATCAAGCCCAAATCAAATCTAATTAAATCATATTTAATTATACTTAATCTCAGCCCATTGGCTTAATCAAATTAAGTCAATTAGCAATCAAATTGCTAATCGATCCTCCTGCAACACTTGTACTAGGTTAAATATCAATCGTATTGATCATTTAACCCTAGAACGATTCTTAATCGTTGATCAACCATCCGATCGGATCATGAACTCTAATGTGTGTGACCTCATAGGTCTGAACCTAAGTCGGTAGTACAGAAATAAATTTTTTACCAATCAAAGTGACCATCTAGCAATGGTACCCGACGATCGGATAGGTCGAATGTATAGAACAACATCCTTAGAACCCATGCGGATATAGTTTTCATATAATTCATCCCCTTGACCAAAATGATCATAGGACACCCCAGAGTTCAACTGTCAACTCTGATCAGGTTGTCCACATTATATTTCAAAATATCAAATCCATCTGATGGATTACCCTAGCCAAGGTTTTGTTAAATTGAAATACAGCGACTCATTCTTCTCCAACTCTTGGAGTGGTCAATCCCATCTCGATCACACTCTGACTTCGCAAGTACTTGACTGTGCCCAGAAGCCTTCCATCCCTGAATTAAAAATTCAGTTAGTCCAGTACCAAAGCACAGTGAGTTGCTTGCAAGTCACTGAGGCGATCACAAGTCTAAGGGACACTTATACCTATATCCCATCAGAGACATTCTCGATAGCAGAATGCTCTGGAGTTGGTCACGTTCAATGATGATGTACCCTTATATCTCACCTGTATGCCATACCAGTGTCTCCACACTCCTTGGTTAAGAGACAACCAACCCATATGGCCTACAGCGACCTATGCTCGATAGAAGCTGTCGTCCTTATTAACAGCCTATCATTTGGTCATGAACAGTTTTAAGGACTAATCGATAAATTCTCTCTTTATCAAACTTAAATAGTCCTAAGGACTTCATCATAACAACGGAGTTCATTAGAAGATGAAAGCTTATGATGAAGATGCCAAATATATTTTATTTATTAACAAATCAATTACAATACGTGGTTGCTCAACCGTCAACAGCTTGACGATTGGCTTTTTGGGACACATTTCCCAATACAGACATCCCAACATGCAGCTGCACCTTCTTATTCTTCTTCTTCTTGCTCTTCTTCTTTCCTTTCTTAAAGGGTCGATGACCAAAAGAAGACCCTCCCACAATATTCACCGACTCCTTATGGAGCTGGTGATCCTTCTCAAAGTTCTGCAGCAACCCCAACAAGCCGTGGTAGTTCACTGCAAGCTTTGTCATCCAAAAATGAGTAAGAAAGGGGAGGAAGGACTTGGGCAATGAATTAAGGATCACATCCTTACCGAGCTGCTCGTGCAAGGGAAAGCCCAGTTTACTTAGGCGCTCAATCATTTCGATCATGTACAATACATGATCAGTGACTGAGGCTCCATCCCTCATCCGAGCATTAAAAATGGCACAACTAGTTTTGTGCCTTTCAACATCGTCAGGCATGCCAAAGGAGTCGATCAACATTTGAAGCATCTCCTATGGTTGGGCATTCTCGAACCTGCGGCTGAACTATCATTCATTGCCGCCAGCATAATGCACCGAACGGTGGTGCGATCGTTGAGCCACTTCTGGTAAGTGTCTCAGACTGTTCCTCGAGTGTTCGGGGCTGGCTCCTCAAGTGTAGGATCCATTACTACATAAAGGATCCACTCATGCTCAAGGATGATTTTTAATTTTGATACCAGCTATCGAAATTAGGTCCCATGAGCTTGTCATTATCTAATAATGACCGGAGGGATAGGGTAGTGGCCATAGCTGCATAAAGGAAAACCAGACCTCTATTAGTACATAAATTATAAATACTAAAGACTTGGACTTTAGTCTAAAGTTTTTTCCAGTATTTTTAAGAATTGGTACCCTCAACCTCCAATTCGAAGAATTACTTTAATTCCTTAGTGGGGACTAGAATCCACACAACTATATATGAGCCAACTTTGGTTTGTCAACCCATGTGCATCTATGGGTAGGTTCATAACTAGTTGTTTCTCTAAACAACTTCTAGTAATTGATTTTGCCCCAGAACCTAATCAGTAGGCTTTGGCCTCCACTGAAAAGATCTGGTTAGGTCCAACCATTAACATGATTTGATTTGGTGAATCGGACCAATAAATGATCAGGCTTGACTTTGGCCGGCCAACCTGATCACCATCAGAAAGACTCAAACCAAATTATCATATTATGCATGATAATTTCATTAGCAATAAGCACCAGGCCTTTGGGCCTCCAATGATTATTAAACTAATGGACTCATTATCACTCACTTAATGGGAGGCTATGACTTAGTTATCAATATAACTTAATCATTTTTAGGGACCTAATAATTTTTGAGAATTTTATTAAAGGATAATGAGAAAAAAATATCCAGCCAATTTCAATCCTCCACTGACTTCACCAAGTCAGATTAAAAAGGATTTACTTAAAGCTGGCATTAGGAGCACCTAAATCAGTCAAACTGATTTACCTAATGACATGGGTGAGCCCTAATCACCAAGTGATCTATTCAAAACCTAATTCATCAGGTTGGCCAGGTAGTGAGATCAGTGGTGGGGATAAGCCATTAACTCGTCAGAGATCAAATCACTGCGAGTAGCTCCCGCTTAAAAACCACTGGTCAAACTACCAAACTTACCTTAGACACCAACCGGTTTATTAGTTTTAATTTGATCAACTTAGTAAATAGGGTTCCATCACGTAGCCATGAATTAAGTCCATCTTGGTCTAGTTAAAGACATGGATCCATTCAACTATAACTATTGGAGTTGAGTCTAGAATATCCTTGACCTAATCTAATTCAACTTTTGATTAGATTTGACCAATTACTCTAATTTAGTCTATTTCTTTAAGCTAACCTTAGGTCTAACCCAATTATGGATCTAATCCATCTAATCCATTGACCCACAAGTTTATGCAATTGTCTTAGGTCTTAATTCATAATTTTAGACCTACTAGATAACACTTAATTCTTTTAATTAAGTATTTGGACTGATGGGTCAGGGTTTGGCATTTCAAAAATAATTTTCAAATTTGAAAGATTTTATTTTCTATTCACCAAATATGTTGACTCATTTCACAAATAGATCAGTACATTTCATAAATAGCAATCCTATTGCTAATTACATAACAGAAAATAACTCAATCAAAATAAATCATGAATATTCCTTTAGATCTAATCTAACACATTCATGATAAATTTCACAATTGAACCTTTACAATTAATTCCTTTCGCTGCTTCATCTGCATGGGATATAATTGCAACGGCACTCCTACCGCCATAGGAGACCCCACCGAATGGGAGGAGAGGGCCTTTAAACCTTACTTTTCTCCTATGACCGGACGGCCATGGCAACCAACCCAATTCGATTACTTGCTACTTGGATCAAGTATATCTAAATATACCAATTTAAAATTTAAATTTCAAATTTTAAATTTCAAATTTTAAATTTTGAATTTTAAATTTCAAACAAATTTCAAATTTCAAATTTTCAAATTTTGAATTTCAAATTTTGAATTTCAAATTTTGAATTTTAAATTTTGAATTTCAAATTTGAAATTTCAACCAAATTTTAAATTTCAAATTTTGAATTTCAAAATTTTGAATTTTAAATTTTAATTTCAAATTTGAAATTTTAACCAAATTTAAATTTTGAATTTTAAATTTTTGAATTTTGAATTTCAAATTTCAAATTTCAAATTTTAAATTTCAAATTTTGAATTTAAATTTTTGAATTTTGAATTTCGAACAACTTTCAAAATTTAAATTTTAAATTTTGAATTTCAAATTTTAAATTTAAACTTTTAGATTACAACTTAATCTACGCATATAAATATACATATCATATCTAAGAACCTTGCTCTGTTACCATTTGTAGAGAAAATTCAATGCAGGGGTAAAATGATAATTTTAAAACTTTTTCAAAATTATGATTTTACAGTGAAAAAATATTAATTAATCTAATTAATTAATATAATTTATCCTACACTAGGATCTAAATATGATATATAGTATGCATTCATTTAAATTTGAATTTCTAAATTCAAACAGTAAACACTTTACTGTAATGTGTTCAGAACACAATACCTTTATGCGGGTAGTAGATCGCCACAATCTGATCACGTCGGGAGAGTCTGATCATCACGATGCAGCCACACAGTGTATCTGGCCTCTACGGATCATCCACACGAAGCTCCCGATCTGATCGACTCCTCACGAGTGCTAGCTCATTGTAGAGCCCTTTTGACAGTCGATACTAATCGAACTCCTTCGATCGATGTCTGTCAATTCTTCGGATGCTCCAGATCATCAACAGACGTGCTTGAGAGGATGTTGAAGATCTCTGTGAGATTTTGTGAGCTCACGACACTCGTAACTCACTTTCTCACTTCCCGAACCCCAGGCTAAAACTCTAGGAACTCATTGAAAACCTTGCACCCACTTTTCTTTCTTTTCTTTCTTTTTCTCTTGGAAGGATATGGACTTCCTTCTCATGTACAAGACTTCTCACGTCCCAGAATTTTTCTCCAAAATTTTTTTCTTGCACGCCCCACTCTTCTCCTCCTTTTATAATAACATCAAATGTCTTATCCAAAAGAAAGGATAAAGATGAGTAATTGCACATTTGAATTCAAATCAAATTTTGAATTCAAATGGACACCAACTCATCCCTTATACACTAAAGGCATGAGGTGTGGCTTAAATTGTGCATGGAGTGATTTTATGAGAAACCTTTTCTCATGTAATAAATAGGGCATAAAAAAAGGGATAAGGTGCAAAGATTGATTGCCCATTCAAATTCAAACTTTATTTTGAATTTGAATGGCCAACCAATCATCCTTATCCATTCATTTGGCACATTAAAGCTGGGGCGTGGAGAAGGGCTTAGCGTGAAGAAAAAATTCATGAAAAGTTCCTTCTCATGAATTCAAATGGGTGCAATGGAAGTGAGGTGGCGCATGGAGATTGGGTCAAGGTGGTTTAATTATTTAAACCAACCTAATTGAACCAAATAAGTTAGGTCCAATTAGACTAATTTAAATCTAACTTAATTAGGCTTAATTAGGCTTAATAAAATCTTAATCAAATCAAGAATTGACTAAGCCCAACTCCTGATCAAATTAGGGACCAAACCATCTCGACGATTAGGTCAACTCTTAACCTAATCGGGTCAAACCCAATTGAATCCAATTCAATTGGACTTGATCTAAAAATAATTACTCAATCAAATTAAGTTAATTAGTGATCAAATCACTAATTAAACCTCTCATAAATACTGAGTCCAAATTCGATGGCAATCGGGCATCAGAATTCATCGATATGTAACCCTGATCGAAAAGTCCCAACCAGTGGGACTCTTGACCCCGGTACCCATAATGTGTGGAACTCATGATCAGAGAATCTGATTCTCGATCACTGAGTCCCAAACTCGTAGGATTCTACATCAGCCATCAGATCAGATAGGAACCTCTAATGTGTGTGACCCCACAGGTTCAACCTAAGTCGGTAGCACAAGAACCAATTCCGATACTAATGAAGTGACCATCTAGCAATGGTACCCGACATCGGATAGGTTGAATAGTCGCAATCACAATACTCAGAATCTACATGAATATGGTTACTGTATAATTCATCCTTTTGACCCCGGTGTTTAGGATGAATCAGGGTTAAACTGTCAACCCTGATCAGATCATCCGAATCGTGCTCAACTCAAATAGTCCTATGACTCCTCACAAGGACTACCCTGGCCAAGGTTTTGCTAAATTGAAACACGACTGTACACAGCTCCTAAACTGGAGTGGTCAATCCCATCTTGACACATGCACCGACAAGTCAAGTACTTGACTACACCCAGCAGCCTTCCGTCACTGAATTAGAAATTCAAGTAGTCCAGTGCCTAAGTGCAGTGAGTTGCTTGCAAGTCACCATGGCGGTCTCAGTCAGAGGGATATTTATATCCATATTCCATCGGAGCAAATCTTGACAACAGAAATAGCTCCGGAGCCGGTCACGTTCAGTGCAGATGTACCCTTACATCTCACCTGTATGCCATACCAGTGTCTCCACACTCATTGGTTAAGAGGACAACCAACCTATATGGCACACAACGACCTATGCTTGATAAACATTGTCGTCCTTGATAACAACGTATCATTTGATCGCGAATAGATTTAAAGACTAAACGACAAATCCTCCTTTGTCGAGTTTAAATAGTCCGAAGGACTTCACCACAATATAGGAGTTCATTAGAAGATGAAATATTTTGTGATGAAACAATGGCAAAATAAATTTTATTAATTCATAATTCATGTACATATACAAAAATGAGCACAACCGTCAACAGGATGATGTTTGATTTTGGGACACTATTCCCAACATGAACTCTCTTCCCAAGTCCTACCTTTCTTTCTTTACTTATTTTTGAATGACAAAGCCTGCAGTTAACTACCACGATTTGCTGGATTGCTGCAAAACTTTGAGAAGGATCACCAGCTCCAAAAGGAGTCGGTGAATATTGTGGGAGGGTCTTCTTCTGGACGTTGACCCTTTAAGAAAGGGTATAAAATGCTAGGGCACCCAAACCCAGTTAGACCAAAAATCCAAGTTCGATCAGAGTCAGACGGAATACTTCTACTGCAAGAAGCAGGGGCACTGAAAAAAAAATTGTCCTCAATACATTGCCTCCCTAGATCCGAACAGATTGAGAAAGAAGCAAGTTGTTGCTGGACAAGATAATTATATGATAACACCTTGTAATATTTTATTTTATGATTCTACTACCTAGGTATTAGATACTAAAAATCTTATTAATATTTGTAATTCATTGCAGAGTCTACAGGTCAGTAAAAGATTTGAAGAAGGTGAAAGGTTCCTTAATGTTGGAGATAGAAGATCAGTTCCAGTTCTAGCGTTAGGGACTATTAAGCTTGTATTCAAGTCTAATATAATTGTTCTAAGTGAATGTCACTTTTGTCTTTCCTTTTTATTGAATATTATTTCTGTAGGTCTTTTGGTCATGTACGGTTATAAAATTTTAATAAAAAAAATAATTTTAATATCATTATGAATGATGTTAATATGATGAATTGACAGCTGAACAATGATATTTACATATTGTCACAATCTGTTAGTATAATATACACGTCCAACAAATGCCCTAGAATTAGTGATGTCTCTGATATCTACCTTTGGCATTATAGGTTAGATCATGTTAACAAGAACAGAATAAATAGGTTGGGACAAGAGGAAATCCTTGAAGTCAGTGATTGTGAATCACTTCCAACCTGTGAGTCCTATCTTCTTGAAAAATGATCAAATCACCTTTTACTGAAAAAGATGAGTGAGCCAGTGAAGTTCTAGGTCTGATACATATTGATGTATATGGATCAATGAACACTAATGCCAGAGGTGGATATTATTATTTCATTATATTTATAGACAATCTATCGAGGTATGGGTATGTCTACTTAATGACACATAAGTCAGAATCATTTAAAATATTCAAATGATTCCGTAATGAAGTAGAGAAACAAACTGAAAAGAGTATTAAAATTCTTCGATCCGATCGAGAAGGAGAATATCTCTCCAGTGAGTTTCTGACATACTTAGAAGAGAATGGGATTCTCTCACAATAGATCTCTCCTGGAATACTACAACATAATGGTGTATCGAAAGGAGGAATCAAACCCTGTTAGACATGGTTCGATCCATGATGGGCTTTGCAAGTCTATCGATTTCTTTTTGGAGATATGCACTCGAGTCAGCTTGTTATATTTTAAATAAAGTTTTGAGTAAATCTGTAAGTAAAATATCACATGAGATATAGACAGGACGTAAGCCAGCACTCTCTCACCTTAGGGTTTGGGGATGTCCGACTTATGTCAAACATTTGAAAACTAACAAGCTTGGACCTAGATCTAACAAATATCTATTTGTAGGGTACCCAAAAGAGATCAAGGGATATTACTTCTACCTTGCTGACGAACAGAAGATGTTCGTCAGTAATAGGGCAGTCTTTTTAGAAAAAGAGTTCCTTGGTGAAGGAACTAATGCCTCAAAGATTGAACTTGATGAAGTTCGATTGATAGAAGAATCGATATAATTTTGTAAACCCATAGAGTCAGACTTGATTAGATCAAATCTGAAACCTATTGTAGAGATACCTTTAAGAAGATCCGGTAGAGTACCGCATCAATCGGATAGATACTATAATTTTTTAATCCGAGACAGGGATCCAGTTGAACTCGATGAGAATAATGAGGATCTGATCATCTATATGCATGCGATGCAGAGGTCTAACTCTGATAAGTGGCTGGAAGCCATAAAATCCAAAATGGAGTCCATGAAAATCAACAATGTATGGATATTGATTGACCCACCAATAGAGGTAAAACCCATAGGGTGTAAGTGAATCTTCAAAAAGAAGAGGAGTGCAGACGGGAAGGTGGAGACCTATAAAGCTTGTTTAGTTACCAAGGATTACCGTCAACATTATGGTATTGACTATGATGAGATATTTTCTTCTGTGATAATGCTCAAGTCTATTTGGATTATGCTTGTGATAGCAGCACATCTGGATTATAAAATCTGGCAAATGATATAAAAACAGACTACCTAAATGGAGAGCTAGAAGAAGAGGTGTATATGATACAACCTGAAGGTTTCATATCCACAGATGAATCTAAGGTGTGTAAGCTTCAAAGGTCCATCTCTGGACTTAAGCAGGCATCTCAAAGTTGGAACATGAGTTTTGATAAAGTGATCAGAATGTATGGCTTCATTAAGAATGGAGAGGAACCATGCATATACAAATAGGTTAATAACTCTACGATAGTATTTCTTATTTTGTATGTCGATGATATTCTTTTAATCGAGAATGACATCCCTGTATTACAGAAAATAAAAGTTTAGTTGTCATCACAGTTCTCCATGAAAAACTTGAGAGAAACATTCTTCATTCTTAGGATGAAGATCTATAGAGATAGATCTAAAAGATTGCATGGATTATTCCAGTCGACGTACATTGATACTGTGCTGAAAAGGTTCAGCAAGGAGAATTTCAAGAAAGGCTATCTTCCGATAGGCCAAAAAATTTCTCTTTTGAAGAGTGATTGTCTGACAACTCCTCAAAAGAGAGAGGCATGAGTAGAATTCCATATGCTCCGACAGTGGAACCTATTATATACGTCATGACATATATGTGATCGGACGTGACATACTCATTAGGAGTAGTGAGCAAATACCAGTCCATTCCAGGTGAGAATCATTGGAAGGTCGTAAAGATCATCTTTAAGTATTTAAGAAATACTAAGGATCAGTAGCTTATCTATGGAGAATCTGACTTCAAACTTTTGGGGTTTACAGACTTCAATTTTAGTCGGATCATGATGACAACAAGAGTATGTCGGGATATATTTATACCCTGAATGGTGGAGCAATCTGCTGGAAAAGTTTCAAGCAGCACACTGTGGCCGACTTTACTTGTGAGGTGGAATATATCGTGGCATCCGATGTTGCGAAGGAAGCTGTGTGGTTACGAAAGTTCATCAACGAGCTCAGAGTGGCACCCTTCCTTGATGGCCCTATCTTGTTGTACTGTGACAGTACTGGTGCCATTGCTCAAGCGAAGGAACCGAAGTCACATCAGCAGATCAAGCACATTCTGTGCCGCTACCACCTAGTCTAAGAGATCGTGGATCGAGGTGATGTCGAGCTTCAGAAGATCGACAGAAAATAGAACCTAACCGACCCATTTACTAAAGCCCTCGTGTCAAAGAGTTCAAAGACTACAAATCAAAGATGGATATACGATACTATACCGATTGACTTTAATCCAAGTGAGAGTTGTTCGGAATTGTGTCTCAAAGCCAATCGTCAGCCTGTTGATGGTTATGCTTATCATTGTAATTGTATATGAATTATTGAATTAATAAATATTATTTGATTTTCTCATCACTGTGTACATCTCATTTTGAACTCCTATTATTGATGAAGTCCTTAGGACTATTTGATTCGATATAGGAGGATATATCGTTTAGTCCTTAAACCTTAAGTTCATGACCAAATGATATACTATTATTAGGATGGTAGCTATATCAAGTATAGGTCATTGTATGCCATGTACGTTGGTTGTCTTCTTAACCAAGAAGTATGGAGATACTGGCATAGCATGCAGTGAGACGAGGAGTACATCTCACTGAACATGATCAATTGCTGAGCATTCTGCTGTCAAGAGTAGCTCGCGAAGGAGATGGGTATAAGTGTCCCTCCAACCTGAGATCACCACGGTGACTTGCAAGTAACTCACTATGCTTTGGTGCCAGACTATCTGAATTTCTAATTCAGTGATGAAAGGTTTCTGGGCATAGTCAAGTACTTGCAAAGTCGTGTGTGAGTCAAGATGGAATTGACCCCTTTGAATAAGTAGAAGTTAATGTATCAGTGTGTTTCAATTAAGTAAAATCTTGATTGGAGTAATCCATGTGATGGATTTTGAAAATTGAAATACAATGTGTATGACCAAATCAGAGTTGGCAGTTAAACCCAAGGTCACCTTGAGCATTTGGATCAAAGAGATGAATTATACGGTAACCATATGTCAATAGGTTCTTGAATGATGCTTTGTAATTTTTTGACCTATCCGGACGTCGGGTATCATTGCTAGATGGTCACTTTGATTGGTGTAGAAAGATTATTTCTATACTATCATCTTAGGTTCAAACCTATAGGATCACACTCAAAAGAAGTTTCTGACTGATATATGGTTGATCAACGATTAAGAATCATTTCAGGGTAAAATAGTCAATTTGATTGATGATTAACCCTGTGCAAAAGTTACAACAAATCAATTTGCTAATTATTGATGAATTATGGGAGGATTGATTAGTAATTAGATTGCTAATTAACTCAATTTGATTAAGCATTAAGGTTTGGATCGAATCTAATTGAATTGGATTCAATTTGGTTTGACCCGATTAGGTTATGAGATGACCTAATCACTAAAGGTGTTCGATTCCTGATATGATCAGAATTTAAATTTGATTAATTTTTGATTTAATTAAGATTTGATCAAAGCTATTTGCTACCAAATTAGATTAGGTTTAATGATCTAATTGGGTTTAATCTAATTTGGTTGGGTTAAGAATCTAATTAGATAAAAAAAACAATTCGAATTTAAATTCCTTACACCTCCTTTATCTGCGCTCTCTTATTCTTCACGTGAGAAATATTTTATGTGATTTTTTCTTATAAAAGAAACCTTTCTCACATTCTTATCTGAGTCTTTTTGAATTAAAAATTGGTTGGTTTAATTTTGAGTTCAAATTGGTTTGAATTTGAATGAAAATCTAGAGTCCAAATTGAGTTGGACTCTCCTCTTCACGCCACCATATTTCTCCATGCATAAAGTATTTTTGTGTGAAATTTTATACACCATTCTAATGTTAGTCAACCCCTCTCTAAGTTCATAAGATAAGGATGAAGTTTGGTTCAAAATTTAATTCAAATTTGATTTGAATTGGTGATAAGGATCAACCAACACTTGAATTTGAACCGAAACTACCTTATTCTTATCCTTATCTTCCATGGGATGCCAACCTTAAAAAGGGATCAGTTTTGTATGAGATTAGAATTGATTTTTGGTATGAAAATCTGAAAGAGGGGATGTAAAAGGTTGAGAGTGGGTTGGGCTTTCGTGCGTGAGAAACAGAGGAAGTGTTCTTCCTCTCGGGCGTGAGCTGTGAGTTCTAGGGTTTCATCTCTAGGCTTTGTGAGAAGAAAAATATAAAAGTGAGTCTTGTCCAATCTTCCACACCACTACATCCTTGTAAAGCTTCATCTTCTGATCCAAAAGAGTCTGGAAGATCGGAACAAAGGAGCTTGGATCAGCCATCCAGAACCTTCGATGCGAGCTAGCACTCCCACGAAGGAAGATCCGATCAGAGCTTCGAGTGGATAATCTGTAGAGGCCGGACGATCTGTGCAACTGCTCGATATCAGTGAAAATTTTATACCATACTTACCAGTAGCAAAGATCATCGATCTATGAAAAGGTGATGAGTTTTGAACTCTACCGACATAATCTAAAAGTTAGATCAAATTCAAGACATCGATGTGATCGATGCAGTTTTCTATTTTATATCAGATTTTATATCTAAATTTTTTATGTCATAGATCCTTAATGGTAGTTTAGATCTGATCTAAGGTATATTTATAAGATTAAAATATTTATTTTTTATTATTTTACTGTAAAATTTTAAAAATACATGTTTTGAACTACTTATTTTTCTTTCAATTGGATCTCAAAGTTCTCCTCCTTCCCTCCTGAAGAGTACTTCATTCCTCTCTCCTACGTTAGTTGGCGTGTGAGCAAAGTAGATGGTTTGGACATCTAAATCTTGTGAAGCGATTCGATTTAGGAATCAATCAACCTTGATTAAATCTTTCACTACAAATCAATGTAAGATTTTATAAATATTATAAAAATTTTATTGCTAATTTATTCAACTTTCTTCCTAGCATCCAATATGATCAGATAATTTTTTCTTGAACTGGTATCAGAGCCAAGTTATATATCGTGGTCGCATAGTCTAATTTTTAGATTTTTTTATCTAATTTTGAATCAAAAATTTTGATATGATTAAATCTTATTTTGATATGATATTCTCTATATTTTTCTGATCTGATTTTGACTAGATTATCAGATCGAAATCAGCCCCTAAAAATGATTTGTTAAAAATCTATTTTGGCAAAATTTTCTATACAAATTTTTATTCTGATTTAAAACCTGATTATGCATAGATTTAAATCTATTTTGATAGATTTTTTTGGATGTATTTCAATTAGAGAATTGATGTTTAAATCAAGCTCAGATCTGAATCTGCTTGATAGAGTTTCAAATCTGATTTGAGCAAAGTATCTGCATATATTTGATCATATCTCAAACTAAAATTTTTCTATGCAATCATACATATATTTTGAATAAATTTTTTATTTTTTTAGATCTAAAATTAATGATTCAAGTGATAATATGATTAAGGTTCAGATTTAAAATTTAATATTGTAGTAATGATCTAATTAGATTAGATAAAAATTCTATATATTATCATGTTATAAAAATGATATGAACCAGAATTATTTCTTTTACATATATGATATAGCATAGAATTATTCTTAAGTAGCCAAATACTCAGATCGAGTTGATCATCATGGCTGTTCGATCATAAGAAGAAGCAGAGATTAAAGTCTCTCTCTTATCCAATCGACGGGTTCTCTTATGACGTGCAGGAGTGCTGATGTGATTACATCTCATAAAGAAGAATGGCGAAAAAAAAATTAGAATTATGCTTATCATAAATTAGTTTAGATTAGATCTAAAAAGATTTATGATTTATTTTTGCTATTTTATACAAAATATTCAGAACCAAAAATTAATTTTATAATCTGAGATTAATGATATGTGATGTAAGGTTTTGCATAAAAATTTTTGTAAAATAGTTTTATAAATTGAAATAATTTCAACACAAAATTTCATATACTTAATTATAAATTAAGTTATGATTACCAAAAGATCTAGATTTGAGAATTGAAGATCTTGAGACAACTCATAAACCAAGGGGCTATGGGTTAGCTTAAATCAGGTCATCTAACTGGGTTAGACCTAAGGCTAGAAATAAATATAGACTAAATAAAGAAATATCATAAATCTAATCAAGAGTTGAATTAGATTATATCAAGATTTCTCTAAGATCAACTTCAATAGTTGTAGCTTGATCAAATCCATATTTTTGACCATACCAAATAGACCTAATTATGGCTCAATGGTCGAGGTCGAGTCCTTTGGCTGATCAAATCAAAACTAATCGACCAATTGGTATCTAAAATAAGTTCGACAATATGATCGGTGATTTTTAATTGGGGGCTACTTATCTGACCTATATGGTGTCTAAGGCAAGCATTAGCTATCCTCCCATCAATCTCACTTATTTGACCAATTAGGTAGATTATGTTAAGATTAGATCACTGAATGATTCAAGTTTACCTATGCCATTTATTATGATCCAGGTGGTGTGCCCAAGGCCCAGGGGACCAAGGCTAAGGCCAAGGTCCATCATTCATGAGGGCTTCATGGAGGCTCTAGGGCTAGTTGGGCCCTAGGTTGAAAGGCTGTGGGCCTTTCGGATTCTTGAGATCTAGGTTATGTGGGCCTTAAGGGACCAACTCTTTATGGGCCAGGTCTAGGCCCAGGATAGGTGAGATTAGGTCAAGTCATGGGTGTACATGGGCTTGGGTTAACCTAATCTCCCATAGAGTTGGTCAAGGGAGTTTTGGATTTGGGTGAGTTGACCCTATGTTTATATATACATGTACTGTGTATAGGTTGGATTAAGCCAAAAAAATAGACAACTCTTTCTCCCAAATATCTCTCTCTTCTCCCTCTCTCTCCAGCAATCTTCCATGCACCAGGAGCAAGAAACCCTAGGGTTTCTTGCCGCCAGTCCATAAAAGGAAAGAAAGGAAGGGAGGCGCTAGCCCCTTCCCCCTTGCAGCCGCCTACCAGATCTGCTCTCCCCTATCTTGCAGGCACCCAAACATTAGGTCCAAGACTTGGAATCTCTTGAGAAGAGGTTGGTACAAGTCTCTCTCAGATCTGGAGTTGATTTGAGGTCATTTGTGGTGCGGGTGAGATCTCCATCAACAGATCTACAAGAAAGGCTGAAGCAGGACAGATCTGCGAGGTCTGTCTCCATCTATCTTCTTCTCTATCTAGAGTATCCTGATTTAAGATCTACAAATTAAAAGACCTTGGTCCAGGTCTGATCTGATTGGGTACTAGATCTTGGATTTTTTAGAGGTGGTTTCAAAGGCATTCTTCATCTGGAACGAAAGGCTGATGAAGAAGATAGCAACCAGGCTGATTTCGTCAAGGGCCTTGGATCATGTCCAGAAGTCTACAGATCTATTTGTTGCTGGTTCGCTACACCAAAGGTCTGTGGGAGGAGCCAGGATCATACTCCAATAGTTGGTATCAGAGCTACAATGGTGAGGAAGCAATTCCAAGTGCGAGAAGTTGAAGATCCCAAGTGCTGAAAATTTTCAGTAAGGTACCATCAAGGTATATTCTACACTTCTTGATTTTATATTGCTTGTTTGGCTTGGATCCAGTCATGGGCAGCAATATGAAGGTCGAGTTCAAGAAGTTTGATGGCAAGGAGAATTTTTCCATGTGAAAAATCTGGGTGGAGGATCTTCTGGTGCAAGCAGATCTGGATCAGGCTTTGGATGAGAAGCCTGAGGGAATGACAGATAAACAGTGGGCATCGTTGGAGAAGAAAGCATGCTCGGTGATCAGAGGATGTTTGGCGGATGCGGCATTGTATTCGGTGCTGGAAGAAAAGATCCCGAAGGGCCTTTGGTTGAAGTTGCACACCATGTATATGGGGAAGAATATGTGCAACAAGCTGATGCTGAAGAAGAGGTTGTACAGTCTTCGGATGCAGGAGGGATCTGATGTGATTGGCCACATTCAGAGGTTCGACCAGTTGTGTATGGAGTTGGTGAATATCGGGGTGAAGCTGGATGAGGAGGACAAGTCTCTATTGGTTCTATGTTCGCTGTCTGGATCATATGATTCTTTGGTGACTACACTGCTCTACGGTAAGGGACTTTGGAGTATGAGGACATGGTCTCGGTGCTGAGGTCGAATGAGCAGAGGAAAAAGTTGATCAGAGATCGGGCTCCCCAGAGGGTTTGGCAGTAGGGGAGAGGACAGGTAGAGGCAGAGGCAGAGGCAAGTCCAGGGGGTGGTCCAAGTCTAGGAAGGGAAAGAAAGAGGTGAAATGCTTCAAGTGCAACGAGTTCGGGCACTTCAAGTGAGAATGTCCACTATGGAAGAGCAAGAAGGGAGAACGAAGTGACTCAGAATCAGTGAGTGCAGTTGCTGGGCAGCAGGTGGAGGATGATCTACTTGTGGTATCAAATGGTCACAGGCATTACACAGAGGAGTGGACACTAGACTCTGCGTGCTCACATCACTACACACCACACAGGTCTTGATTTGCGACATACACCAAGACAGATGAGGGATCAGTGACTCTAAGCGACAATCATCCTTGCAAGGTGGCTGGGATAGGGACAGTCAGGGTGAGGATGTTTGATGGGATTGTGAGGATATTGATAAATGTAAAGCACATCCCAGAGCTGAAAAGAATCTGGTGTCACTAGGCTACTTGGAGCGCAGTGGATACAGCTTCAGCAGTAGGGCTAGAAGTGGAGTACTGAACATCACCAATGGAGCTATGGTAGTGATGAGAGGCAGGAGGTTGGACAATAACCTCTATCGCATGGAGGGATCTGTGATGACTGGAGAGTCTGATGCAGCAGCTGCAGCACAAGACCAGGAGGGGACTTACAGGATGTGGCACTACCGCCTAAGCCACATGGGTGACAGGGGGCTGAGGGAGTTGAGCAGGAGAGGACTCATCTCTGATCTGGAGGATGGTGCTACAGGGAAGATCTGTGAGTCTTGCCAGATGGGAAAGCAGAGCAGAGTTCAGTTCACCATCAGTATAGCCCGAAGTGCAGCCCCTCTGGAGTTAGTACACACGGATGTGTGGGGACCAGCCCCAATTTTAGCAGGAATGGGGCCAGATACTTCATGACTTTGATTGATGATTTCTCAAAGAAGCTCTGGATTTACTTCATGAGAGAGAAGTCAGAGGTCTTCACCAAGTTCAAGTTCTAGAGAGCTGAGGTGGAGAAGGAGCAGGGGAGGAGCGTGAAATATCTGAGGTCAGACAATGGCGGGGAGTACACCAGCAGAGAGTTCCAGGACTACTGTGAGGAGTGTGGGATCAGGAGACACTTCTCAGTTAGGGGGACTCCACAGCAGAATGGGGTGGCCGAGAGGATGAACAGAACACTTTTGGAAAAGGCATGATGCATGAGGCTGCAGGCAGGGCTTCCAAAGGAGTTCTGGGTTGACACAGTTGACGCAGCGGGTTACTTGGTCAATCGGTCACCTCACACTAGGTTGGATGGCAGGCTTCTAGAGGAGGTGTGGTCTAGGAGGACAGTTGGGCTGAGCCATCTGCGGGTATTTAGGTGTACGGCCTATGTGCACATTGGAGCTGGTGAGCGGAGCAAGCTAGATGCTCTAGACGGTGTTTCTAGGCTATCCGTGAGGAGTCAAGGGATACAGGCTGTGGGATCCCTTGAAAAAAAGGTCATCATTAGTCGGGATGTATCTTTTGATGAGGAGTCAGTCCTACGGAGGCGAGCAGGCATGGAGGAGCAGCAGGAGTAGGAGGAGGTCCAGCAGGGCGCTGCTGGATAGCTTACCTCTTTTATTTTGCCTCTTGTAGGTACTACAGGAGGACATGCTATTCAGGTGGAGAACCTACCTAAGGTGTCTCTACAGGTGGAGAGGACTCGAATGGATGATCGAGGTGGAGAGGTCCAGCAGGAGCGAGCTGGATCGAGGACTGATATCGATGTTGCCCTACACAAGCCCAAGAGGACCATCAGGCAACCGGACCGATATGACTTTGAGGAGACGCTGTCATATGCCCTGGTGACAGCGAATGGAGACCCATATATGTATCAGAGGCTATTGAGAGCCAGAACAGAGAGTGGTGGGTCCAGGCGATGTCCGAGGAGATGCAGTCTCTCCATAAGAATCAGACGTGGCGATTGGTGCAGTTGCCACAGGGGAAGAGGCCCATTGGCTGCAAATGGGTCTATAGTCGCAAGGAAGAGCCTTCAGAGTAGGGAGGTATCAGATTCAAGGCAAGGTTAATGGCCAAGGGATACTCCCAGAAGGAAGGCATCGACTTCAGTGAGGTCTTCTCTCCCATCGTCAGACACACTTCCATCAGAGTGTTGCTGAGCATCGTAGCAGCTTAGGATTTAGAGCTGGAGCAGATGGATGTCAAGACGGCGTTCCTCCATGGGCATTTTGGAGGAGAGGATTTACATGGAGAAGCCACCCAGTTTCAGGGATCCAGGATCAGAGGGAAAGGTTTGTCTGTTGTAGAAGTCACTGTACGGGCTGAAGCAGTCGTCGAGGTAATGGTACAAGCGGTTCGACTCCTATGTGCGCAGTATTGGACTTTTCAAATGCGAGTTTGATCCTATGTTTATGTTCAGTCTCTTGAGGATGGTTCTAGGTTGTTCCTACTCTTGTATGTGGATGACATGCTTATAGCATGCAAGAGTAGGAAGGTTGTGCAGGATCTGAAGGCATCCTTATCTCGAGAGTTTGAGATGAAGGATTTGGGCCCTGCAAGGAAGATCCTAGGCATGGAGATTTTTAGAGACCGAGCCCGGAGGGTGCTGCATCTATCTCAGGGGGGCTACATACAGAAGGTCTTAGAGAGGTTCGGGATGAAGGGAGCAAAGCCGCGGAGCTGCCACTTGCCGGTCACTTCAGACTCTCGAAGACCATGGTGCCACAGACTGAAGTGGAGGCTCAGGAGATGGAGAAGGTTCCTTATGCTTCAGGAGTTGGAGCTTGATGTATGCGATGGTTTGTTGTAGGCCAGACATCGCTCATGCAATGAGTCAGGTTAGCAGGTTCATGGTGCAGCCTGACAGGGAGCACTGGAGAGCTCTGAAGTGGATATTAAGATACCTGACGGGTTCAGTTGGAGTTGGCATCTGCTACGGACAGCGAGGAGGTGCAGTGGGATACTCTGACATGTCCAGGGAGGCTCAGGGACTGATTGGCGGTTATGTAGATACAGACTTCGGTGGAGATGTGGATACCCGGAGGTCTACGACAGGCTTCATCTTTAGCCTGTATGGAGGTCCTATTTCTTGGAGATCGAGTCTGCAGCCTATCACGGCCCTATCTACTACAGAGGTGGAGTACATCGGGCTGACAAAAGAGCTAAGGAGGCAATTTGGCTGAAGGGTTTGTTGATGGAGATGGGCCTTACTCAGGAGGCCATTAGAGTGCACTGTGAAGCCAGAGTGCACTTCTATTAGCACAGAACTCAGTCTATCATGCAAGAACAAAGCACATCGACATTCGGTATCATTGGATCAGGGAGCTTGTGGAGGATGGCGAGGTGGAGCTGGTAAAGGTACACACCAAGGAGAACCCAGCTGATGCACTTACGAAGGTACTTCCACGGGACAGCTTTCAGAGATGTGTTGAGCTGATTCGACTGATGGATAGAGTGGAGCTGGTTGAGGCCTCGGGACACCAAGGTGGAGATTGTTATGATCCAGGTGGTGTGCCCAAGGCCCAGGGGACCAAGACTAAGGCCAAGGTCCATCATTCATGAGGGCTTCATGGAGGCTCTAGGGCTAGTTGGGCCCTAGGTTGAAAGGCTGTGGGCCTTTCGGGTTCTTGAGGTCTAGGTTATGTGGGCCTCAAGGGACCAACTCTTTATGGGCCTAGGATAGGTGAGATTAGGTGAGTCATGGGTGTACATGGGCTTGGGTTAACCTAATCTCCCATAGAGTTGGTCAAGGGAGTTTTGGGTTTGGGTCACTTGACCCTATGTTTATATATACATGTATTGTGTATAGGTTGGATTAAGCCAAGAAAATAGATAACTCTTTCTCCCATGTCTCTCTCTCTCTTCTCCCTCTCTCTCCAGCAATCTTCCATGCACCAGGAGCAAAAAATCCTAGGGTTTCTTGCCGCCAGTCCATAAAAGGAAAGAAAGGAAGGGAGGCGCTAGCCCCTTCCCCCTTGCAGCCGCCTACCAGTTCTACTCTCCCCTCTCTTGCAGGCACCCAAACACTAGGTCTAGGACCTGGAATCTCTTGAGAAGAGATTGGTATAAGTCCCTCTCAGATCTGGAGTTGATCTGAGGTCGTTTGAGGCACGGGTGAGATCTCCATCAACAGATCTACAAGAAAGGCTGCAGCAGGATAGATCTGCGAGGTCTGTCTCCATCTATCTTCTTCCCCATCTAGAATATCTTTATTTGAGATCTATAAATTGAAAGACCTCAGTCCAGATCAAATCTGGTTGGGTGTCAGATCTTGAATTTTTTAGAGGTGGTTTCAAAGGCGTTCTTCATCTGGAACAAAAGGCTGACGAAGAAGATAGCAACCAGGCTGATTTCGTCAAGGGCCTTGGATCGTGTCCAGAAGTCTCCAGATCTATTCGTTGCTGGTTTCGCTGCACCAAAGGTCCGTGGGAGGAGCCGGGATCATGCTCCAACACCATTAAGGTTAATAGTGTGATTGATTCAGATGTTCTCGAGTCAGCTTGTTTCTAGTCCTCTTTGATAAGTTGGTGAAGTCAGTGGGAGGATCATTGCAATACTGGTTAACCTCTTCTCTTTTTTATTAAATCAATTAATTAAATTTTTTAAATTATTAGGTCCTTAAAATGATACAGTTATGGAGATAACTAGTTCATAGCCTTCCATTAAGGTGCATGATAATGGGTCCAAAATTCTAAATAAGTATTAGAGGTGCAAACATCTAATATTTATTGGGTATTAAAATTATCATTCATCATATGATGACCTTGTTGTATTTTTCAAATCAATTGTCAAATTGACTGAGCAAATTCAGACCTGGACATTTGTTTGTTAAATACACTGGGTATGGTCATGTTAATGGTTGGACCTAACTGAAATTTTCAGTGGAGGTGCAAACACTTATTGAAGAGATGCCTGGGCCAAAATATATTACTAAAAATTATTTGGAGAAATAATTGGTTAAGAACCTATCCAAAGATGTATAGGGGTTGGCCAAGAAAACTTGGGCTCGTCTGTAGTCTATGAGGATTCTAGTACCTATTGAGGAATTAATATAATTCCTCGAATTGGAGATAAAGGTTATCAATTCGTATAAAACAGAGAGAGAACCTTTAAACTAAAGTCTAAGTCTTTAGGATTAAATAATTCATATACTAATAGGTCTTGTGTTTTCTAGAAATAGCTAACTCTTTATCGCTCCAGTCGCTGTTGGACAGTGATAAGCTCACCGAACCTAATTTCGATAGTTGGTATCAAAAGCTCAAGATTATCTTGGAGCACAAGAGGATTCCATATGTGATTACGAATCCTGCACCTGAGGAGCCTGCCCTGACACTTGTGGTATAATCAGAGACACTTACCAGAAGTGGCTCAGTAACCGAATCACTGTGCATTGCATCATGCGGGCGACCATAAATGATGAGTTCAGTCACAAATTTGAGGATGCTCAGTCGGAGAAAAATTTTCAAATACTGAATGAATCCTTTGGCACTCCTGATGATGTTGAGAGGCACAAAATGTCTTGTGCTATCTTCAACGCACAAATGAGAAAAGAGGCACCAGTCACTGATCATGTACTGTACATGATCAGCAGATCGAGCACCTGAGCAAGCTCGAATTTTTCTTGCATGAGCAGCTAGGGAAGGATGCGATCCTGAATTCTTTGCCCAAATTTGACCTACTCTTTCTTAGTCATTACAAAATGATTAAGTCTGCAGTAAACTACCATGATTTACTAGGATTACTACAGATCTTTGAAAAGGATAATTAGCTTCAAAAGAAGCCGGTGACTATAGTGGGTGGTTCCTCTTCTAAGCATCATCTCTTTAAGAAAGGGAAGAAGAAGAACAAGAAGAAGGTGCAGTGTGTTGGGGCTCCAAAGTCCTGTCAGAACAAGAAGTAAAAAGTTGACAAGAGCCAGGTAGAGTGCTTTTTCTGCAGAAGCAGGATCATTGGAAGAAAAATTATCCTCAGTATATAGCCTCCCTTGACCCCAATAGGCCAAATAAGAGAAAGCAGCAATCTATTATTAGACAAGATACTTATATGATAACTCCTTTTAATTTCTCTATGTGTGATACTATTATCTGTGCATTAGATACCAAAAGTCCAATTAACATTTGCAATTCATTGTAGGTACTTCAGATCACTGGAAAGTTTAAAGACGGCGAACAATTCCTGAACATTGGAGATAGAAGTCCTATTCCAGTTCTAGCTCTAGAAACTATTCGGCTTGTTTTGAATCTAGGATTTTCATGTTAGATGATTGTCATTATTGTCCTTCTTTTTTGATGAATGTCATCTCTATAGGCTTTTTGACCAAAGTTGGTTTCAACATTTTAATAAAAGATGAATTTTATGATATCATTTTGAATGGTACTATAATTTTATGTGGATAATTAAAACATGGTATGTACCTACTATCACAGCCTGTTACTGTAATATACACATCTAATAAACATCATAAAATAGATAATGTCAGCGATGCTTATCTTTGGCATTGTCAGCTAGGTTAGGTAAACAAGAACAGGATGGATAGATTAACTAAAGAGAGAATCCTTAATATTGGTGATTATAAATTGTTACCGACCTGTGAATCTTGTCTTCTTAGAAAGATGACAAGGTCACCTTTTAAAGGAAAAGATGAGCAAGTTGTTGATATTCCAAGTCTAGTACATAGTGATGTATGTAGACCCATGAGCATAAGTGTCAGAGGTGGGTATAATTACTTCATTACTTTCACTGACCACCTATCTAAGTATGGGTACGTCTATCTTATGAAGTATAAATTTAAATAATTTAAAATATTCAAATAATTTCATAATAAAGTAGAAAAATAAACTGAAAAGAGTATTAAAAGTCTTCGATCAGATCGAGGAGATGAATATCTTTTCAATAAATTTTTGATATATCTAGAAGAAAATGAGATTCTCTCACAATAAACTCCTCTGGGGATACCGCAACATAATGGGGTGTCGAAAGAAAAAATCGAACACTTTAGATATGATTCAATCCATGATGGGCTTTGAGACTCTGCCAATCTCCTTTTAAGGATACGTTCTAGAAACTACATGCTATGAACAGGATTCCAAGCAAGTCTGTAAATAAAATTCTATATGAGATATGGACAGGGCATAAGTCAATACTCTCATACCTTAAGATCTGGGGGTGTCTGGCTTATGTCAAATATTTAAAGATAGATAACCTTAGACCAAGGTCTGATAAGTATTTATTTGTGGGGTATCCAAAGAAAATAAAAGGGCACTATTTCTACCTCACTGAAGAATAAAAGATGTTTGTCAACAATAGGGCAATCTTTTTGGAAAGAGAGTTCTTTGGAGAAGGAACTAATGCCACTAAGATTGAATTTGATAAATTCATGAGGTAAAAAATCAAACACCTCAGAGTAAAAATACAGTACCAGATTTGATTAAAGAATCAAATTTGGAACCTATTATAGAGGTGCCATTAAGGAGATTCGATAGAGTACCGCATCAACCAGATAGGTACTATAATTTTTTGATCCAAGATGGTGATCCTGTCGAACTAGATGTGAACGATGAGAATCCGATTACTTATATGGATACCATGCAGAGGTCCAATTCTGAGAAATGGCTAAAAGTTATGAAATCCAAAATCAAATCCATGGAGATCAACGCTGTATGAACATTTGTTGATCCATCTAAAGAGATTAAACCTATAGGGTGCAAATGGATATTCAAAATGAAAAGAGGAGTGGATGAAAAGGTAGAGACCTATAAAGCCCATCTAGTTACTAAGGATATCGTCAATGTTATGGTATTGACTATAGCAAGATATTCTTTTCTATGGCAATACTCAAGTTCATTCGAATTATACTTGCTATAGCAGTACATCTAAATTATGAGATCTGGTAAATGGGTGTCAAAATTACTTTTCTTAATGAAGAGTTGGAAGAAGAGATGTATATGATATAACCTGAAGGGTTCACATCCACAGATGAATCTAAAGTATACAAGCTAAATAAGTCCTTTTATGGATAGAAGCAAGCTTCTCAGAGTTGAAATATGCATTTCGATAAGACGATCAAAATGTATGGCTTTATTAAGAATTGAGAGAAGCCCTGCATCTGTAAATGGGCTAATGGTTCTGTAGTCATCTTTCTTGTATTATATGTAGATGATATACTCTTAATAGAAAATGACATCCCTACATTATAGAGTGCGAAACTCTAGTTGTCATCACCATTCTCTATGAAGAATTTGGAAGAAGTGTCCTACATCCTAGAGAAGAAGATCTATAGAAATAGATCTAAAGGATGCTTGGGCTGTCTCAATCCACATACATCGATACCGTGCTGAAACGATTCAGTATGAAAAATTTCAAGAAGGGCTATCTACTGATAGACCAAAGAATTACTCTGACAACTCCTTAAGAGAGAGAGCGTATGAGTAGAATTTTATATACCTCGATAATAAGATCTATCATGTATGCTATGATATGTATGAGATCGGATGTGGCCTACTGGCTAAGAATAGTGAACAGGCATCAGTCTGATCCAGATGAGAACCATTGGAAGGTTATGAAGATAATCCTTAAGTATTTGAGAAATACTAAGGACCAATGGTTAATCTATGGAGATACAGATTTAAACTTATGGGATATACTGATTTAAATTTTCAGTCTGATCATGATGATAGTAAAAGTATATCTAAATACATTTTCACTTTATATATGGTGGAGCGATTTGCTGGAAGTATTTCAAGCAGACGCAGTAGCTGACTCTACTTGGAAAGCAGAATTGATTGAGGCATCCATGCTGCTAATGGAAAAGAAAACCTGACCGACTCCTTCCCTAAAGTTCTTGGGACTAAAGAGTTCATTGATCATAAGTGGAAGATGGGTATTAGATACAGTCATGATTGACTTTAGTCCAAATGAGAGTTGTTGAAAAATATATCATAAAGCTAATTATTTATCTATCAATGATTGAGCTCTTTGTAATATATATATAAATTATTAATAAATAAAAATTATTTTTGACAAGTTCATCATAAAAGTTCATCTTTTTTTGAACTCTTGTGTTATGATGAAGTCCTTAAAATTATAATATAATCGATAAAAGAAGATTTATCAAATAGTTCTTAAACTTATTTGTAACTAAATGATACGTTATTAATAAGGACAATAATATTTATCAAGTATAGGTCATTATGTGCTATATGGATTGGTTATTCTCTTAACTAAAGAATGTAAAATACTGGTATGGCATACAGATGAGATGTAGGAGTACATCATCACTAAACAGTGACTCATCTAAGGAGCACTCTGCTGTCAAGGATAGCTCGTGAAGGATATAGGCATAAGTATCCCTCCGATCTGAAATCATCATGGTGACTTGTAAGTAACTTACTATACTTTGATGCTGGACTATCTGTATATCTAATATAGTAATGGAAGGCTACTAGGTATAGTCAAGTACTTGTGAAGTCAATGTGTGACTCAAGACAGGATTGACCCCTCCAGATTATAAGAGTTAATGTATCACTGTATTTCAATCTATAAAATCTTGATCAGGATAATCTTTGTGATGTGTCATAGGATTTGAAAAAGATTGAATACAATATAGATGACTATTCCAGGGTTGACAGTTAAACCCTAGGTCATCTTGAGCATTAAGATCAAAGGGATGAATTATGCGGTAATCATATGCTGAGGTTTTTGAATATTACTTTGTAAGTATTCAACCTATCTGAACATCAAGTATCATTACTAGATGGTTACTTTAATTAGTATAAGAAGTGGTTCCTATGCTACTGGCTTAGTGTTCGAACCTATGGAGTCACGCACAAAATCAAACAAAAAATTGATCGGATATTTATATATTTAATTTAGAAGTATGAGACTTGATTGAACATATAGATTTACTTAATTAAGAATTAAGTTATGGGTCATATGGAATTAAACACTGACTATGTGTAGCTAGCACTGTACATGAGGTGCAGGTTTGATTCTCAGGATGAATTTGATCAAATCTATGATTCAAAAAATTATGAGAGATTAGATTCGAGTCCTAATTATTTTAGATTAGATCTAATTTAATTGTTCTTAATTTTATTGAGGCTAAATTGGGTTAAATATCCAAATTGGACTTAGATCTAAATCTTATTTAGATTTGGATTAGCAGCTTCTTCGAATTTGATTTGAATCGGATTTGAATTAGATGTGCAACAACTTGTGCCAACTTGCGTAATAGAAAGAAAGACACCAACTTGGACCTCTCCTACTTCTATTAGGAAATCTCATAGTTTAGGAAGTTTAGATTTGATTCAAACTAGGAGAGTCCTGTTCCTAACCTTTGTAGGTCTTTGATTTGATCTAGAAGTTATTCTTTACATAAGGAGGGTCCTTGAGGCATGTAGAAGCAATAGAGATTGCTTTTGGGCATGTAGCTTCCCTTAGGTGCAGAGAATATTTGGAGAGGGACAGAGAGAGTCTCAGGCATGCATCCATCCTTGGCATGATCCATCTCTAGGCATGGTGCTCCCCTCTTCCTCCTTGGCATGTGGAAGCTTCAAGGCTTTGAGATTGGATCTCAAAGTTCTCCTCCTTCCCTCCTGAAGAGTACTTCATTCCTCTCTCCTCTGTTAGTTGGCATGCGACTGAAGTAGAGGGTATGAACATCCAAATCTCGTGAAGTGACTCGATTCAAGAATCGATCAATCTTGATTAAATCTTTCACTATGAATCAATGTAAGATTTCATAAATATTATAAAAAATTTAATTGCCAATCTATTCAATTTTCTCTTTGGCATCCAATGCGATCAGATAATCTTTCCTTCAGATTGTGGGGTATTGATGAAGGTGGGGGGTGTTGATAAAGGGGTTGATTGCCTAGTTTCTTCTTCTCAATGAAAATCATTGCTTGGAATTTTAAGGGAGCTACAAAATTTGCTTTTGTTAGTTATACTTGTTAGATTTGTGATCTGAAAAGCCAATTGTTGCTGACATATTGTAATTTTTTAGGACATAAGTTTGTACTTGATTTATTAAAATTAAAAATTATGGATAATTATTTTTATTTCAGAGTTATGTATCTTAGAATCGTCCAAGGAGTTAATAGTCATTGACATATATTCTCAAGAGTTGAGAATTTAAGATATGTGTCATTATAGATTAATTTCTTAATGCTCTTAGTTGATGATCATTATGGAGATAATGATTGATCCGAGTAGACTAGTGCACAGATCGCTTCCATTTTGGATAGATGGATCTTGAGTCTACGGTGTGGGGATATTAGTGAGAGTATAGGTGGTTGTTAGAGAACAATGATACTGAGTGTGGCCAAGAAAAAAAATCACATGGATGTCTACTCACTCATCAGTGACTTCTCGATGCTGTAGTTATGAGAGTGATTCTTTGACCTACGGTGTCTCGACTGCTCATAATGGGGTTGCTATAGTTTGACTACATATAAACATGGTCCCTAACCATTTAGATCTTTATAGTGGATGTTGGCTACAGTAGATTTATTGTAGGAGTAGGAGGCACTTATAGGAGATTTATCGATCTTAGTAGTTAAGAAATAGTTCTATGCGACATAAGAGGTTGAGTCCATGAGTCTGTGGCCATAGCAGCATAATTATAAAAAAGAGTTTCTATGAGATTCACGATTGAACTCGAGCTAATTAAGTCTGACATATGATAGATGCTTAGGATTTGATGAGTTTTCATGATCCGTATCCTATCAAAACTCTCGAAAGAGAAACTTGATCACATGGTAACTACACCTAGGAATTCATCCATCTATTCTGTGGGTTGCCACTACATACTGCTAAATATTACTAGTAGATTGTGAGAATACACTATGATCATTTTCGGATCAACGATCCTTGTTGGGGTGAGTTAGAATTGTTCCAGCCCATCGAAAAGAGTTTTGATGATATTATAATAGAGATCACAGTATGTCTCACTATTAAACAGAATAAAATCTGAGGGGTCACACACAAAAAAAGCTTGTTTTGATCAATTGCTTAGATCATGATCAAATTATCAATTAGATTAATGGTTTGAATCAATTTGTAAGAGTTACAAAATTGAAAACTGCTAATTGTTAGCATGCAGGACTTAATTGCAAGTGTTACAATATAATTGGGCTTGATTAAATTATAGATCAAGTTTTAATTAATTTAAATCATATTTAATTTAATTAAATTTGATTTAATTTAGATTAATTAGTTTTAATTGTCCAAGTAGGACTTGGATTACAATCCTAATTAGATCAGGGTTGATGGTTTTTTTGAATCTTATTTGAATCAGACTTGAATTGGATTCAAATTGAATCCAATTTGAAACCCAATCGGAATAGGTGCCTAAGCCCAAAGTTATTGGGCTTTTCTCTCCTAATTGGCTAACCAAGAGGGAGAAGGGGCACTGAAAATGTCGCTCCTTTCTTTTGTGCGCGCATGAAGGGTATTGGCACCCCTTCTCTCTGGGAGTCCCTCTCATCATGGACTCTACTTTTCTTTGAATTTGATTCAAATTAGGAAGTGGATCAGATCTTATCCTAATCTAGAAGGGCAGTGGAATTGGATTTTTTGTGCAACAAAATAAAACAAAGAGTGGGCATGCATGCGTGAGATATCTCTTGGGCAGTTTTCTTCCTTGCTGCACAACCATCTCAATGCCACCCCTTCTCTTCTTCCGCATCCCAATACCACACCTCCAAATCTGAGAGAGAAAGAATTTAGAGAGAGAGAAAGAGAAGAAAAGGGGTTCTTTCTTCTCTTCCAAGCATTTTAATGAAGATCCATCAGATCAGTGTGAAGGAGTTGCGCTGCAGCCCTTTCTTCGAGATCTAAAAGATGAGGATCTAGATCCAAGCAAAGGAGCGATGCCTGCAACATGCTAGCACTCCTGTGGTATTGAAGCTCCGATCAGATCATCTCCATGTAGATACCAGTAGAGATCGGACACTTACGTGGCTACGTCAGAAATCTCGAGCATCCGCAGGATCCGATCCATGGTTGATAATGGAAAGCAGTTAAGGTAACCATCTTCCTTAGATTTTTACTTTTCAGATCTGATATACATGATTTTATTTTATGCATAAGAACTAGATCTAGGTGTTTTATGCTTTAGATTAGATTTAAGATGCATTAGATTAAATTGTTTAATCTATACTTCTGCTGAATTTTGATTTTTTGAAAAATCTGCATGCAAGCATGTAAAACACCTAAGCAAATCTAACAGTGGTATCTGAGCCACGGATTTCTTTTGCATGAAATCAAATCATTAGATGTAAAATTTATGATCATGTATGTGATACATGTGGTAGATCTAAATTTTTATGTATATAATACATGTGGTAGATCTGAATTTTATGTATATAATACACGTTATAGATCTAATTTTTACGTATGTGATGCATGATATAGATCTGAAATTTATGATCATGTATGTGATACATGTGGTAGATCTGATTTTTATTTTTTATCTAAAAAATCAGATTATAAAATTAGATTAGATCTAATTAATAATACATGAGATGTATTAGATCATGTTATTGCATGAGATGCATATATCTAAAAATTATGATTGCAATTTGATTTTTTATGTGAAGCATCAGATATTTAGATCTGGAATACATATGATGTGTGGTGTATGATCTTGATTAAATCATTTTTATGTTAAATATTTTAATTAATGGTTGTAGATTAGATCTATTATATATGCCATAGTCTTTAGGGTTAATTTAGAATCATCCTGATATAAGGTTGTCTTGGCATAACTTATGTTATACTGTATAGTTGTCCTAGGATGATACTAGATTGACCATTAATCAAAATTAAAATCATCTGGTACATAAAATAATTTAATCACACACAAATCAGATTGGCAATCAGGTTGAATTTTATGAAATCTGTAGTAGTTCAGCCAGCCAAGTCGACTCGAGACCCTGGTGAGTCGGCTCAATTTATAGGGAGCCAACTTAGTTATACAGGCTGAGGCTACAGATTTTTTATTCATCACAGATGAGTTAACTCGAGTCCAAGGTGAGCCGACTCAATTCTATGGATAGAATGTTGTATGAGATATAATCTAATGCAGTTTAGATCTGAAATTATTTCAACATCTAAATAAACACATTTTCATAATGCACTTAATTAAAAAATAAGACATGAAATTTTAAAAAAACTAAAATTGAGAATTGAAGATCTAATTTCATTGCATAAAATATGAGGTTTAGGATGTGGATTGAACAAATTAGGTCTAGTGATTGACTACAATTAGGTTCTTTGATTAGATCAGGTTAGAACCCTTGTCAATTTGAGTAGTTGATCGAACCTGATCAATTGTTGATCAGAATTAGATCAAAAGGGGTTCAAAATTGAGTTTAGTTATAATTGATCACATCGATTCATATTTTGATGTGAATTAATTGACTCAAGATCGAATTTGACTCAATGGATCGAGCTTGAGTAGCTAGATTGACCTATTTGAGTCTGATTGACCAATTGGTATCTAAGATAAGTTTGGCATTTTGATTAATAATTTTTAATTGGGAACATGCTTACCTGTCAATTCATTGGTGCCTAAGGCAAGCATCGATAGATCCTCCCACTAATCTCACTTATCTGGCCAATTTGATCGATCATGTCTTCAAGAAGGTTGCTTGGTCATTCGAGTTCACCCATGCCGACTAGGTTGGATCAGACATGAGATATGCTGACCTGATTTAGATTAGATCAGATATGAGATGTGCTAACCTGAATTAGGTTAGATTAGACATGAGATGTACTAATCTGAACTAGGTTAGATCAAACATGAGATGTGCTGACTTGAACTAGTTTAGTCAGATATGAGATGTGCTAACATGAACCAGACCAATGATTTACATGAGATATATGTGACTATATAGAAGAGACCTAAATCAAACCTCCTTAATAAATATTAAGTCTAGTGATCTTCTACTGTTGTAGATGTGCGGGGGTCCTACTGTGCTGATTGTTCTCGATTGATTGTAGTGGTTCAGTTACACCGAAAAGACTCAACTATTCTATCAGCAAAGAATTATCTACGATGAGAATGGGGTTGGGTCTAATAACTATTAGGTGAGAAATCCAATGACAGCCTCATATTTGCTTGTGAATGGTGGGTCTGACTTAACTAAGAAGTATGGTCAATAACTATTAGGTGAGCCCACATGACTTAGAAATTGAATCGCTGCAACTTATATGAGATGCATTGGATAAGAGTTGTCCACCTATTGGTTTAGTATGTCATCAATAACTGTTAGATGAGGTGCATACAAATCGGTGGGACTGCAGTACCCACTAGGAATCTTAATCGCGTAGGAATTTTTGCTTCCTCATCCGATGAGTGTTAGGATCTAAAGAAATAGAGAGAGTCTAATTTATTTCTTAAAGTCTATAGAATAAATTATTAAATCTAGTACAAACATCTAATTAGAATTATCTTTTCTCTTTAGTTTATTACTCAGCTTTAAACCTCATAGCCCGAACTAAGTCCCAATGGACTGAGAATCTCTCAAATTACAATCATTGCTAAATTATTTGATTTGATCAAATAATGAGATTGGGTCCTGATCAAGTTAAATCAGATTTAATTTGATTAAATTCAAGTTTGAGTTTGACTCAGACTAGGTTTCATTAGTCTAATAGGATTAAACTTGATAAGTGTTTGATTTATTTTGAAACCAAAACCCAATTTGATTGTCCAAGTCTAAGATATAACCAATTGACTGAGTAGAACTATAAAAAATTAGCTTAGAATTTCAGAATGATTCTGAAATCTGTAAAGGATTAGGGTATGTTCTAAACTAGATTTTTTTGTGTTACCAAACCGTCCAACCACTGAAATATTCAGTGCTTGAGAAATAGATGGATGATATCAATTAAGTTAGGTGCTACATATTGGTCTTAGTGCCAGCATGAGGACATCAAGAATTCAGGGATGTGATAACTTACCTACAATAGTTGTGTGGTGAGCAGAGTCGGACTGTGCATTGAGTAGTCCATCCATGATCATTGCTTGATAATGGTTAAGGACTTATGAAGCTCAAGATGACCATGCATGAGAAACTAAGTGGATTTGATCCAATAGTCCCTTAATAGTTTATTTGGTCAGTTTAAAGTAAACTCCACATGAACAAGAATAATAGTACACTATAGAAATTGATGAATATATTGGTGGTCACTAATGAGACCTTGAAAAGTTCAAAGGGCTGTGTTCTTACTGTGAAAAATCTAATTTCAAGAGAGAGTCTCTTAGAACAAAGGTCTACGAAAGAATGAGCCAAAGATCTTCTCAAGGAGTAGACGTCGGGCAAAGAAAGGTGTTTCTGCTACAGTACTGATGGCCACTCAGATGAAAAATGTCCTTCCATCTACATAGCCTAAGGAAGAAGGGTGATACACTTTATGAAGGTATATCAAATCTGTTTGCATGTTGATGTATTCGGATAGTGAGTATGTCGTATGATCTAAGAGATCTATGGATGAGATAAACCTAAGTGCATGTGATGTCTTAAGTATGGTCATTTTGAAGAGGAAGGATATACAAACTTGGAAAGGGATCATCTCCTTGACACATAAAATTTTGAGTTTGTGGATCCTGCCTTCAAGGAAATTAATCAAACTATCTCTTATGAGACATGGGGAGAGGACTGCTACATACAGACTCATTTGATGGAAAATCCCTTGAGGTTCTTTGATTGGATAGAGAAGGTGTATACCTCAGTAAAATTTTGGATTATCTCATGAAAATGGTATAGTCTCATAGTGGACTCCTCCTGATTCACCTTAGCTCAATGAGATATTGAAAGGAGGATTAGGACACTATTAGATATGGTCCAATCCATGATAAGGTTCGCTCACTAACCTTTACTTCTTTAAGAACATACTTTAACCTGTTGAATAGGATACTAATTGTACTTTCCAACAGACCACAATGTAATTGTGATCCATTATACCATATTCTAGAAAAATATTTTACCTAAAATGATGGTAGTAAGAGAAAATTAAACTTGAAGAGAAAATCTCTAAAGAGCAATAAGTTAGAGATTTGGTTGTACCTATTCATTCTGAGCCAGTTAGAGTAAGACCTCCACCACCTCATAAATCTAGTAGGATCTCCCATCCTCATGAAAGGTACTTGGGTATGCTTTCAAAGAAAGTAGATGAAGTATTCCTTATAGGAGATAAGGATCAAGTAGTTAATCCTAAGATCTAATATGAGGCATGTACGACATCGATTTCGAGAAATGGATGGAAGCAATAAAATCAAAGGTTGACTTGATGCATTCCAGTCAAGTCTGACCAAGGTGGATCCACCAAAGGGTATTGTACCCATTGGGTATTAATGGATCTACAAAAGAAAATTAGATGCAGATGGATGTAAAAATTATTTTCTTAATGGATATCTTGAAAATATATCTACTACTGGATGTGTGCCCTAGAAGCCAATCTTAGCTGACACATACTTTTTTCTAGGGCATATTTCGTACTTATTGGGTAGTCTTAATAACCAATCATGTTTATGTATCCATAATTTATCTTAAAAATTAATAAAGATGATTTTGTATATTCTCAAGATGTTAAAAATTTGAGACATACACCATTAGTGGTTAATTTCTAAATCCTCCCGATCGAAGGATCGTCATGGAGGATGGTGATCAATCCACTCGAGATCGATGCATGGATCACCTCTCTTTAGGATAGATGAGTCTCGAGTCTGCAGTGTAGAGATATTAGGATAAGAGTGTAGATAGTTGTTAGAGAACAACTTGCACTAAGCGTGACCAACATGAGAAACTATTTGATATCTACTCACTCGTTAGTGGTTTTCTCGATGGTGTAGTGGTGTGACTGATTTTTTGACTCATGTGTGTTGGCTATTCGTAGTGAGATAATATAGTTTGACTACACATTCTCTTAGTACCTAGCCATATGGATCCTTGCTGTGTATGTTGGCTATGTAGGTTCAGGTTCGCTATTTGGAGTAGGATGCACCTAGATAGAATCTATCGACTTTGGTAGAAAAGGAGAAGTCCTATGTGATTCGTAAGACTAAGTTCAGAAAATCTCTGACCAAAGTAAGTGTGAATACTAAAAAAAAGTTTCTACGAGATTCAAAATAACTCGAGTCGAGCCAATCTAGCATATGACTGACGATGGGGTTTGACGAGTTCTCCATGACCTTTGTCAAGTTGGGACTCTCGATAGAGGGATTGTATCACACGATAACTGCACCTAGGGGTTTACTTTTTTGTTCTACTGGATTGTCACTATATATTTTTAGACATCACTGGTGGATCATGAGAACTCACTAAGATTATTTTTGGATCAACGATCTTTGTTGAGGTGAGTTGGAATCATTTCAGCCCATTGAAAAGAGTTTCGATGATATTGTGATAGAGATCATGGTATGTCTCACTACCAGACAGAATAAAATCTGAGTGGTCACATACAAAAGGAGCTTGACATGATCAATGACTTAAAATATATTTGAATTATTAATTAGATTGATAGTTTGAATTTTAGAAACTGCTAATTTGTAAGCATTACAGTTTTGGCAGCTGTAAATTGTTAGCGCAGGAACTTAATTGCAAGTATTTTAATTTTTTTTGAGGATAATTAAATTATAAATTAAGTTTTAATTAATTTAAATCAGATTAAATTAAATTAAATTAAATTAAATTTAATATTAATTGGGTTCAATTATTCAAATTAGATTTGAATTTCAAGCCTAATTGGATTAGGCTTGATAGCCTTTTCAAATTCGGCTTGTTTTGGACTCGATTTGAATCTGATTGAGATTTTATTTGAACTAGATGAACCATGACTTAGAGAGCTCAAGTTCTTTAAGACTCTCTCTCCAAAAATCATATCAAAAGAAGAATTAGAGTATTACTTTTCTCATCCTTCTTTCTTCACGTGCGTGAAAGGAGAGGGGGCGCCAACTATTGGCGCCCCGCCATATTTGAAAGTATTTTTCATTCAAATTTTTTTATATTTAAATTTAATTTAAAATAAGATAGAAATCTCTCAGATTAAGATATTAAAATATTTTTTATGTGATAAAAAAATTAGAGAAAGAGGGTGTGCGCTAATTATTAGCGTGAGACATCTCTCCTTCTTTCTTCCCCTATCTCAACGCACATCTATCCTTTGATTTATTTTTGAATGCCTTGGATTAAAAGAGATGAGATCTCTTGGGCCTTAAGAAGGAGTTATGCATGGGATTTGAGATGTGGTGCAACAAAAAAAATTAAAAGAGGATGCGTGAAGGGAGATGGCGTGCGTTAGATGTGAGAGGTTTCTTTCTTACATCTTTCTCTCCTCCCCAACGCCTCCTCCTTCCTTCTCCACTTCATGTCCATGCCCAGATCTGATAGAGATTAGATCTAAGAGAGAAAAAGAGAGAGAAAAAAAAAAAGAAGAAGAATTCTTCTTTTCTTCATGGTGATCTTGTTCAGATCCCATTGGATCTATACGAAAGAGTTCGCACAGCGATCTACTTCTTCAAGATCTGGAAGAAGAGATCAAGATCCATGGATGAGGAGTGAGATTTGTAAGTTGCTAGCACACCAATGATCTTGATGCTCTGATCAGATAGCTCTATCTAGATACTAACAGAGGTTAGGCGCGTGCACGGCTACAATCAGAATCTGAGATATCTGCAGGATCCGAGGTATGGAGATTCGATCTCCATTTTATTTTTCTAACAGTTTATTTTTCTGTTTCAGATATCAGATCATGGGTACATGTTCATATTAAAATTTTTACTATAGTTTTTAGATCTAATCTGGTATATGAATAAATTAAAATTATTTTAATTTATTTATTTTCACTGCATAGATGTCTAAAAAAAATTTTGAACTACACGTATGAAATTGTAGCGTATTCTAACAGTGGTATCAGAGCATAGATTCTGATACAAACATGAAATCTTCTCAGATCTGGTATCTAATTTATAGAAATTAGATCTGAAAGTTAGTTAGATGATCACATCATTCTGAAATAAGGTTGCCTTGGTATAACTCCTGTTATGTTGAACGATTGTGCTAGAACGATGTAGAACATCGATTAAGGTTAGATTTGATTTTTTTACATACTGTAATATTATTATAAGATTATTTTAGATCTGAAGTCATTTCAAATCTGAAATAAATCATGAATTTTTTAGATCTAAAATTGATTTAGATCTAAATATTTTAATTAGCATGTAATTTGGATCTAGTATGGTTGCTGAAATTTTTTTACATGCATAGATTCAAAATTATGGTTCATATGTTGGACATGTAAAAGATATTTTGATATAATTTTTTAATTGATTACATTTATGATATGTTAGATTAAATTTTTAGTAGCTTAGTAATCGAATTGTGATAGTCACCATGGCCGTCGGTCATAAGATGATGAAGGAATCAAAGTTCCTCTCTTGCCCATTCGATGGGTTCTCTCTTAGACGTGTAGAGGTGCCAACTGTGATGTTTTCTATGTAGATGAACAGCGAATAAAAAATTATAATTATTATATTTTTTAATTAAAATCAGATTATGCATATATTTTTCTGTATTTTAAATTATTAAAATATTATATTTAATATATTATTTGACACACGATCTAAAACTTAATTTTTGCAAAATTCTAGATAAAAATCCTAGACTTTGTTTGCGTGAGAGCATGAAACTGTGACTGGTATGCCTGGTGGAGTAGACTCAATTTTCAATTGGGTCGACTCGAGTGCTTGGTGGGTTGACTTATATTTATTGGGGTTGACTCAAAATCCTGGTAGATCGGCTCATTTACTGATAAACTGACTCAATTATGCATTCTAGGTCTATAGGTTTCTATTTGTCTCAGTGTGTACCGACTCACTATGACAAATCGATTCGTGTACCAACATGAATCGATTCAACTATGCAAACAATCATATTGTATGGGATACAATATAAATAGTTTAGATTAGAAAATGTTTCAAGATCTAAATCTAAATCTATGTACATAATGCACTTAATTAAGAATTAAGATTTAAAATTATAAGATCTAAAATTATGAATTTAAGATCTAAATTTCAATGCATAAAACATGGACTTCGGATATGGGTTGAGCAAATTAGGTTTAGAGACTAAACTACAACTAGGGTCATTGATTAGATCAGGTTAGAATCCTTTTCGATTTTGAGCAGTTGATCGAACCTAATCAAGAGTTGATTAGGATTAGGTCAAAGAGGCTCAAAGTTGAATTTAGTTGTAGTTGGTCAAATTAATTCACATGTGATGTGAATTGATTAAGTCAAGATCGAATTTGGCTCAACAGTTCGAGCCTGAGTCTATAGGTTAACCTAATTAATTCTAATCAACCAATTTGGTGTCTAAGGCAAGTATTAGATGGTGGTTATTTAATTGGTTCTGTTGTCTGATCTGACCAATTCATTGGTATCTAAGAAAAACAACGGGGGGACCCCCACTCATCTTTACTTACCTAACCATCTTGGGAGATTATATTTTGTATTAGGTTACTTGTTGACCCGAGTTCACCCATGTTGACTAGGTTGGTCAGACATGAAATATACTGACCTAAACCAGATTAGTCATTACATCAGATATATGTGACTAATTAGAAGAGACCTGAACCCAAATCTCCTTACTGAATATTAAGTCTACTAGTCTTCCACCGTTGTGTCTTTTCCGACATTGATCGTTCTCGACTGGTTATAGTGGTTCGGTTGCATTAGAAAGGCACAACCACTCTATTGGCATCAGATGCCCCGAGGTAAAAATGGGGTTGGGCCTAATAACTATTTGGTGAGGGATCTAATGATGGCTTTGCACTCACTGGTGAACGGTGGGTCAAACTTAACTAAAAAATATGCCAATAACTGTTGTTGGGTATAAAACACCCTCAGTCGAAGTTCTCAGCAGGATTGATCCTCCCAAGATTCATTCGGCTTTCGACCGTAGATGATACCTCTCTGGACTTCTCCAACAGTCGAATTTCTATGGTGCTGACTGAACTCCCCCGACAGACGAACTCCCACTACACCACCCCAAACTCTTTCAACATGAGTTCCTCCAGTCGTCTATCAAGCCGCCCCAAGCGCTCACTAAGCTCTGCTGCCAGCCGACCTCCAACGGCCGTCGGCTGCTCCCCAAATCCCTTCCAGACTTCTTCCAGCCAGGTTCAACTCCAATCCGAACTGCCTGGGACCTCACCAACAGCCGAACTTCACCGACAGCAGATTTCTACAACTACTGGACTCCTACGGGAGCCGAATCTCATCTCCAACTCCAGCTACAGGCAGACTCCATCCGGACTCCTACGGGGGCCGGACCTCATCTCCGACTCCGGCCACGGGGAAACTCCGTCCGAACTCCTATGGGAGTCGAACTTCGTCCCCGACTTTGACTACTGGTAAATTTCGTCCGGGCTCTCAAGGGAGTCGACTTCATTCCTGACTTTGATTGCAGGTAGACTTCGATCGAACTCCTACGGGAGCCGGATCTCATCTCCAACTCCAGCTACGGGCAGACTCCGTCTGGACTCCTACGGGAGCCGGACCTCGTCTCCGACTCTGGCCACGGGGAAACTCCGTCCGGACTCCTACGGGAGCCGAACTTCATCCCAGACTTTGACTACTGATAAATTTCGTCCGGACTCCCAAGGGAGCCGGACTTCATCCCTGACTTTGATTGCAGGTAGACTTCGACCGAACTCCTACGGGAGTTGAATCTCGTCTCCAACTCCAGCTATAGGCTGACTCCGTCCGGACTCCTATGGGGGCCGGACCTCGTCTCCGACTCCGACCACGAGGAAACTTTATCCGGACTCCTACAGGAGCCGGACTTCGTCCCCGACTTTGACTACTGGTAAATTTCGTCCGGACTCCCAAGGGAGCCGGACTTCATTCCTGACTTTGATTGCAGGTAGACTTCGATCGAACTCCTACGGGAGCCGGATCTCGTCTCCAACTCCAGCACGGGCAGACTCCGTCCGGACTCCTACGGGAGCCGGACCTCGTCTCCGACTCCGGCCACGGGGAAACTCCGTCCAGACTCCTACGGGAGCCAGACTTCATCCCCGACTTTGACTACTGATAAATTTCATCCAGACTCCCAAGGGAGCCGGACATCATCCCTGACTTTGATTGCAGGTAGACTTCGACCGAACTCCTACGGGAGCCAGATCTCATCTCCAACTCCAGCTACAGGCAGACTCCGTCCGGACTCCTACGAGAGCTGGACCTCGTCTCCGACTCCAGCCACGGGTAAACTCCGCCCGGACTCCTACAGGAGCCGGACTTCGTCCCCGACTTTGACTACTGGTAAATTTCGTCCGGACTCCTACGGGAGCCGGACTTCGTCCCTGACTTTGACTACTGGTAAATTTCATCTGGACTTCTACGGGAGTCAGACTTCATCCCCGACTTTGACTACTGGTAAATTTCATCCGGACTCCCAAGGGAGCCGGACTTCGCCCCTAACTTTGATTGCAGGTAGACTCCGCCCAGACTCCTACGGGAGCCGGATCTCATCTCCAACTCCAGCTACGGGCAGACTTCATCCGGACTCCTACGGGAGCCGGACCTCGTCTCCGACTCCGACCATGGGGAAACTCTGTCCGGACTCCTACGGGAGTCGGACTTCGTCCTCAACCTCAATGGCTGGAAGGCCTCGCCCAGACTCCCACTGGAGCTGGGCTTCATCCTCGACCTCGACCATAGGTAGACTCTGTCCCAACTCCTACGGGAGCCGAACTTCGTCCCTAACTCCGATTGAAAGAAGACTTCATCCGGACTCCTACAGGAGCCGGACTCCGAGCTCCTCTCAGACGGGTGGCCAGCCACATCTCTCCACCAGACACTCCAGTCGAACTTCGACCGACAGGCCTGGGCCCACTGGTGGGCCGTAGCAACGGCCATGATACTGCTCCACCTCCTGCGACGTATTCCGCACGACTCCATCACTCCCTGGCAGATCGCTATAATGACCATGATTCTGCTCCACTCCCTGCGACGGATACCGCACGATTGCTCCAACCTCCTAGCAAGTCACGACAACAGACGCCGTTCCACTACCCGCAACGGACTCCACGTGTCACATTTCGATGGTGGCCACGATCCCACTCCACTACTCTTTGCAACAAACTCTGCCTGACTCTGGGCAGTCCACTGCTAGATGGTTACAGATGTCACTATCAGTCTACTGCCCCCTTTTCGCCTATAAAAGGGGACCCCAGATACGTTATTCGATAAGCTCTCATTTTCTTATCCAAAACTCTGCTAAAATTTCCGTTAGAGCACTCCATTCTTGTTGAGGCAGAGAACTGACTTGAGCGTCGGAGGGTCTTACCGGAGCAACCCCACCTCCGGTTTAGACTTCTTTTGCAGGTCCCGACGGCGATCGCGACTCCCTCGACTCCAACTTCTCTGGTGCAAGCGGATTTTTGCACCAACAGGATTGGCGCTAGAGGAAGGGCTTTGAACCTTCGCAGTACCCTTGTTCTTAATGGAGCGCTCAATGGGATCACCTCTGGTCATCTTCTCCGACATCTACTCCTCCTTCCCCTCACTGGATCCTCGCTCGATGCCTCCCCGTAAAGCGTCCACACGGTGACCCTTGGCCTCTGGAGCTAGGTCCCAGGCTCCGACCCCACCTCCAGTTTCCCAGACCCCACGTCCTCCGACGGTGGTGGCTGGCAGGGGACGATCGGACAACCAGCCTCTGACGGATTTCACCAACACCATCTCGGGAGGATCCCGGCAGGAAGCAATCAACGTACTGGCCGTACCCCCCAAGCGACCAAAGATTGAGGAGCCCATAACCTTTACTGAAGAAGATGCTCAGGGAGTCCAATTCCCTTATAATGATGCGGTTGTGGTTTCCTTAAATGTAGCAAACTACGATGTCCGCCGCATTCTTGTCGACAATGGAAGTTCGGCCGACATTTTATTCTACGATGCCTTTTCAAGAATGTCCATCCTTGACGGCCATTTGAGGCCGATTACCTCCCCTCTAGTAGGGTTTACCGGCGACACTGTCCCGATGGAGGGAATAGTGATTTTGACTGTAGCTACGGATCGATATCCAAGATAATCCAGGGCTCTGGTGAATTTTCTGGTGGTGAAGGCACCGTCAGCCTACAATGCAATCCTTGACCGACCTGGCCTCAATGCTCTCCGAGCCATCGTGTCGACCTACCATTTGAAGTTAAAATTCTCCACCAACCAGGGGATCAGAGAGGTCCGAGGAGACCAAGCCCTGGCCAGACACTGCTACAACATAGCCTTGTAAAGAAGCGACCAATCTGACCCCTATCCAGTCGATGGGCTAGATACTCGCGACGACCTCACTGAAGAGAGGGGCGGTCCAATTGAAGATCTGGTACCGATCTCTTTGAACGACGGGAAGGCGGAGCATGTGGCGATGATTGGCTCCAACCTGGGGGAAGAGGTGCAGATGCATCTCATCGATTTTCTGTAGAAGAATGCGGACGTCTTCGCTTGGATCCCGACAGACATGCCGGGGATTGACACAGAAGTTATGGAACACCGCTTGGCCGTTGATCCCAAGCATCGACCGACGAAAGAAAAAATCCGAGGTCATGCACCAAAGAGGCAGAAGGTGATAGCCGAGGAAGTGGACAAGCTCCTTAAGGCTGGATTCATTAGGGAAGTCAACTACCCTGATTGGATTTCCAACATTGTCCTAGTCAAAAAGGCGAACGGCAAGTGGAGGATGTGCATAGACTTCAAAAAGCTGAATAAGGCCTGCCCAAAGGACAGCTATCCCCTTCCCAGAATCGATCAACTGGTGGACGCAACCTCAGGCCATGAGCTCCTCACCTTCATGGATGCATTCTCCGACTATAATCAAATCAGGATGGCACCGGAAGATGAAGAAAAGACCGCTTTCATTACTAACCGTGGCCTTTACTGTTATAGGGTCATGCCTTTCGGCCTCAAAAATGCAGGCGCAACCTACCAATGGTTGGTGAACAAAATCTTCAAGGAGCAGATTGGCCGCAATATGGAGGTCTACGTCGACGACATGCTCGTAAAAAGCAAATCTTCCATGGACCATGTCGCCGACCTCGAGGAAACCTTCGACACCCTCCAGAAATATAAAATGAAACTAAACCCGACTAAATGCGCTTTCGGAGTGACCTCGGGAAAGTTCCTGGGCTTCATGGTGTCGAGGCGTGGGATTGAGGCCAATCCAGAAAAAATTCATGCCATCCAGAAGATGACCGCCCCAAGGTCGATAAAAGAGGTTCAGCACCTCACAGGGAGAGTAGCAGTCCTGAATTGCTTTGTCGCGAGGTCAGCCGAACGGTGCTTACCCTTTTTCCAAACTCTCAAGCAACCGAAGAACTTTTGTTGGACCCCTGAGTGCCAACAAGCATTCGAAGAACTAAAGAGCTACCTCGGCTCACCCCCGCTGTTGGCAAAGCTAGAGCCTGAAGAGAAACTATTTTTGTACCTGGCAGTCTCTCCCATAGCCATTACGACAGTCCTTGTCAAAGAAGAAGCAAAAGTCCAGCGACCGATCTACTATGTCAGTCGCACGTTGAGAGACGCCGAGACCAGGTATACCAAATTAGAAAAACTGACTTACGCCTTGTTGATTGCAGCCCGGAGGCTCCGACCCTACTTTCAAGGGCACACCGTAACGCTGCTCACCGACCAACCAATCAAGGCGGTTCTGCACCGGGCGGACGCCTCCGGAAGGATGGCCAAATGGGCGATCGAGCTCACAGAATTCGACATCCACTATCGACCCAGGCCAACAAGGAAAGCCCAGATATTGGCAGATTTTGTAGTGGAGTGTACTATCCCTGAGGAAGCCGCACCTGAACAAGGCAAAATTATCGGCCAGAAGCCCCCATCGAGCTCCCCCAAAGAAGAGGCAGATCCCTCTGACTGCTCTTGGGCCCTCTGCGTGGACGGGTCTTCCAACATGTCAGGCGCAGGTGCGGGCCTGGTCTTGACCAGTCCGAACAAAATCATCGTGGAGTACGCTCTACGCTTCGAGTTTCCTGCAACGAACAACGGAACGGAATATGAAGCTCTGATCGTAGGATTGAGGATCGCCAAAGAGCTGGGAATCGATCGGCTTCGGGTCCACAGCGACTCTCAACGAGTAGTGGGACAAGTCAATGAAAACTACGAAGCACGGGAGGACAGCATGGCTAAGTATCTCGAAAAGGTGAAGGAGCTCATCTCCGCCTTCAGCAGCTTTGACATCAGGCAGGTTTCGAGGTTGGAAAATACTAGGGCCGACCTCCTTTCCAAGTTGGCAATGCTGGCCCCGGTCGAATTACCCAAAGGTGTTCGTTTTGAAGTGCTCAAGTACCCAAGTACGGAGGAATCGCGGCCCGTGCTAGAAATTGACCACGAGCTCAGCTGGATCGACCCACTGATAACCTATCTCAGAGATAGGGTTCTCTCCCAGGATGCGAAAGAGGCTCGAAAGCTCAGAAATCAAGCCTCCCGATACATCCTTTATGAGGGCAAGTTGTACAAGAGATCATACTCTTTGCCCCTTTTAAAATACCTCCGACCTTCGGAAGCTGACTACGCCTTGTGAGAAGTGCATGAAGAAATTTGCGGAAGCCATCTGGGGGCTAGATCTTTATCCCACAAGTTGCTCCGCCAAGGATATTACTGGCCGACAATGCATCATGATTCGATTGAATATGTCAGAAAGTGTGATTGATGCCAGAGATATGCCAATATCCAAAGACAGCCCGCCACCGAGCTTACGCCCTTGAGTGCCCCGTGGCCTTTTGCGCAATGGGGAATGGACGTCCTTGGACCCTTTCCCATGACGTCGGGACAGAGGAAGTTCCTCCTGGTAGCAATTGACTACTTCACCAAGTGGGTTGAAGCCGAACCACTGGCGAAAATCACAGAGGCCAAAGTACAAGATTTCGTCTGGAAGTCAATCGTTTGCAGGTTCGGTCTGTCGAGAACCCTAATCACTGATAATGGGCGGCAATTCGTGGGAGCAAGATTTGTCGAATTCTGTGAAGATCTAAATATCTCCCACAACTTCACATCAGTAGCCCATCCTCAGGCGAACGGCAAAGCTGAGGTGACTAACAGAACCCTTCTGCAGGGGTTCAAGACAAGGCTTGAAAAGGCGAAGGAAACTTGGGCGGACGAACTTTATCATGTGCTATGGGCGTATCGAACTATCCAAAGACTGCCCACGGGAGAGACCCCCTTTGCTTTAGCCTTCGGAACGGAGGCCGTCATCCCAATTGAGCTTAAACTCCCATCGGCACGAGTCATGGCATTCGACGAACATCAAAATTTGCAAGGTCTTAAAGCCAACCTCGACCTGCTGAAAGAAAGGTGGGAGGTAGCTCAAGTCCGAATGGCGGCCTACAGATAGAAGGTCGCTCGCTATTTCAACTCCCGGGTAAAGAACAAAGTCTTTAGAGCAGGAGATCTAGTGCTTCGACGAGCCGCTGTCTCGCAACCTCAGGATCAAGGGAAGCTCACCCCAAACTGGGAAGGCCCGTATGAGGTCAAGGAAGTAGTCCAGCCCGAAACTTATTATCTTAAAGAGCTCGGAGGAGCAGACCTCTCGCGACCATGGAGCTCAAAAAACTTACGGATGTACTGCCAATAACTTTATTTCAATTAAAGGTTGCATGTCTACATGTCTCTCCTCTTTTGCACTATCTTACATCGACAGGGCAGTCCAAACAAACTACATCGGAAACAAGAGGGGAACTTCGTCTCGACAAAGTCGAAGGCCCGGTTCTCTTTAGACCGGATGGGGGGAGAGGCCCTGCAACATCCACATGTGACCCCACAGCCCTGTTAGGGACAGGAGGAGAACCTCGCCCTAACTTGAGCAAAGTCGAAGGCCTGGTTCTCTTTAGACCGAATGGGAGGAGAGGCCCTGCAACGCCCACATGGACCCCCATAGCCCTGTTAGGGACAGGAGGAGAACCTCGCCCTAGCTTGAACAAAGTCGAAGGCCCGGTTCTCTTTAGACCGGATGGGGGGAGAGGCCCTGCAACGCCCACATGCGCCCCCACAGCCCTGTTAGGGACAGGAGGAGAACCTCGCCCTAACTTGAGCAAAATCAAAGGCCTGGTTCTCTTTAGACCGGATGAGGGGAGAGGCCCTGCAACGCCCACATGCGCCCCCACAGCCCTGTTAGGGACAGGAGGAGAACCTCACCCTAACTTGATCAAAGTCGAAGGCCCGGTTCTCTTTAGACCGGATGGGGGGAGAGGCCCTGCAATGCCCATATGTGCCCCCACAGTCCTGTTAGGGACGGGAGGAGAACCTCGCCCTAACTCGAGCAAAGTCGAAGGTCCGATTCTCTTTAGAATGGAAGGAAGGAAGGGCCCAGCGATGCCCATATGTACGCCTACGGCCACGTTGGAGACAAGAGGAGGACCTCATCCTAACCAGAGCTGAAACCTATTATGACAGAAATAGGGAAAGAACCTCGTCCCGGCATCAATTAAAGTCTGATCATTCAAGACCAGAAGAGAAAAAGGGGGGACCTTTCCCAGCGGCCCCTTCGCAATAAGATCCCATCCTGACCCCCACAGGGGCCGGACTCTGCCTCCAACCTCAACTACGAGAGGACTTCGCTCGGACTCCTACGAGGGCCGAGCTCCGCCCATGACTTCACTTATGGGTAAACTCCGTTCGGACTCCCATGGGATCCAAACTTCGTCCCTGACCTTGATTGCAGGTGGATTTCGATCGAACTCCTACGGGAGCCAGATCTCGCCTACGACTTCGCTTACAGGAGTCGGACTCCCGCAGCCCCACCAAGAGCGGAGGAAAAATTTCAAACGAAAAAGAAAAAGGGAGGAGGGGCTAAAAAGGAAGGCGACGGACCATGTCAGTGATGAATGGAAGGCAAACAGCGTTGAAGATGCAGAGAACCCTGTCTCAGCAAGGGTTGGGGTCCTTATCAAGGACCCCAGCTCTCAAGGAAGTTCTCAGCACGAGCCTGGGATGAGACTTCCTTGGGGTGACGAAAGATCAGACCTCCGAGCCCGAGCCCTGATGGGGGGCACCAGACCCGAGCGGCCCCAGACAAATCTGCAGCCATGGGTGAAAACGATGGGTCGATACGATGGCAATCGGGTACCTCCGAACGATATGAAGACTGAAAAGGAACTCGACAAGCGACAATTCAACACGTGAGTATTAGAGGTAGCGGAAATTTTCCTTCTCATATTATTCATCCAATACACATTACAGAGCCATTGGTTGAAGGAGAAGGACAACTGAAAGGCGAGCCAACGTGACTGCTACCAGCAACCTACGGACGACGTTAAAAAAAAAAAAAAAAAGGGGGGGGGGAAGAGTGAAAGAAGAAGAGAAGTAAAGAGAAGGGAATGCAAAACAACATCGACAGTAAAGAAAGGAAGTTCGGCAGACAACAATTCGACGCAAAAGCGCAAACGAAGTAACAAAATCTCCTTCTCATTTCTCGATGTATGTTACAAGACCTGGGGGGCCAGAAAAGGAAAACATTGTTACAAGACTCGAAAGGGATACACCGGAGGCTACTTCGAGTTGTAAACTTCTCTTTCCGATTCTGTCCTTCCCACTAGCATTTTTCAGTACGTGTGACAAGCCTCTCGGCTCTCGCCCCTGGCCTCGTTCCGCTCCACCTCCGAAATCCCAACCCTAGGGGGAAAAGGATGGGATAGATTCCAGGGGGCAGCAAGGGCAACGACAGTGGTGACGATGACCTGTTTCAAGAAGAACGGGGTTACCCCGAAGGCAGCGATGGCGCCAAAGATATGCGCCACCACCAGCGCTCCGTGACTACCTCCACCCCAGGTGTTCCGGCAAGGTCGGCATGCGCTACTTCCACCATCCCCGCAACAAGTTCTGCTGCCCCACCGTTGGTGCCGACCGCTTCTGGTCCCTCAGCCTCGACGCCATCAAGGATCCCGCCACGGCTTGTGATGAAAGCTCTGCCCCCTTTACCGATGTCGCCCCATCCGGCTACTCCGAAGTTCTCAGGCAGAACGCCTTCACCGGTTGTCCCCGTTATTAAACCCCTGTTGTTGAAGAAATTCTCCCTTGGGCCCCATTTAAGGCGGCAGGAACCCGCAGCGGCAGTCTGACAAGCAGAGAACTCGCGGATTGCTGTTCTCCTCCTTGCACTCTTCTTAGTTCGTGGCATCACCTTAAAATTGGCCTCTGGGGTGGAGGCCCCGATAGGGGAATCCCTTGGAGAGACTCTGGGGACTGGAAACGGCAGAGAGCCGGCGAAAATAGCAGAGACCGACGCGAAGGACGCTCGGAGTCGGAGGGGGCACCGACAGAGTGGCTGAGTGGTTAAGCCCTCAGGCGAAAGAAAGATGTCGTGAAGCCCCTGGAGGAAAGGTGGGGGCTTAAATAGGCAACGGAGCCTGGCGCAGTTATGGTGGCAGGTGTCCCTGGGCCAACCGGTGCCCACCACGTGTCCCACGTGTCCCGCTCGCCGTGACCCAGGGTTGACCGTTCGCGAACTTTCATGGCGTGACGCTTAGGATCACGTCCTGGTGGGAGTTTCGAAAAAGCTTTTCAGATCGCCCTAATCGGAAAAAGGCTCTGGCATGCGCGTATTAAATGCCAAGATTTTCGAGGACAGTCGTGTGCAGAATTCAAGGGAGCAACTTTGGCTGTGACAATCTTTCTGTACTTCCTTCATTCGAAATTCGAACTCGAAAGTAGGGGGACTGGTGTTGGGTATAAAACACCCTCAGCAGAAGTTCTCAGCAGGATTGATCCTCCCAAGATTCATCCGGCTTTCAACTGCAGATGATACCTCTCCAGACTTCGCCAACAGCCAGATTTCCAAGGTGCTGACTGAACTCAGCCGACAGATGAACTCCCACTGCACCACCCCAAACTCTTTCAACATGAGTTCCTCCAGTCGTCTATCAAGCTGCCCCAAGCACTCACTAAGCTCTGCTGCCAGCCGACCTCCTACAGTCGTCGGCTGCTCCCCAAATCCCTTCCAGACTTCTTCCAGCTAGGTTCAACTCCAACCTGAACTGCCTCGGACCTCACCAATAGCCGAACTTCACCGATGGTAGATTTCTACAACTATCGGACTCCTAAGGGAGCCGAATCTCATCTCCAACTCCAACTACAGGCAGACTCCGTCTGGACTCCTACGGGGGCCGGACCTCGTCTCCGACTCCGACCACGGGGAAACTCCATCCGGACTCCTACGGGAGCCGGACTTCGTCCCCAACTTTGACTACTGGTAAATTTCGTCCGGACTCCCAAGGGAGTCGGACTTCATTCCTGACTTTGATTGCAGGTAGACTTCGACCGAACTCCTACGGGAACCGGATCTCGTCTCCAACTCCAGCTACGGGCAGACTCCGTCTGGACTCCTATGGGAGCCGGACCTCGTCTCCGACTACGGCCACGGGGAAACTCTGTCCGGACTCCTACGGGAGTCGGACTTCATCCCGACTTTGACTACTGGTAAATTTCGTCCGGACTCCCAAGGGAGCCAGACTTCATCTCTGACTTTGATTGCACATAGACTTCGACCGAACTCCTACGGGAGCCGAATCTCATCTCCAACTCCAGCTACAGGTAGACTCCGTCCGGACTCCTACAGGGGCTGGACCTCATCTCCGACTCCGGCCACGGGGAAACTCCGTCTGGACTCCTACGGGAGCCGGACTTCATCCCCGACTTTGACTACTGGTAAATTTCATCCGGACTCCCAAGGGAGCCGGACTTCATTCCTGACTTTGATTGCAGGTAGACTTCGACCGAACTCCTACGGGAGTCGGATCTCGTCTCCAACTCCAGCTACGGGCAGACTCCATCCAGACTCCTACGGGAGCCGGACCTCGTCTCCGACTCCGACCACGGGGAAACTCTGTCCGGACTCCTACCGGAGCCGGACTTCATCCCCGACTTTGACTACTGGTAAATTTCGTTCGGACTCCCAAGGGAGCCGGACTTCATCCCTGACTTTGATTGCAGGTAGACTTTGATCGAACTCCTACGGGAGCCGGATCTCGTCTCCAACTCCAGCTACAGGCAGACTCCGTCCGGACTCCTACGGGAGCCGGACCTCATCTCCGACTCCGGCCATGGGGAAACTCCGCCCGGACTCCTACGGGACCCGGACTTCATCCCCGACTTTGACTACTGGTAAATTTTGTCCAGACTCCTAAGGGAGCCGGACTTCGTCCCCGACTTTGACTACTGGTAAATTTCGTCCGGACTCCTACGGGAGCCGGTCTTCGTCCCCGACTTTGACTACTGGTAAATTTCGTCCGGACTCCCAAGGGAGCCAGACTTCGCCCCTGACTTTGATTGCAGGTAGACTCCGTCCAAACTCCTACGGGAGCCGGATCTCGTCTCCAACTCCAGCTACGGGCAGACTCCGTCTGGACTCCTATGGGAGCCGGACCTCGTCTCCGACTACGGCCACGGGGAAACTCTGTCCGGACTCCTACGGGAGTCGGACTTCATCCCGACTTTGACTACTGGTAAATTTCGTCCGGACTCCCAAGGGAGCCAGACTTCATCTCTGACTTTGATTGCACATAGACTTCGACCGAACTCCTACGGGAGCCGAATCTCATCTCCAACTCCAGCTACAGGCAGACTCCGTCCGGACTCCTACAGGGGCTGGACCTCATCTCCGACTCCGGCCACGGGGAAACTCCGTCTGGACTCCTACGGGAGCCGGACTTCATCCCCGACTTTGACTACTGGTAAATTTCATCCGGACTCCCAAGGGAGCCGGACTTCATTCCTGACTTTGATTGCAGGTAGACTTCGACCGAACTCCTACGGGAGTCGGATCTCGTCTCCAACTCCAGCTACGGGCAGACTCCATCCAGACTCCTACGGGAGCCGGACCTCGTCTCCGACTCCGACCACGGGGAAACTCTGTCCGGACTCCTACCGGAGCCGGACTTCATCCCCGACTTTGACTACTGGTAAATTTCGTTCGGACTCCCAAGGGAGCCGGACTTCATCCCTGACTTTGATTGCAGGTAGACTTTGATCGAACTCCTACGGGAGCCGGATCTCGTCTCCAACTCCAGCTACAGGCAGACTCCGTCCGGACTCCTACGGGAGCCGGACCTCATCTCCGACTCCGGCCATGGGGAAACTCCGCCCGGACTCCTACGGGACCCGGACTTCATCCCCGACTTTGACTACTGGTAAATTTTGTCCAGACTCCTAAGGGAGCCGGACTTCGTCCCCGACTTTGACTACTGGTAAATTTCGTCCGGACTCCTACGGGAGCCGGTCTTCGTCCCCGACTTTGACTACTGGTAAATTTCGTCCGGTCTCCCAAGGGAGCCAGACTTCGCCCCTGACTTTGATTGCAGGTAGACTCCGTCCAAACTCCTACGGGAGCCGGATCTCGTCTCCAACTCCAGCTACGGGCAGACTCCGTCCGAACTCCTACGGGAGCCGGACCTCATCTCCGACTCCGGCCACGGGGAAACTCCGTCCGGACTCCTACGGGAGCTAGACTTCGTCCTCAACCTCAACGGCTGGAAGGCCTCACCCGGACTCCCACTGGAGCTGGGCTTCATCCTCGACCTCTACCACAGGTAGACTCTGTCATGACTCCTACGGGAGTCGGACTTCATCCCCAACTCTGATTGAAAGAAGACTTCATCCGGACTCCTACAGGAGTCGGATTTTGAGCTCCTCTCAGACGAGTGGCCAGCCACATCTCTCCGCCAGACACTCCAGCCGAACTTCGACCGACAGGCCTGGGCCCACTGGTGGGCTGCAGCAATGGGCACGATACTGCTCCACCTCCTGCGATGTATTCCGCGCGGCTCCATCACTCCCTGGTAGATCGCTATAATGACCACGATTCTGCTCCACTCCCTGCGATGGATACCGCACGATTCCTCCCACCTCCTGGCAAGTCGCGACAACGGGTGCCATTCCACTACCCGCAACGGACTCCACGTGTCATGTTTCGATGGTGGCCACGATCCCACTCCACTACTCTTTGCAACAAACTCTGTCTGACTCCGGGCAGTCCACTGCCAGACGGTTACAGATGTCACTATCAGTCTACTGCCCCCTTTTCGTCTATAAAAGGGAACTCCAGATACGTTATTCGATAAACTCTCATTTTCTTACCCAAAACTCTGCTAAAATTTCCGTTAGAGCACTCCATTCTTGTTGAGGCAGAGAACTGACTTGAGCGTCGGAGGGTCTTGCCGGAGCAACCCCACCTCCGGTTTAAACTTCTTTTGCAGGTCCCGACGACGACCGCGACTCCCTCGACTCCAGCTTCTCCGGTGCAAGCAGATTTTTGCACCAACAACTGTTAAGTGAGGCTACATGACTTAGAGATCAAATCGCTACAACATATTTGGAGAAGCATCTGGATAAGGAGTTGTCCACACATTGATATACGTGTCATCAATAACTATTAGATGAGGTGCCGTACATTGATGGGACTGCAGCACCCACTGGAACTTATTGTCGCGTTAGGGTTTTTGTTTCTCCACCCGAGGAGTGTGAGAGATTCGAAAAATTAATGGGAGCCTTTTGTTTATTTTTAAAGTTTCTAAAATAAACTATTACAAGTATAATCATTTAATTAAAATTTTACTCTCTACGATTAAGTTTTCAGCTTCCAACAATCTAGCTCGAATCTTAGATATCTATCACTTAACCAAAATCGATTACATATTCTGGCTCAAAAATCTAAGAATAGTTCTTAGCTTTTAGAAATTAAGCTATATTCTTGACCAGATTAACCCAATGTCATCAGTTTGTCCAATCCATAGTCAACGAGCTATACTTGACAAATGATTGGATATTGACAATTAGGTTAGATACTATAAATTGGATCCATAGTCGATGAGATCCAATATATGTATAAGGACATGTTGACTGTCAATGATATATTGATTCATCTGTAATAGTTGTGAAATGATCAGAGTCGCACAATGCATAAGATGCATAATGGATAGTTTGTCCATGATCGATGATCAAGGATATTGAAGAGCTTGAAAAGCTCAACATGATCATGCATAAGAAATTGCTAATGGATTTGATCCTGTAATTTTTGATTTATATGGATAGTTTATGAAATTATTATATGAATAAATATTACAGCACCTTAACTGAATTGGTCGATATGCTGGTAACTAAGGGACCTTGAAAAGTTCAGAGGTACATACTTGGAGAACCTAAAGAAATATTGACATGCTTTTGAAAAGTATGTCAAATTACTCAAAATTAATCTTACAGTTTTCTTTTTTTCATTAGACTCTAGTGCATATTACGCACTTTAACATAAGATCTAAGGAAAGAAGAGGATCGAGAAAAGGTGAAGTGACTCTTTTGAGTCGACAATTGTACAAAAGTTGCACTAAGGCTGTGAGCACCTAATCTCGATGATTACTATTTGGATTTAATTTTTATCATTTGTATGGTGTGATGTATTTATAAAAAATTATTTGAGTAAAATAGTGAATGCCATTAGATCTGAGTGATTCAGAACCAGATAACCTAAAGTATAAAGATGGTTTCTTTAGCTAGGTCATGTATGAGAAGAAATGATCTATCAACTGGAGAACATGGATCTTTGGGCTCATTGACTATTAAGTCATATCTAGTCTGTGAATCATCTCTTTGAGGATTAATGATCAAGCTGTCTTTTATGGGTTAAAAGAATAGGATCACTGAAATACTTATCCTAGTACACATACGATGTGTATGGTCCATTTAATGAGCCAGACTAGGAGGTTATCACTACTTTATTATCCTTACTGATGAGCATTCATGGTATAGATATGTATGTGAGATACAAATATGAAAGACTTTGAATAGTTCAAAGAATTCAAATATGAAGTAGAAAAGATAAATCAAAAAATTTTTAAAGGTACTTCGATCGGATCGAGGATGCAATGCCAAATAAAAAATTTATCGATTATCTAAAGAAAATGGTATAGTGTCATAATGGAATTCTCCTTGTACACCTCAGCTCAACGATGTATTTATAAGAAGCGATGGCACTATATGAGATATGATCCAGTCCATTATGAATATCACTAGCTCAATTATTGTTTCTCTAGGAACAAGATTTAATTTTTGAAATTTAAATTAGATTTTTTCTAAAATTAGTTTCACCGCACCATATGAGATATGATATGGTGGATAAGTTAGAGGATAGATTTGTGAGAACTCGTTTATAGAGTATCCCAAAAAGTAATTGAGATATCACTTTCTCTTTTCAGTGGTTCACAATGTGATTGTGAGCAATCATACTGTTTTCTTAAAAACAGTGGGAGGATAAAATCAAAGAAAAATTTCTTAAGAACAATGAGTCACAAGATCTATACAATCTATTTAAGATGAGCCAGTATATGTAGTACTTTCTCCATCTCATCGATCTAGTAGGATCTCCTATCCTTTGAAAGATACTTGGTATTCTTACAAAAGATTCAGAGAAACTGTTTCTCGAGTGAGATTGGGAACATAGAGATGATCCCAAAAATCTACAATGACATGATATGAGGAATCATGTAGTTATATGAAGGTCAGTGGAAGGGTCCCATGCTGACATGGATTATGATATGGTTATATATAGAATTTTTTTTCAAAGACCTAGGTCAAATATTTTGAAAATAAAAGGTCTATAGAGATAGATCCTAAAATGATATTTGGTTTTCACAGATAAGTACATAGAAGAGGTGCTGAAAGAGTTCAGCATTGAAACCTTCAAGAGGGATCTATTATCCTCTTGGGCATAGGTGTATGCCATGCTATGTGCTCGACTTGCTATATCTTGCGTGAAAGTCATGAGTAGATATTAGTTGAATTCAAGCTGGGAGCATTGGATTGCTGTAAAAATATTCCTCAGTACTTGAGAAGCAGTGAAGGGATAGAGCTAAGAGTGGGAAGATACGCTAATGCCGATGGTAGAATATCTACATCAGCATGTATTCTTAAGTTATATTGGTTTGATTTATTGAAAGGGTTCCAAATAATCGATCAGTGGAAGCTGAATATGCTATAGATATGCAAGATGCATTCTGGTTCTTATGATAGTTGCAAACTTAGATGTCATATCATTGGATGCTATGACATTGTACTGCAAAGATAATGGTCCATAGCCCTCGCTAAGGAGCCAAAGTCTCATCAGAAGTCCATGCACAAAGAATAGATATACGCAATTACCTCAAGTAGAAATACATGGAGATGAAAAGAGTAGAATCCACATGATAGTGATAGGCCCAAGTCACTTAGCCAGCTAAACACTGAAGTCTATCTTCAGAAGATGGGACTCAGGTATATGGCTGAATGGCTTTAATGCAAGTGAAAGTTTGTTGGATGTGTACCTTAGAAGCCAATCTTGGCTAACACATATTTTTCTCTAGGACATGTTCTGTACTTGTTGGGCAGTCTTAATAACCAATCATATTTATGTGTCCATGATTTATCCTAAAAATTAATAAAAATAATTTTGTATATTCTCAAGGTATTGAGAATTTAAGACATACATCATTAGTGGTTAATTTCTAAATGCTCCTGATCGAAAGATCATCATGAAGGATAGTGATCAATCCATTCGAGATCAATGCACAGATCATCTCCTTTTAGGACAAATGAGTCTCGAGTCTGTGGTGTAGAGACACTGGGGTAAGAGTACAGGTAGTTGTTAGAAAATAACTTGCACTAAGTGTGACCAACACGAGAAACCACTTGGATGTCTACTCACTCATCAGTGATTTTCTCGATGCTACAGTGGTATGACTGATCCTTTGACCTATGATGTGTTGGCTATTTGTAACGAGGCTACATAGTTTGACTGCACATTCTCTTGGTCCCTAGCCATATGGGTCCTTACTGTATATGATGGCTATGTAGGTTCAGGTTCGTTGTTTGGAGTAGAATGCACCAAGACAGAATCTATCGATCTTGGTAGAAAAGGAGAAATCCTATGCGATTCGTAAGACTATGTTCAAAAATTTCTGACTAAAGTAAGTGTAAATACTGAAAAAGAGTTTCTACGGAATTTACAAATAAACTCGAGTCAAGCCAATCTAGCATATGACTGACAATGAGGTTTGACGAGTTCTCCTTGACCTCTGTCAAGTCAGGACTCTCGATAGAGGATTGTATCACACGATAACTGCACCTAAGAGTTCATTTTTTGTTCTGCTGGATTGCCACTATATATTGCTAGATGTCACTGGTAGATCATGAGAACTCACTAAGATCATTTTCGAATCAACGATCTTTGTTGAGATAAGTTGGAATCATTTCAGGCCATCAAAAAGAGTTTCGATGATACTGTGATGGAGATCACGATATGTCTCACTATCAGACAAAATAGAACCTGAGGGCTCACACACAAAAAGAGCTTGACCTGATCAATGGCTTAGAGGAATTGTATCACACGATAACTGCACCTAAGAGTTCATTTTTCTATTCTGCTGGATTGCCACTATATATTGCTAGATGTCACTGGTAGATCATGAGAACTCACTAAGATCATTTTCGAATCAACGATCTTTGTTGAGATAAGTTGGAATCATTTCAGCCCATCAAAAAGAGTTTCGATGATACTGTGATGGAGATCACGATATGTCTCACTATCAGACAAAATAGAACCTGAGGGCTCACACACAAAAAGAGCTTGACCTGATCAATGGCTTAGATTATATTTGAATTATCAATTGAATTGATAGTTTAAATTTTAAAAACTGCTAATTTGTAAGCATTATAGTTTGGCAGCTGCTAGTTAATAGCACAGGGACTTAATTGCAAGTGTTACAATTTTTTTTGGAGCTGATTAAATTATGAGTTAAGTTTTAATTAATTTAAATCAGATTTAATTTCATTAAATTTAATTTAATTTAATATTAATTAGATTCTATTATCTAAATCAGATTTGAATTTCAAGCCTGATTGGATTAGACTTGATAGTCTTTTCGAATTCGACTCGTTTCAAACTCGATTTGAACCTGATTGAGGTCTATTTGAACCAGATGAACCATGACTCGGAGAGTCCAAGCTTATTAGGACTCTCTCTCTAAAAGTCATGTCAAAAAGAGAAGTGAGATGTTATTTTTCTCATCTTTCTTTCTTCACGTGCGTGAAAGGAGAGGGGGCACCAACTGGTGTTATTTTTCTTATCCTTCTTTCTTCACATGCATGAAAGGAGAGGGGGTGCCAATAGTTGGTGCCCCACCTTATCTAGAAGTCTTTTTCATCCAATTTTTTTTTATTTAAATTTGATTTAAAATAAGATAGAAATCTATTAGATTAGGGCATGGAAGTATTTTTCTTGTGTGATAAAAAAATTAGAGAAAGAGGGCGGCGCTAATTATTGGTGTGAGACATCTCTCCTTCTTTCTTCCCTTATCTCAACGCACATCTATCCTTTGATTTGTTTTTGAATGCCTTAGATTAAAAGAGATGAGATCTTTTGGGCCTAAAGAAGGAGTGGTGTGTGGGATTTGAGATGTGGTGTGATAAAAAAAATTGAAAGAGGATGCATGAAGGGAGGTGGCGTGCGTTAGATGTGAGAGGCTTCTTTCTTACATCTTTCTCTCATCCCCAATGCCTCATCCTTCCTTCTCCACTTCATGTCCATGCCTAGATCTGATAGAGGTTAGATCTAAGAGAGAAAAAAGAGAGAGAAGAAGAGAAGAAGAAGGATTCTTCTTCTCTTCATGATGATCTGGTTCAGATCCCGTCGGATCTGTGCGAAAGAGTTCACGCAGCGATTTACTTCTTCAAGATCTGAAAGAAGAGATCAAGATCCATAGATGAGGAGAGAGATCTGCATGGTGCTAGCACACTGATGATCTCAATGCTCTGATCAGATGGCTCCATGTGGATACCAGCAGAGGTCAGGCGTGTGTGCGGCTACGATCAGAACCACAGGATCTGGAATATGGAGATTCAATCTCTATTTTATTTTTCTAACAATTTATTTTTTATTTTAGATATCAGATCATGGATACATATTCGTATCAAGATCTTTACTATAGTTTTCAAATCTGATCTAGTACATGAATAAATTAAAATTATTTTAATTTATTTATTTTCACTACGTAGATGTCTAGAAAAAGTTTTGAACTATACGTACAAAATCGTAGTGTATTCTAACATCTACATGGAATAGCCTGATGGGTTTCACTTTCGATGATGGAGATCACAAGATCTGCAAGTTGCATAGATCTATTTTTGGATTAATGCAAATATCTCAAAGTTGGATTGATGCAACTAAATAGTATGATTTCATCAAAAATAAGTTGGAATCTTGAGTTTTCAAAAGAGTCAATGGGAGGATGAGATTCTCCTAATTGAGAAAGTTATTCTCATGCTGACTTCGATCAAAAGTTAGTTATCAAATAGATCCTCCAAAAAGATTAAATGAAAGCATCTAGGATTAAAGGTTTGTCGAGACAATCTATAAGATGCTAGGCTTTTCATAGGTAAAGTACATAAAAGAGATGCTGAAGGGATTCAGCATGGAAACTCTATAAGGAGATTTCTACCCCATAGGCAAGATATGTATCTCTCCAAGATGATATATCTAAACACATCTGAGGAGATTTAGTTCTTGAGCTTGATCCCTTATGAAGCCTCATGAATGCCAGGCAATGTGCTTGACTTGATTTTGCTGTGATTGTCGCAAGCAAAAATTAGTCAATCCAGATGTGTGACACTAAAGAGCTGTGAAGAACATCCTTAAGTACTTGAGAAGTACTAAGGATTTGTTCTTGATTTTTGAAAGAGAATTTTGAGTTGTAGGATTTAGGAGTACACTTGCTCGAATCTTGTGTCTGGCACTAATGGTAGACAATCTACATCAGGATATGTGCAATGTGGAAATTGATAATTGGAAGAGTTTCAAATAACCAATCATTGTAAGAAGCTGGGTTAGTCACCTTTACAAAGGTGCTAGGTGAGATCTTCTGGTCTAAGTAACTTTGTTGTAAATTGATGTCATGAGATGTCATTATTGTGACAATATTGGCACCATAGCCCTTAGCTAATGGAGCCTTGGTCTCATGAGAATACCCAACACTTGGAAAGGAGAACTTTAAATAATATGTGACTATCTCAACTTGAAAAATGTCAAGGTGAAGAAAGTAGACTCCATGGAAATGTAGTGAACCCACTGACTAAGCAATTTGCCAGCTAAAGATTGAAGTCCATCTTGAGAAGATGGAACTTAAGTTTGCGGTAGATTGACTTTAGATCAAGTGAGAGATTGTTGGATGTGTGATCTGAAAAATTAATTATTGACTGATACATTATAATTTTTCAAGACATAAGTTTGTACTTGATTTATTAAAATTAAAAATTATAGATAATTATTTTTATTCTAGAGTAATATGTCCTATAATCATCCAAGAAGTTAATGGTCAATGACACATATTCTCAAGAGTTAAGAATTTAAGACATGTATCATTAGAGATTAATTTCTAAATACTCCCAATCGATGATCATCATGGAGACGGTGATTGATCCGAGTAGACTGGTGCACGGATCGCTTCTCTTTTAGGTAGATAGGTCTTAAGTCTACAGTATGGGATACTAGGGTGAGAGTGCAGGTGGTTGTTAGAGAACAACGGTACTGAGCATGACTAAGAACGAGAAGTCACATGGATACCCACTCACTCATCGATGACTTCTCGATGTTGTAGTTGTGTGAGTAATTCTTTGACCTGCGATTCCTCGACTACTCACAATAGGATTGCTATAGTTTGACTACACATAAACATGATTCCTAACCATATGGATCCTCATAGTGGATGTTGACTATAGTAGATTCACTGTACAAGTAGGAGTGCACTTATAGGAGATCTATCGATCTAAGAGACTGATTCCATAAGTTTGTGGCCACAGCAGCATGATTATAAAAAAGAGTTTTCATGAGATTCACTATTGGACTCAAGCTAATTAAGTTTGGCATATGATGGATGCTTAGGGTTTGATGAGTTTCCTTGACCTGCATCTTGTCAGGACTCTCGATAAAGAAACTTGATTACATGGTAATTATACCTAAAGTTTATCCTTTTGTTCTGCTAGGTTGCTGCAACATGTTGCTAGACGTCACTGGTAGATTGTGAGAATTCATTAGGATCATTGATCTGGATCATTATTGGATCAACAATCCTTGTTGGGGTGAGTTGGAATTATTCTAGCCCATCGAAAGAAATTTCGATGATATTGTGATGGAGATCATGGTATATCTCACTACCAAATAAAACAAAACCTGAGAGGTCACACACAAAAGAAGCTCTCCTGATTAATTGCTTGGATCATGATCAAATTATCAATTAGATTGATAGTTTGAATCAATTTGTAAGAGTTACAAAATTTGAAATTGCTAATTATTAGTATGCGGGACTTAATTGCAAGTATTGCAATGTAATTGGACCTGATTAAATTATAGATCAAGTTTTAATAAATTTAAATTAGATTTAATTTAATTAAACTTGATTTAAGCTAGGCTAATTGGATTTAATTATCCAAATAGGACTTGGATTATAATCCTGATTAGATCAAGGTTGACAGTCTTTTCCAATCTGATTCGAATCGGGCTCAAATTGGATTCAAATTGAACCCAATTTGAAACTCAATCGAAATAGGTGCCTAAGCCCAAAGTTACTGGGCTTTTCTATCCTAGTTGGCTGACCAAGAGGGAGAAGGGGTGCTAAATATGTCGCTCCCTTCTCTTGCACGTGCATGAAGGATGAAGGGGTACTAATAAAAGAATTGTGCCTTGCAAGCCAATCGCATTTGATGTGTGATAAAAACTTTTTTGTTATTACTTCCAACTCATGTGTGACATTTATTATCAATAATAAAGAGGTATTTCTATGATTCATCATTTGCTATGTCTTAATTAATTTTTAAGATTATGATGAACCCTATAGATTAGGACAATAATTTTATGGGCATGGAGGATTCATGTCAGTAAGATCTAAAATCTTAAAATCCTAATCTAAAATAATTTTAATCGTTGGATCATTGAGTCGGAGATCAATGATTTCAAAAAAACTAGCATATCCTATCTATGCTCAATGGAGAGGGTGGTTGATCTCACAACCACTTGTGTAGGGACACTGATACAAGGATGTGGATGCTTATTAGGGTATGAATACACTAATTTGATCTACTAAGAGAACATCTTATAGAACCTTTACTTGCATATCAAAAGATAGTTCTCTGAGTGGGAGTTATGCAAGTGATCCTTAGACATGAGATCACCGTGAAATCTTGTACATATGAATCCATATTTTGATTCATACTCAATTGTAACTAAGTCATGAATAGGGTATTCTGGATATAATAGATTGTGTATGAAGGTTGTGAGTATATCAATAAAGAATCGATCACTCCGAATAAAAGGAGATGACATCCCATGTATTCTCATCTCTAGATAACTCAGAAAGTCTTTGGGGTAAAACAGTATGAAGGTCAGATAGGATTTCTAATTCTTTATTAGAGTTATCATTAATTGATGATGAATCAATAGAAATATATGTTTAAGTTTTACATAATTCTATACTCATGAACATATTCTATGTGTAGGATGATCGAATGATTGAATTGTACGATAACTTACCACTGAAGGATATTTTGATAATTTTTATCAAATTTTACATCTTCCAGATAGGTATGATATGTTGCTAGACGTCAATCATGTCTTATGAATTTTTATGAATTAAAGTGATTAATTCATGAGTCAATTAGAAAGAGTTTTAATTTGATAACTTGGGCTAGCTTGGGTTTGACCTAAATTGATCAAATGGAGTCTAATCTAATCAGGCCAACATATATCTGGACCTATTATTAGCTAGATGTGGAGCCCATAGGATCACACACATTAAGAAATTAATCAAAAATAAATTTTGATTAGTTGGTTGGACCAAAGGAACCAACTAGGGTTGTCAGAAAATATGCTAGCACATGTGGCATAAACCCTAGCTCCTTAATTAAGCTGATTTGATCAAAATCTTGTAGATTTGGTTAACCCAATTGAGCTATTAATTAAATGGGATTAGGTTCTGACTTGGACCACTTTTATCTAGATTTTTTATCAGCCATTTGGGGTGCCAATTATAGAGTCCTATTTGGTTAGGACTCTATCAAGTCTTGCACCTAATGGATAAAGTTGAAGTTAATTCAATCGGTGAAAGGGTTTTGAGAAGTCATTTTTATCTGATTTCTATGCCTATCAGAAGCCCCCTCAGCCCTCTATCTATATGGCACAATAATTAAAGTGTGCCATGAATGATATAGGCATGAAGTTGTTGGGAGATATATCCTAAAGTCAATCGTTTGGATGATTGTGCTCATTTTATAATATGTATATGAATTATTAATCAATGAATAAAAATTATTTTGGTATCATTCATCACAAAATTACATGTTCCTTACTAGAACTTTTGTATTGTGATGAAGTCCTTAGAACTATAAAGTAATTGATAAAGAAAGATTTATCATATAGTTTTAAATATGTTCACGATCAAATAATACGTCATTAAAGGATGATGATGTTTATCAAGTGAAGGTCGTCGTGTGCCATATAGGTTGGTTGTCTTTTTAACCAAGGAGTGTGGAGATACTGGTATGGCATACAGGAGAGATATAATAGTACATCATCACTGAATATGTGACTCACTTGCTAAGCACTCTACTATCAAGAGTAGCTCACAAAGCATATAGGCATAAGTATCTCTCAGATCTGAGGTCACCATAGTGACTTGTAAGCAACTCACTATACTTTGATACCGAATTATCTGTATTTCTAATGCAGTGATGGAAAGCTACTGGATACAATCAAGTACTTGTGAAGTACTGTGTGTGAAATTATTCCCTCCAGATTATAGAAGCTGATGCATCACTGTATTTCACTTTAGTAAAACCTTGACTAGGGTAATACATATGATGGATTTGAAAGGTTGGAATACAATGTGGATGATCTTTTAGGGTTGACAGTTTAACCCTAGACCGTCCTAGAGCATTCAGGATCAAAGGGATGAATTATGTGGTAATCATATGCATAGGTTATTGAATATTGCCTTGCAATTATTCGACCTATCCGAACATCGAGAATAATTACTAGATGGTAACTTCGATTAGTATAGAAAATATTTTTATGCTACCAGTTTAGTGTTTGAACCTATAGAGTCACGCACAAAGTCAAGAGACGTAAGAAAAAATTGATCGAAGTCTATATGTTCAATTTGGAAGTACATAACTTGGTTGAACAAATAGATTAACTTGATTCAGAATTAAGTTATGGATTGTACGGGATTAAATAATTGACTATGTCTAGCTAGCACCAGACATGAGATTTAGGTTCAATTCTGGAGATGAATAAGATTTGATCTTTGATCCAAGGAGTCTATGAGAGATTAGATTTAAGTGCTAATTAATTTTAGATTAGATCTGATTTAATTAAACTTAATTGGGTTCATAAATTCAAGTTAAACGTGATCCTAATCCTAAACAGTTTGGCATGTTAGAAAGTCGGGTAGAATGCATGTGTAGATTTCAAAATTTTTTTGATCGTAATAAAAAAATAATCGGATTAAACTCTTCAACCCCACATGTAATAAATCTTATCTAATCCTACCCAAGCCCAAGAGAAAAAACATACATATAATCTAAAATTAAAATAAGTATGAGATCAAATCTCAATATCTTAGCATGGGTAGAAATTCACCGCTATCGATGATCACTAGTTCAAAGGTCCTCGAGCCACACACATGTCCAACCTCTACAGATATCCATCAGGATCAATCTTGAATCGATCTTATCATAGTAGATCATTCTTCTCCAAGTAGGATCTCATCCCTTTAGAACTTTGATCAACTCTTTAATCTAGACTGCGGAATCAACTCTTTGATCTGCAGCTTTTTCTCTTCGTTACTCGCTATAGATGAACAACTCCTCAACTCTTGGCATGTAGAAAAGTGGGACACCCAACCTTTGGAAGTGCGAAAGAGAAGAGGGAGAAGGTGTGGTGTGGAGAAGGGAGAGAGGGAGAGAGATCTGATTTTTAATCAATAAAACTAACAAATTTTTGAAATCCTAAGAGATCTTCTCTTTATATAGGCCCTTTCTTGATACAAATCAGAAATCAATTAACTTAAAAAGGTACAACCTTATCTCAAAAAAATTTTATCTTTTTAATCTTTTTTTTAATAAAATCAGACTTAATTGATAGAATATTAGTCCACTTTGGCAAGTATATGGGGCGCCCCAGTCAGATATGGAAATCTGAGTGGGTGCCCCTTGCAAATAGAGTAGGTAGGTGGGGTGCCAACACTTGGCGCCCCCTTAAGGTTTCATTCAAGAGAGGGGGTGTGGCCCCTCTCTCTCTCTTTGGCACCCCCTTAGGGTTTCATTCAAGAGAGGGGGTGTGGCCCCTCTCTCTATCCTCCACGCCATGCCACAAAAGGGGCTGGCCCCTCTTAAATTATCTAGGAGATTGGTGCCCCTTGATCTTGCCATAAAGGAAGGTAGGTGCCACCCTTCTTTCCATTTATTCCACACACACATTTAAGAGATAATGAGGAGATAATGAAGAGGTAATGAGGAGATAATTTAGCCAACTAATTAACTTAATCCAATCCTCTTGGGCTCACAATTAGGTGCCCAATTAAACCAAATAGATTTATGTTAGGTTCAAGGCTATGGACTTGATTCAATCAAAGTCCTGAAAAAATTAGGTTTAACCATGTGCTAGCATGATTCTCTTAAACCCAATAGAATTTTAATAAATCTTAACCTAATTAAAACTTCATAAGCCCAATTGATAAATTCAAGATTAAATCCCTTAATGTGTGATCCCATAGGTTTCATTCTTTCTGGTAGTAAGATATATTGTGATCTCCATCACATTATCGTTGAAACTCTTTTTGATAAATTAAAATATTTTTAATTCTATCCTTCGAGGATCATCGATCATCAAGACGATGCCCAATGAGTCCTACAATCCATCAATGATATCTAGCAGTATGGAGTGACAGTAGAATGAAAGTATGAACTCCTAGGTGCAGTTATCGTATGATTCAGTCCTTCTATCATGAGTCCCGACTTGATGGAGGTCATGAAGAACTCATTAGATCCTATTGTCAGTCATATGCTAGATCGACTAACTCGAGTTCATTTATGAATATTGTGAATTTTTTTTCTACTATTCATACTTGCTTTGGTCAAAAACTTTCTGAACTTAGTCTCGCAAATCGTATAGGACTTCTTTTTTTCTATTAAGATTGATAGATTCTATCTAGATGTATCCTACTCTAAACAGTGAACCTGAACCTACTGTAGCCAACATATACAGTAAGGATCCGAATGGCTAGGGATCAAGGGAACTCGCAGTCAAACTCAGGAGCTTTGCTGCGAATAGACAATGACACCGCAAGTCAAAGGACTTCTCACACCACTACAGTATCAAGAAGATCACTAACGAGTGAGTAAATATCTATATAGTTTTTCGTATTGATCACACTCAGTGCAAGTTGTTCTCTAACAACCACCCACACCCTCACCCCAATGTCCCTATACTGTAGACCCAAGACTCATCTATCCATAAGGGAGATGAATTATGCACCGATCTTGAATGGATTGATCACTATCCTCCATGATAATTTTTTGATCGAAAGTATTTAGAAATTATCCACTAATTAATGTATGTCTCAAATTCTTAATACTTTAAGCATATACAAAAATCATCTTTGTTAATTTTTAGGATAAATCATGGACACATAAATATGATTGGAATGAAAAAGTTCTTTATTGATAATAAAAATATTACAAGTATAAGTTTAAGTCTTGAAATTATAAAATGTATCAGCCAACAAATGACTTCTAGGGCACAAATCTAACATGGGATGATAGCCTATTCGAAATTGGTTCAAATCAAGTTCGAATTAGGTTCGAATTGATCCATATTTGAATTAGATCCTTAGAGCCTACTTTATTGAGACTCTCTCTCCTCATGATCGATCAAGAGATGGTGGGGTGCTGGTTGTTGCCACCCCATACTTGGGTATAGGCATGGGTGCATGAGGGTCCCAAGTTAGGTGCCAATCCTTTCTCCCTTGGGACTCCTTCTTTGATAAGTTATGGATTAATTCAAAGCCCATTTGAATTAGAAATCTAAGTCTTATTGGTCATAAAAAAATATCTATAAATAGGGAGGACTTTTAACTATCATAGCATAATAATTAGATTATGTGCTAAGGTGAGAAAGAGAGAGAGAGAGAGGAGGCATGAAGGTAGAGTGGGCGTCACCCTCTCCTTGGTGTGTTCTCTTTGGGCATCCCATCTTCCCACGATGTGAAGGCTTCTTGGGCATCCCCTTTTGCTGGTGTGAGGCATCACACTAGAGGTTCTCTCCTTTCTTTTGTTGCCTTGTAAAGGTACTTCAATCCGAGACTTCATCTCACTTTTCTGCGAAGTTTGACATGCCGCTAAGTAGAGAATTTATGGATTCAAACCTATGCGAGGCTTTGGATTCATAATCTTTGAGATTTGATCCCTATTTCGCTATGTATTAGGTAAAGATCTAATCTTTATTAAGTTGTTATAAAAAAATTTTAGGGGCACCCTGGCTATCCGTCTCATTCTCCCAAAGAAACAGGTTTCTTTCCCTTCAGAGGCGCCCTTATCTCTTGGCACATGCAGCTGGCAGCATCGTAAAGAGTCACGACTTGTGATCCCTATTTGTTTCGGTTGGGATATACTCATGTCTCAATTTTTGTACCATTAGAAGTCTTGTTCACTTGGCTATCATGTGGCAAAATCTCAGAATTGTTTGAGATGGTTTAAGATGTATATGGTATCTTAAATTACAGGCAGACGCATGAGAAGCCTGAATCAATATATCTGAAAATTAAGAGTTCTTCTCATATAAGTCTCTTAATTTCTGATACGGTGATTAAGGCACTTGGAGAAAGAGCATATCTAGACCCTCTTGCGCCACTTCTGTTACTATAAATAAGGGGCGGCACAATTGTTTTGGCATTCCAACTCTATCTGATCAGTTCTCTTCTTTGTCTTGTTAAGATATTATCTTGAAATTAAGATAGGTCTACCCTACTTTAAGACAAGAGTTTAGGAAGAGAATTAAGAAAAAATTAGAGGAAAGAAAAGTGGGTTTAGGAGTCCAAGTCTGAGTTTAAGGGTCCAAATCCAAGTCAAAGAGTGGGTTTAATCAAGTTGGATCAAATCGAGTTCTATTGTTTAGAACTCATCAACAAGATTTTGGCATAAGGAGTCCTGTTCTTGGAGCAATTTCTTTATGAATCATCTATGGAGGGCATACGCTTGTGTGTCTGTGGAAATTGAAAATTTAACGTAAGAGGTCTTTATCTAAACTACTTCATAATTATCTTGTTAATTGTTCATTAATTACAATTAGTCAAGGGATCTTGGGTCTAGAGTTTTAGGTGTCATAAATTTTATGATAATAAATCTTTTAAAATCCATGATTCTATTGCACTACCTAAACCCAACAGCCAATAGTTGGTGCCTCTCCTCTCTGGGAGTCTCTCTCACCATGGACTCTGCTTTTCTTTGAATTTGATTCAAATTAGAAAGTGGATCAGATCTTATCCTAATCTAGAAGGGTGTTGAATTGGGTCTTTTGTGCGACAAAATAAAATAAAGAGTCGGTGTGCATGCATGAGATATCTCTTGGGAGGTTTTCTTCCTTGCCGCACAACCATCTCAACGCCACCCCTTCTCTTCTTCCACATCCCAATGCCACACCTCCAGATCTGAGAGAGAAAGAATTTAGAGAGAGAGGAAGATAAGAGAAGGGTTTTTTTTTCTCTTTCAGGTGTTCCAGTGAAGATCCTATCAAATCAGCTGAAGGAGTCGTGCTGTAGCCCTCTTCTTCAAGATCTAGAAGATGAAGATCTAGATCCAAGCAAAGGAGCGACGCTTGCAATGTGCTAGCACTCCAGTGGCATTAGAGCTTTGATCAATCATCTTCATGTGGATACCAGCAAAAGCTGAACACTTACGCGGCTACATCAGAAATCTCGGATATCCACAGGATCCGATCCATGGTTGACAATGGAAAGCGGTTAAGGTAACCATCTTCCTTCCTCAGATTTTCACTTTTCAGATCTGATATACGTGATTTTATTTCATGCATAAAAGCTAGATCTAGGTATTTTATGCTTTAGATTAGATCCAAGATGCATTAGATTAAATTGTTTAATCTATGCTTCCGCTGAATTCTGATTTTTTGAAAAATCTGCATACAAGCATGTAAAACACCTATGCAAATCTAACAATACTAAATCTATGATTTCTACAATATAATCCAAATATTTATTGGTTTTTTGAGACTAGTTGTGTGATCAGGCTTTGCCTCAAACTAGGCAGTTTGTGGGATCTATGTAGGAGATTTATATGATCTCCTCGATTGGTTCATCTAGGGGTATTATAGTTCCATGGCAAAAAGATGTGGTTATTGTTCACTTCATGCATTCTAATCTATAAGGAGCTTTTAGGATTGTATTTGTGTCCAGGGGACCATCTTGAGTGTTGGGGGCTATTTATGCTTGCGTTTATGGGATGGAGAGGTGAAAGCTTTGGGATCAAATTATATTGGTTATATCTTTTGGATTGCCTATAATTCTTGTTGGTGATTTCAATTGTATTTTGTATGATAATAAGAAAGATGGTAACCAATTTTGGGTAGATCGGGATATTTGAGAATTCATGGCTTTTTTACTGTAGTTAGGCTTGATTGATTTAGGCTATCAAAGATGTAAATTTATCTGGTGTAATAATCAGTAGGGATTGGCACGAGTATGGCAGTGTATTGATAGGATTTTTGGATCAGATAAGTGGTTGGATCTATTTCTAGAGTCTGCTGTTATGCACTAAACTGGGTTTGCTTCAAATCATTGTCTGTTGTTAATCAATGTTGATGATCAAAATTTGGGTGGCCCCGTACCTTTCCTCTTTGAAAAACTGTGGTTGCTGTGTAATGGTATACATCAAGTAATACAACAAACTTGGCATAGTGACGATCATTATTGTCCTCCTATCAAGCTGAATCAATTATTGCATAACACATAGAAGGTTATCAAAAAGTGGAAATGTAGTGTTGGTAATATTTTTCATAAGGGCTAGCTTTTAATGATGAAATTTATGGCCTTTAGAGATAGGAGACTCTAGATGGTGGGCTTATGCAATATCGACATATGCACTCGTTGGACTTGCTTTATGTTCATCAATGAAATTTGGCATTATAAGAAGTCTTTTGGAGGCAAAAGTTCCAAATTTTCTGGATTAATGAATGGAATGCTAATACTAAGTTTTTTTTATCAATCAATCATATTATGATGAAGATGACATAAAATTCATTTGTTGAAAAATGATTAGGAGGTACCTATGATGGATTGACATGACATTAGGAATGTTTTATTGCATCATTTCCAATTGAGATGGGCAAAAGATGAGTTGTTACTGGTTCATCTCCTAGTTATACCATCCTCGATTTCAGATGCTCAGAATGTGGAGCTTATTAAGATTATTGGATGTCCCTCCTCATATTGGACTACAACTCTTTAAAAAAAAGGGGGAGAAAGGAGTCCAAGTAAGACTCATTTTTTTTGTTGGCCCTAATCCTTGTTACGATAAATAAGGACCAAGAGCTTTTGGGAAGTGTGCATGAAAGCTAGGAGGGTGCGTGGAAACCAAAAGTGAGGGCAGTGAGTCATGGAAAAAGGTTTCACATAACCTTTTGGTGAAGCATGGAAAACGGGCGATGTGAAACAAAGGCGGGGAAGAAGAAAAATATAGGAAAATGTTGCTACTTTATCAGATGATCGATGATTGATCATATCTCGATTGTAATGAAATTTCAATATATTATTTCTGACATCGAGAGCTATAAGTTGAATGATTTTGATCTTTAAAAAATTTTCTCTAATAATTATTTCAAGCATCCATACATTTAGTGAGATCTGTCCCTGTTTATTATTGAAATCTACTTTATTGATGATGATTATTTTTATTATGGAGCCAAGATTTATTCTTGATGATATATGTGTGCAACCTCTAGTTGATTTAGATAAAACTTGCAATAATCTTATTATTCTAAATAATGAAAGATTCATATCAAAATTATGATGCTCTTTTTATGGGTTGCTTGATTATTTTTGCTTATTAATTACCTGACTAGATCGTAAAGATTATTATTGCTTTGTGATATCCTATTTAATTACACAAAGAAAAAAAGAAGTTTATGGTATTATTATCTATGATTGTAATTTTTTCCAACAAAATGGTATCAGAGCAAGATTGTTACTGATTGAATTTTTTTGTGTTGATTAAATAGAAGAACATACAGGTAGAAGTAGGTTAAACTTACATCTTCTAATTATTCAATTTGAAAGTCCCATATGAAAAATTTATTATTCTACAAAGATTTGTATGATTCATTAAAGGGGATAGTGACAAATCAAGTGAGAAAACTCAACAAGAGTGTCAGAAAATAAATAAGAAGATAGTTGGATTAATCAGACAATAGATAGATAATAGTGTTTTTTATTATGTTGCTATGAAAACTAATACCCATAGTTTATGAAAGAAATTGGAGAGCTTCTATGAATGGAAGACTGCATAAAATAAAGCATTCATAATCAAAAACTTGTGAATATAAAGTATAAAGAGAAAAATTCAATTGCCAAGCATCTGAGTAGATTTCAGGATACAGTAAATTAGCTGGCTGCTATGAAGATGATACTAGATGATGAGTTACAAGCATTGTAGTTGCTCAGTTCTCTACCTGACAATTGAAAAACTCTAGTCATATCACTCAATAATTCAGCTCCTAATAGTATGGTAACAATGAGAATGATAGAGAATAGTACATTTAATGAGGAGAATAGAAGAAGAGAACAGGGTGTGACTGCACAGTCAAAGTCATTGGTTACATAAAAGTGGGGGAGTAAAACCAAAATTCATAAAATTTTAATGACCATGATAAATCAAGAAAAAAGTTCAAGTTCAAAAAAGAGATCAAATATTTTTATTATGGCAAGCTAGAGCACATGAAAAAAAGTGCAAAAATTTAAAAGAGAATAATCAAGAGAAAGATATGAAGAAAAGAAGGAAGAAAAAGATACAGCAGTAGTTGCATCTGATGTTAATGTCACCATTATTTATGATGATGATTCTATGAATCTTACATGCTATGATTATACTTAGGTTGTTGACTCAAGTGCCTCTTTTCATATTACTTATCGACATGAATTCTTCACGTCTTATACTAATGGTGATTTTGGTAATGTCGGGATGGAAAAAGATGGAGTAACAAAGATTATGGGCATGGAAGATGTTTGTTTAGAAATTAATTTTGGATGCCAACTATTATCAAAAAAATATGAGATATATTCTAAATATCCAACTCCACTTGATCTCTACTGGAATACTCAATCAGTCATATGATTAGTCAGAAATTTTTTTTGACTGTGACCTCATAGGTTCGAACCTAAGCCGGTAGTATAGGAACAATCTTTCTATACCAATCAAAATGACCATCTAGCAATGATACCCGATGTTTGGATAGGTCGAAAGATTACGAAGCATCATTCAAGAACCTATTGGCATATGGTTATCGTATAATTCATCTCTTTGACCCAAATGCTCAAGGTGATCTAGGATTTAACTGTCAACCCTGATATAGTCATCCATATTATATTTCAATTTTTAAAATCTATCACATAGATTATCCTGACCTAGGTTTTACTGAATTAAACATACTAATACATTAACTCCTATTTATTGGAGGGATCAATTTCATCTTGACTCACACACCGACTTCTCAAGTACTTGATGTATGCAGAAACTTTTCATCACTGAATTAGAAATTTAGATAGTCCGACACCAAAGCACGTGAGTTACTTGCAAGTCACCATGGTGATCTCAGATTGGAGGGATACTTATACCTATATCTTTCATGAGCTACTCTTAAAAGCAGTGTTCAGTAGTTGGTCACGTTCAGTGAGATATACTTCTATATCTCACTTGCATGCCATGTCAGTGTCTCCACACTCCTTGGTTAAGAGGACAACCAATATAAATGGCACACAATAATCTATACTTGATATAGCTATCATCTTAATAATAGTATATCATTTGGTCATGAACTTAAGGTTTAAGGACTAAATGATATATCCTCCTATATTGTATCAAATAGTCCTAAGGACATCATCACATGACAGGAGTTCAAAATAAGATGTACATAGTGATGAAAAAATTAAATAATATTTAATTCAATAATTTATATACAATTACAATAATAAGCTCAACCGTCAATAGACTGACGATTGACTTTGGGACATAATTTCTAACAAAATTTTTTTTGATGGGGACAAAGAATTAAAAGCTACACTACTCACACCATCTGGATTAGAGGTGTTAAATCAACTGGAGGATATTAAGTTTACTCTTGGCAAGCAGAGTGAAGAAGTCAGTGGAGTTATAAGGGAAACATGAAAAAAGAGAAGATTTTCTTTAGACTTCCTTATTAGGAGTATAATCTAATGCATCATAATCTTGATGTGATGCATATAGAAAAAAATCTATGTGATAACCTGATCAATACCTTATTGAATATTGAAAAAAAGTCAAAGGACAACTTGAATGCACGTTATGACCTACAAAAGATGAATATTAGACAAGAGCTATGGTCTCAAAAATGAGTATCTAGAAGAACATACTTGCCGAGTGCTTGTTTTACTATGTCTCCACTTCAGAAAAAAATTTTCTATGAAGTCTTGAAAATGTAAAATTTTCAGATAGATTTGCATCAAATATCTCATGATGTATTATTAAACATCATAAATTATCTAGACTTAAAAGCCATGATTGCCATGTTTTAATGCAACAACTTCTTGCTATTGCATTACGAGGAGCTTTTTTCGAGAGAGTAACAGCAGATTTAATTGAACTTGTAGTTTCTTTCGAGGAATATGTTTCAAAACTTTAAAAGTGGATGAACTTCAATTACTTGAATCAAATATTGCATTAACACTTTACAATATGGAGAAGATTTTTCCTCCATCATTCTTCATAGTGATGGTCCATTTGGTTATTTACTTAGCATCTGAGGTTAAATTGGCTGGACCAGTTTATTATCGATGGATGTATCCAATTGAGAGATAAATAATTAGTTTTAAGCTACTTTAATTTTTTATATTATGAAATCCATGTATCAAGAATATAATAGACTTATTTAATTTTTCTTCGCTCAGGTATTTATCCCCTCTAAAATCCTATGTGCATAATGAGCACATCCTGTAGGTTTGATAGTAGAGGCATATCTAGTAGATGAGTGCCTAACATTCTGTTCTCACTACTTACAAGGTGCTGAAGCAAGATCTAATCTATCGATTAGAAATCATGCTAATATTGATCATGAGAGAGTTCAAGGTTCATGTCTTTTTCCTAATGTGGGCCGACCATATGGCAGTATCAAAAGATTTTTATTGGATGAAAAAATATGAATACAAGCACATCGATACGTACTCTTCAACTATGACTGTAGTATTATTGAATCTCTTAGAAAGTAAGTGGTAATTTTTATCTTTACTATATAAAAAAGAAAGTATATTAGATTGAAAACTATCCATATTTTTATCTATGCAGAGAGCATATTAATGTAATCAATAGGCAAAATCGATGATGTCGTTTGACACAACATGAGATAAATCATCTATACAATGAAAATTTTCATGTGTGGTTTTAGGAGTACATAAGTATTTTACTACTGATTTTGATTATGAGAAATAATAAATAAGTTTTAAAATCTATATCACCAGTCATGTCTGCATCTATGTATCCATCCAATACAGGTTTACCTTTACTAAAATATAAATAGATTGTAGAAGTGCCTCTAAGATATCTGAGAATCAATTTAATGCTATCCAATATTTCCTACCAGGATTAGAGATAAACTAACTTACAACACCAACTACATGAGCAATATTTGGCATTATGCAAACTACAGTGTACATCAGACTACCAACTGTGGATGCATAAGAAATTTTCTTCATTTCTTCTTTATCTTTCTCACTTATAGGATATTGCTTGGAGCTTAATTTAAAGTGACCTATAAGTAGAGAGGAAATTGGTTTAGACTTACTCATGTTGAATCTTTCAAATACCTTTTCGATACATCTCTCTTGAGATAACCAAAATTTTTTGCTCTTTCTGTCATGAGTAATTCTCATTGCCAAAGATTTGTCTAGCCGGTCCTAAATCCTTTACGGTAAAGGACTTGCTCAACTCTCTTTTCAAGCTTTCATTTTTTTTAGTATCATGGCCAATAATCAGTATATCATCCATATAAAGTAAAAAAATAATGAAGTCTTCATTAGACAATTTCTTTATAAATGTACAATGATCAGAAGTGGTTTTATTGTACTCATGGTCCATCATGAAGAAATCAAACTTTTTATACCACTACCGAGGTGCTTGTTTGAGTCCATACAAGCTCTTCTTTAATCTACATACAAGATGCTCTTTACCTTTAACTGTGAATCCTTCTCACTGCTCCATGTAAATTTCTTTCTCTAAGTCTCTATGGAGAAAAATATTCTTTTACGTTAAGTTGTTCAATCTCTAAATTCATACTTATAGCTAAACCAAGAACAATTTGGATTGAAGACAACTGGACCATATGTGATAAAATTTCTTTAAAATCAATACCCTTTTTCTGACCAAATCCCTTTGGAACCAATCTTTCTTTATACCTTGGCTGTAAGCTCTTCTCTTCAGTTTTCTGTCTGAACACCCATTATTTTTGAGTGCTTCATTATCCTTAGGTAGTTCCACCAATTCAAATGTGTTGACCATGTGCCAGCACACACCCGATAGGACTCAAGAAGGGGTTGCCAGCTAGAGATTGACTAATGATAGTTGGAGGATGGCTGATGATATGACAATAAATTTTATGGGTTGGTAGAGATTAAATAGGACTGACCACCCAGCCTGCCGCATGAGGATAATTTAGCTTGATGCGGATTAGCTCAAGGATGCAGAGTTTTATACAGTTAATAAAAACTAATAAATCATGCTTTTCATTAAGAAATTATCTTTTAAAAAGTTGGTTAGGGACTAAAGTCCAACAATTGGTATCCGAGCAAAGTTACGGTTGAAACTCGACAGACCCCTCGAATGTTATTGGAGGGAGAGATTGTTGGCCGTGTGCCAGCACACATCTGATGGCACCTAAGGAGGGGTTGCCAGTTGGAGGGTGGCTGATGACATGGCAACAAATCTTATGGGTTGGTAGGGATTAAATGGGACTGACCATCCTTCCTGTTGCATGAGGGTGATCTGACTTGATGCGGATCAATTCAAGGATATGGGGTCCTGTGCGGTTAATAAAGACTAATAAACCCCACCTTTCCTTAGGCAATTGTCTTTTGGAAAGTTGGTTAGGGGCTAAAGTCCAACAAAATGTGCGGTTCTCATGTAGGGATTTTATCTCATCCTATATGACTTTTAACCACTCTCTTTTTTATTCATGATTTGTGGCCTCTTGGTAGCATTCTGATTCTCCCCCATAGTAATCATCACATACTCATGAGGGGAATATCTCTAGGAAGGATGATGCTTTCTAGTGAATCTTCTCAACTGAGGCTCAACTGATGGTTCTGGAGGGGCTTGCTCAGCATACCATCTGGCATATCATTATTAGATATAGGCCATCAACTACGTTACCATCATCTTCCTGTACATCTCTCTCGTTATCATTATTCACCATTGTAGGAGGTACTGGATCCAGATCAACATAATTTCTAATGATAGATTTTAGCTTCTTAATCTTTTCAAAATCTTCAATAGTCTGATATTCTAGAAACATGATATCTCTACTTCTAATAATCTTTTTACCAAATAGATTTCATAATCTGTAACCAAACTCTTTATGTGAATAACCCAAAAAAATACACTATTTAGACATTCATCAAGCTTGGATCCCTCATCTTTAAGGATGTGAATAAATGCTCTATAGCCAAATACCCTCAAGCGATCATATGAAACATCTTTTTAAATCCACACTCTTTTTGGTACATTGCCTTGAAGAGATTTTGAAGGAGAAAGATTAATCAAATCCACTGCAGTTCTCATTGCTTCATCCCAAAAGACTTTAGACAATTTAGCATAAGAGAGCATACATCAAATTCTTTCATAAATAGTATGATTCATTCTCTCAATGACTTCATTATGTTGAGATACTTTATGAACAGTTTTCTCAAACCTGATGCCATGATCTCTATAATATTTCTCAAATAGATCCCTATATTCACTGCCTTTATCCACTCAGATAGACTTGAGTTGCCTTCCTATTTCTCTTTCAATACCAGTAGGAAAATACTTAAACACATCGAGCACCTGGTCTTTCGATTTTAAAACAAAAATCCATACTTTTCTAGCATGATCATCAATAAAAGTAACAAAATATAAAGCACCACTAAGAGTTCTATTATCCATAGTGCAAACATCAGTGTGAATCAAACTCAAAATATGTGATCTTCTATGTGGAGGGGATTTATGAAAAGCAACTCTATGTTGTTTGCTAGTTGAACAATCGGTGCAAGTCTTTAGAGATGTACCTTTAATAGGAAGGAGTTTTTTTCCAGCAAGGATGTCAAGTCCCTTCGCACTCATGTGATCAAGCCGCTTATGACATAATTCAGTGGAGTCTTCAACTGAATCATCTCCATCTTGCATAATTTTGCTTGCATCATGTAAAGTGTGTTTGATTTTTTTTTTTGGGAAGGAGGGTCTTGGTCTTCCAATCTGTCAATAATTCGATTGATGATTAACCCTGTGCAAAAGTTATAATAAATTAAATTATTGATGAATTATAGGATGATTGATTAGTAATTAGATTACTAATTAACTCAATTTAATTGAACATTGAGATTTGGATCAAATCTAATTGAATTGGATTCAATTTGATTTAACTCGATTAGGTTATGAGATGATCTAATCACTAAGGGTGTTCGATTTTTGATTTGATCAGAACTTAAGCTCAATTAATTTCTAATTTGATTAAAATTTAATCAAAACTATTTACTATATAATTAGATTAGGTTTAGTGATCTAATTGGATCTAACCTAATTTGGTTGGGTTAAGAATCTAAATTGGATGAGAAAACAATTCAAATTCAAATCCCTAGCACCTTCTTTCTCTGCGCCCTCTTATTCTTCATGTGAGAAAAAAATTTATATAAATTTTTTTCATGCCCAAAAGCTTTTCTACATCCACATCTGATTTTTTTTGAATTAAAAATTGGTTGGTTTAAATTTGAGTTGAAACGGATTTGAATTTGAATGAAAATCTATAGTCCAAATTGAGTTGGACTCTTTTCTTCATGCCATCATCCATGCATAAAGTATTTTTGCATGAGATTTTTTACACCATTTTGATGTTAGTCAACTCTTCTTTAAGTTTATAAGATGAGAATAAAGTTTGGTTCAAAATTTAATTCAAATTTGATTCACATTAGTGATAAGGATCAATCAACATTTGAAATTAAACCGAAACTACCTTTTTCTTATCCTTATCTTCTATGGTACGCCATCCTTAAGAAGGGATCAGTATTGTATGAGATTAGAAATAATTTTTGGTGTGAGAAATCTGAGAGTTGGGGTGTGAAAAGTTGAGAGTGCGTTGGACTTCCGTGCGTGAGAAATAGAGGAAGTGTTCTTCCTCTCGGGCGTGAGGTGTAGGGTCTAGGGTTTCAACTCTAGATTTTGTAAGAAAAAAAATACAAGAGTGAGTCTTATTCAATCTCCTGCACCACCACCTCTTTGTAAATCTTTGTCTTTTGATCCAGAGGAGTCTGAGAGATCCAAAGAAAGGATTGAATCAGCCATCTAGAGCTTTCGACGTGAGGTAGCACTCTCACGAAGGAAGATCTGATCAGGGCTTCGAGTGGATGATCTATAGAGGTCGGATGACCTGTGCAACTGTTTGACATCAGTGAAAGCTTCACACTACACCTACCAATAGTGAAGATCATCGATCCATAAAAGATGATGAGTTTTGTGTTGGAAAATATGTCCCAAAAGCCAATTATCAATCTGTTGACAGTTGAGCAACCTTGTATTGTAATTGATTTATTAATAATAAAATATAGTTTTAGTATTTTCATCATAAATTTTCATCTTCTAATAAATTTCATTGTTGTGATAAAGTCCTTAGGACTATTTAGGTTCGATAAAGAGAGAATTTATCGATTAGTCCTTAAAACTGTTCACGACCAAATGATAGGCTGTTAATAAGGACGACAGCTTCTATCGAGCATAGGTCGCTGTAAGCCATATGGGTTAGTAGTCCTCTTAACCAAAGAGTGTGGAGACACTGATATGGCATACAGGTGAGATATAAGGGTACATCATCATTGAACGTGACCAACTCCAGAGCATTCTACTGTCGAGAATGTCTCTGATGGGATATAGGTATAAGTGTCCCTTAGACCTGAGATCGCCTTAGTGACTTGCAAGCAACTCACTGTGCATTGGTACTAGACTAACTGAATTTCTAATTTAGTGATGGAAGGCTTCTGGGCACAGTCAAGTACTTATGAAGTCAGAGTGTGATCAAGATGGCATTGACCACTCCAAGAGTTGGAGAAGAATGAGTCGCTGTATTTCAATTTAGCAAAATCTTGGCCAAGGTAATCCATCAGATGGATTTGATTTTTTGAAATACAATGTGGACAACCTGATCAGAGTCGACAGTTAAACTCTGAGGTATCCTATGAGCATTTTGGTCAAGGAGATGAATTATATGGAAACTATATCCGCATGGATTCTAAGAATGTTGTTCTACACATTCGACCTATCCGGCCGTCAGGTACCATTGCTAGATGGTCACTTCGATTGGTATAAAAAGTTATTCTTGTACTATCAGCTTAGGTTCGGATCTATGAGGTCACATACACTAGAGTTCATGATCCGATCGGATGGTTGATCAACGATTAAGAATCGTTCTAGGCTTAAACGATTAATACGATTAACATTTAACCTAGTGCAAGTGTTGCAGGAGGATCAATTAGCAATTTGATTGCTAATTGGCTTAATTTGATTAAGCCAATAGACAAAGATTAAGTCTAATTAAATATGATTTAATTAGATTTAGTTTGGGCTTGATTGGATCTAGTTCAATTAGTTTATTGGATAAGCCAAGTGCAAGAAAAACTAGTCCTAGTCCAATTAGGACTTGGATCAACCTAATTTCTAATTCAATTAGAAAAATAAATCAGATTTAAATCTAATTTAATCTGATTAAAGTAGATTCTTAATTGGGTTAAGACCTATTTTAATTGAGTTGATTTGGTTTTGGTTTGATTTGGTTTGAGAAACCAAATTTGAATAAGTTATAGATTGAATCCTAGTAAGATTAGGATTCCACCTTCCGCACCTTAGCCCCCCATGCCCACTGTCTCTTATTTTGTGCGACAAAACCTTCTCTCCCAGGCCTTCATGCATGCCCAAAGCTTTCCACTCTTTCTCTCTGTTGTGATCCAGGTAGTGTGCCCAAGGCTCAGGAGACCAAGGCTAAGGCCAAGGTCCATCATTCATGAGGGCTTCATAAAGGCTCTAGGGCTAGTTAGGCCCTAGATTGAAAGGCTGTGGGCCTTTCGAGTTCTTGAGATCTAGGTTATGTGGGCCTCAAGGGACCAACTCTTTATGGGCCAGGTCTGGGCCCAGGATAGGTGAGATTAGGTCAAGTCATGGGTATACATGGGCTTGGGTTAACCTAATCTCCCATAGAGTTGGTCAAGGGAGTTTTGGGTTTGGGTCACTTGACCTATGTTTATATATACATGCACTGTATAGGTTTGATTAAGCAAAAGAAATACGAAAATCCTTTCCTCCAAGTCTCTCTCTCTCTTCTCCCTCTCTCTTCAGCTACTCTCCATGCCCCAGGAGCAAGAAACCCTAGGGTTTCTTGCCGCCAGGTCCATAGAAGGCAGGAAAAGCAGGGGAGGCGCTAGGGTTTTGAGCCCCTCCCCCTTTGTGCCGCCAACCATATTGCCTCTTCCTCTCTTGCAGCCATCCAAACATTAGGTTCAGGACTTGAAATCTCTTGCTATGAGGTTGGTACAAGTTTTTCTCAGATCTGGAGTTGATCTGAGGTCATTTGAGGCACGGGTGAGATCTCCATCAACAGATCTACAGGAAAGGCTGCAGCAGGACAGATCTGCAAGGTCTAGTTCTATCTACCTTCTTTCCTATCTAGAATATCCTGATTCAAGATCTATGATTGAAAGACCTCGGTCTAGACCTGATCTGGTTGGGTACCAGATCTTGGATTTTTTAGAGATGATCTTAGAGGCATTCTTCATCTGGAACGAAAGGCTGACGAAGAAGACAGCAACCAGGCTGATTTCATCAAGGGCCTTCGATCGAGTCCAGAAGTCTTCATATTTGTTCGTTGCTGGTTTTGCTGCACCCAAGGTCCGTGGGAGGAGCTGGAATCATGCTCCAACAGTTGGTATTAGAGCCATGATGGTGAGGAAGCGGTTCCAAGTACGAGAAGTTAAAGATCCCAAGTGCTAAAAATTTTTAGCAAGGTACCATCAAGGTATATTCTATACTTCTTGATTTTATATTGCTTGTTTGGCTTGGATCCAGTCATGGGCAGTAATATGAAGGTCGATTTCAAAAAGTTTGATGGCAAAAAAAATTTTTTTATGTGGAAAATCCGGGTGGAGGATCTTCTGGTGCAAGCAGATCTGAATCAAGCTTTGGATGAGAAGCCTGAGGGAATGACAGATAGACAGTGGGCATCGTTGGAGAAGAAAGCATGCTCGATGATCAGAGGATGTTTGACGGATGCGGCATTGTATTCAGTGCTGGAAGAAAAGACCCCGAAGGGCCTTTGGTCGAAGTTGCACACCATGTATATAGGGAAGAATATGTGCAACAAGCTAATACTGAAGAAGAGGTTGTACAATCTTCGGATGCAGGAGGGATCTGATGTGATTGGACACATTCAGAGGTTCGACCAGTTGTGCACGGAGTTGATGAATATCGAGGTGAAGCTGGATGAGGAGGATAAGTCCCTGTTGCTTTTGTGTTCGCTGTCAGGATCATATGACTCTTTGGTGACTACACTGCTCTATGGCAAGGAGACTGGAATATGAGGACATGGTCTCGGTGCTGAGGTCTAATGAGCAAAGGAAAAAGTTGACCAAAGATCGGGCTCCCCAGGAGGGTTTGGCAGTAGGGGAGAGGACAGGTAGAGGCAGAGGCGGAAGCAAGTCCAGGGGCGGTCCAAGTCCAGAAAGGAAAAGAAAGAGATGAAATGCTTCAAGTGCAACGAGTTCGGGCACTTCAAGCGAGAATATCCACTATGGAAGAGCAAGAAGGGAGAAAGAAGTGGCTCAGAATCAGTGAGTGCAGTTGCTGGGCAGCAGGTGGAGGATGACTACTTGTGGTATCAGATGGTCACAGGCATTACACAGAGGAGTGGATACTAGACTCTGCATGCTCACATCACTACACACCACACAGGTCTTGGTTTGCGACATACACCAAGACAGATGAGGGATCAGTGACTCTAGGCGATAATCATCCTTGCAAGGTGGCTGGGATAGAGATAGTCAGGGTGAGGATGTTTGATGGGATTGTGAGGATATTGACAAATGTAAAGTACATCCCGGAGCTGGAAAAGAATCTGGTGTCACTAGGCTACTTGGAGCGCAGTGGATACAGCTTCAGCAGTAGAGCTAGAAGTGGAGTATTAAACATCTCCAATAGAGCTATGGTGGTGATGAGAGGCAGGAGGTTGGACAATAATCACTATCACATGGAGGGATCTATGGTGACCGAAGAGTCTGATGCAGCAGTTGCAGCACAGGACTAGCAGGGGCTTACAGGATGTGGCACTACCGCCTAGGCCACATGGGTGACAAGGGGCTGAGGGAGTTGAGCAGGAGAGGACTCATCTCTGATCTGGAGGATGGTGCTACAAGGGAGATCTATGAGCCTTGCCAGATGGGAAAGCAGAGGAGAGTTCAGTTCAACATCAGTACAATCCGTAGTGCAGCCCCTCTAGAGTTAGTACCACGGATGTGTGGGGACCAGCCCCAGTTTCAGCTAGGAATGGGGCCAGATACTTCATGACCTTGATTGATGATTTCTCAAGGAAACTCTGGATTTACTTCATGAGAGAGAAGTCTGAGGTCTTCACCAAGTTCAAAATCTGGAGAGCTGAGGTGGAGAAGGAGCAGGGGAGGAGCGTGAAGTGTCTGAGGTCAGACAATGGCGGGGAGTACACTAGCAGAGAGTTCCAGGACTACTATGAGGAGTGTGGGATCAGGAGATACTTCTCAGTTAAGGGGACTCCAAAGCAGAATGGGGTGGCCGAGAGGATGAACAGAATACTTCTGGAAAAGGCACGATGCATGAGGCTGCAGGCAGGGATTCCAAAGGTGTTCTGGGTTGACACAGTTGATGCAGTGGGTTACTTGGTCAATCGGTCAGCTCACACTAGGTTGGATGGCAGGCTTCCAGAGGAGGTATGGTCTGGGAGGACAGTTGGGCTGGGCCATCTACGGGTATTTGGGTGCACGGCCTATGTGCACATTGGAGCTGGTGAGTGGAGCAAGCTAGACGCCAGATCATGCAAGATGGTGTTTCTAGGCTATCCGCGAGGAGTTAAGGGATACAGGCTGTGGGATTTCTTGCAAAAGAAGGTCATCATTAGTTGAGATGTGACTTTTGATGAGGAGTCAGTCCTATGGAGGCGAGCAGGCATCGAGGAGCAGCAGGAGCAGAAGGAGGTCCAGCAGGGTGCTGCTGGACAGCTTACCTCTTTGATTTTGCCTCTTGCAGGTACTACTAGAGGATATGATATTCAGATGAAGCACCTACCTAAGGTGTCTCCGTAGGTGGAGAGGACTCGGACAAATGATCGAGGCGAAGAGGTCCAGTAGGAGCGAGCTGGACCAAGGACTGATATCGATGTTGCCCTACACAAGCCCAAGAGGACCATCAGGCAACCGGACCGATATGGCTTCGAGGAGATGCTGTCATATGCCCTGGTGATAGCGAATGGAGACCCATATACATATCAGGAGGCTATTGAGAGCCAGGACAGAGAGCGGTGGGTTTAGACGATGTCCGAGGAGATGCATCTCTCCACCAGAACTAGACGTGGTGATTGGTACAATTGCCACAGGGGAAGAGGCCCATTGGCTGCAAATGGGTCTACAGTCGCAAGGAAGAGCCTTCAGAGCAGGGAGGTATCAAATTCAAGGCGAGGTTAGTGGCCAAGGGATACTCCCAGAAGGAAGGCATCGACTTCAGCGAGGTCTTCTCTCCTGTCGTCAGACATACTTCCATCAGAGTGTTGCTGAGCATTGTAGCAGCTTAGGATTTAGAGCTGGAGCAGATGGATGTTAAGACGGCATTCCTCCATGGGCATTTGGAGGAGAGGATTTACATGGAGCAGCCACCCGATTTCAGGGATCCAGGATCAGAGGGAAAGGCTTGTTTGTTGCAGAAGTCACTGTACGGGCTGAAGCAGTCACCAAGGCAATGGTACAAGCAGTTCGACCCTATGTGCGCAGCATTGGACTTTTCAGGTGCGAGTTTGATCTCTGTGTTTATGTTCAGTCTCTTGAGGATGGTTCTAGGGTGTTCTTACTCTTGTATGTGGATGACATGCTTATAGCATGCAAGAGTAGGAAGGTTGTGCAGGATCTGAAGGCATCTTTATCTCGGAAGTTTGAGATGAAGGATTTGGGCCCTGCAAGGAAGATCCTAGGTATGGAGATTTTCAGAGAGCGAGCCTGGAGGGTGCTGCATTTATCTCAGGGGGGCTACATACAGAAGGTCTTAGAGAGGTTCGGGATGAAGGGAGCAAAGCCGGTGGAGCTGCCACTTGCCGTCACTTCAGACTCTCGAAGACCATGGCGCCACAGACTGAGGTGGAGGCTCAAGAGATGGAGACGGTCCCTTATGCTTCAGGAGTTGGGAGCTTGATGTATGCGATGGTCTGTTGTAGGCCAGACATCGCTCATGCAGTGAGTCAGATTAGCAGGTTCATGGTGCAGCCTGGCAGGGAGCACTGGAGAGCTCTGAAGTAGATATTCAGATACCTGGCGGGTTCAGTTGGAGTTGGCATCTGCTACGAACAGCGAGGAGGTGCAGTGGGATACTCTGACACATCCAGGGAGGCTCAGGGGCTGATTGGCGGTTATGTAGATGCAAACTTCGATGGAGATGTGGATACTCGGAGGTCTACGACAGGCTCATCTTTAGCCTGTATGGAGGTCCTATTTCTTGGAGATCGAGTCTGCAGCCTATCACGGCCCTATCCACTACAGAGGTAGAATACATTGGGCTAACAGAAGCAGCTAAGGAGGCAATTTGACTGAAGGGTTTCTTGACGGAGATGGGCCTTACTCAGGAGGCCATTAGAGTGCACTGTGACAGCCAGAGTGCACTTCTACTAGCACAGAACTCAGTCTATCATGCAAGGACAAAGCACATCGACATTCGGTATCATCAGATCAGGGAGCTTGTGGAGGATGGTGAGGTGGAGCTGGTAAAGGTACACACCAAGGAGAACCCAGTTGATGTACTTACGAAGGTACTTTCACAGGATAGCTTTCAGAGATGTGTTGAGCTGATTCGGCTGGTAGACAGAATGGAGCTGGTTGAGGCCTTGGGACACCAAGGTGGAGATAGTTGTGATCCAGGTGGTGTGCCCAAGGCTCAGGGAACCAAGGCTAAGGCCAAGGTCCATCATTCATGAGGGCTTCATGGAGGCTCTAGGGCTAGTTGGGCCCTAGATTGAAAGGCTGTGGGCCTTTCGGGTTCTTGAGGTCTAGGTTATGTGGCCCTCAAGGGACCAACTCTTTATGGGCCAGGTCTGGGCCCAGGATAGGTGAGATTAGGTCAAGTCATGGGGTACATTGACTTGGGTTAACCTAATCTCCCATAGAGTTGGTCAAGGGAGTTTTGGGTTTGGGTCACTTGACCTTGTGTTTATATATACATGCACTGTATAGGTTTGATTAAGCAAAAGGAATACGAAAACCTTTTCTCCCAAGTCTCTCTCTCTCTTCTCCCTCTCTCTTCAGCTACTCTCCATGCCCCAAGAGCAAGAAACCCTAGGGTTTCTTGCCGCCAGGTCCATAGAAGGCAGGAAAAGCAGGGGAGGCGCTAGGGTTTTGAGCCCCTCCCCCTTTGTGCCGCCAACCATATTACCTCTTTCTCTCTTGAAGCCACCCAAACATCAGGTCCAAGACTTGAAATCTCTTACTATGAGGTTGGTACAAGTTCCTCTCAGATCTGGAGTTGATCTGAGGTCGTTTGAGGCACGGGTGAGATCTCCATCAACAGATCTACAGGAAAGGCTGCAGCAGGACAGATCTGGAAGGTCTGGTTCTATCTACCTTCTTTTCTATCTAGAATATCCTGATTTAAAATCTATAAATTAAAAGACCTCGGTCCAGACCTGATCTGGTTGGGTACCAGATCTTGGATTTTTTAGAGGTGATCTTAGAGGCATTCTTCATCTGGAACGAAAGGCTGACGAAGAAGATAGCAACCAGGCTGATTTCGTCAAGGGCCTTCAATGGAGTCCAGAAGTCTGCAGATTTGTTCGTTGCTGGTTCTGCTGCACCCAAGGTCTATGGGAGGAGTCAGGATTATGCTCCAACACTCTCTTACATGGAATGTGGTTGTGAACCAAGTCAAAGTAGAAATTAGTTTGGATTTCAAATTCTATAAGATAGAATTTTAGGAAACCAAAACTCTTTCCTTATGGCACTGATTTTACCTAAATTTTTTTTGAGATTTTTGTGACTTTTATGGTACATATTATGTGCCTTTTTCTGGTGGTCCATGGCAGAAAAAGAAGGAGGGGGCACCCAAGAGTTGGGCACCAATTGTCTTGCCCTGTTTGGATTTTTCCTGACTAGGTATTTGACCTAGACAAAGATTCTTCATATCTCTTTATTTAAGATGAATTTCTTCTTAAGATTTTTGTGGATAATATATCATTGAGAGATCTTTGGAGTTTGTGAAAATTAGGAAGAAAGAGTGTAGGGGCATGGGGATATAATAGATACAAAACTAGGTGTCTAGGTGAGAGCAAAGAGAAGAAGAAGAGGGTCTTCTTCTAGGGTTGCTGAGTTCACCTCTTTCCTTCCTCTATCTGTGAGTTTTCTGAGAGTATCTCACATTTAAAACTCCTTTTCCTACTTTTCATCTTTGAAAGAGTCTAAATCAAGAAGAAGGAGGCATCTGATCGACCATCGAAGAAGGATCAGTGCAGTACTAGCATACTGTGCTGATTTCTTGGATCAGGACTTCTGATCGTGATTCGTGGGCTCGTGTGGATGACTCCTAGAGGTCGGACACATGTGCAGCTTGCAACATCATCCTCAAATCCGAATCAGTAAAGTTAGAACATCTAACTTGCAAGGTAATAGATCTGATCTATTATATTTTACATACATTAGATGTAGTATAGAAACATGTTAATATGATCAACATGTATTTTTGCTCTTTATATTTTAATTTTTGATTTAATATCATGTAATAATTATATAATAAGATCTTAGATCTAGAGATTCTCTAGTTTTATAAGATAAATTTTGATTTATTTTAGTCTTCCGCTGCCTGATCTTGAAAAAGTTTCAAGATCTAACCCTGAAACCCTAGATCTGATTCCTTCAATTGGTATCAGAGCCTAGATTATTTATTACATAATTATTTATACATGCTTAGATTATTTCTTAGATTAAATCTAATTTATAATCTAATTATTAAATCTAAAATTAAAATTTTTAGGTCAATCACAAACTGTAGGTTGTCCTGCTGTAAGGTTTACCCCTCAAGTGCAAAGGCTGTCCTAGTTCATATAGATCTATCTTTAATCATAAATTTGTTAGATGTGATCTAGATTAAATTTATGATTTATTAGATTTAAAATATATTTAAATTTAAAATAAAATCTTTTTGTTAATAATTTTCGTGCAAAGAACCATCATATATTTGTTTGAAAAATTTGTGCAGTTTAAAGTTAAAATTGTTTCAATTACATGAACCTGTTTAGATTAGATCTAAAGTAGTTTCATTCTTATTTCACTTGCATTTTGATTGTGAATCAAATATACAACTTGATTGGTAAAACCATATTATAACAATATTTTACAAATATAAAATTATTTTTGAAAAGTCGAACCCCAACTCTCAACCCAAAACTTAATTGAGAATTAAGAAGTTGTTTGATTAGGTTCTAGGATTGTGAATTGAAGAACCTAAGACACAAACCATAACACATTGGGTTAATGGGTTAGTGGGAATTAGGTCCATTAATTGGGTTAGACCTAAGGTTAGATTAAAGATGGACTTAATTAGAGAATTGACTAAATTTAATCAATTGTTGTCTTAGATTAGGTCAAGGATTCTCTAGATCAATTATAATAGTTGTAGTTGGTCAAGTCCATGTCTTTAATGGGAACCAAATAGACTTGATTCTTGGCTAAGCGGTCTAGCATGAACTGTTAGGTTGATCTAATCGAAACTAATTAAACCAGTTGGTGTCTAAGGTAAACCAGATCGATAGTTTTTAATTGGCAGCCCGCTTACCTGGTTATTTCTGATGGTGTCTAAGGCAAGTTTTGGCAGACCCTCCCACCGATCGAACTTATCTGACCTCTTGGTGAAATTATATTTTGATCGGATCACTTGACTATTCGAGCTAACCCATGTCAGCTAGGTAAATCAGTGTGACTGATTTAGGTGCTCCTAGACCAGCCCTTTTAATGGTCTCCCTTAAGCAGACTAGGTGAAGCCAGTGGGAGGATCATGATAAGTTGGTTCATCTGACCTCCTCCTCTAAATTAATTAAATCCTCTAAAATTATTAGATCCTTAAAATGAAATAGTTTTAGTGATAACTAGATCATAGCCTCCCATTAAGTAGATGATAATGGGTCCATCAGTTGGATAATCATTGGAGACCCAAAGGCCTGGTGCTTATTAGCTAATGAAATTGTCACTCATAATATGATTTCTTGACTGCATCTTTCTAAATGATGGTTAAGTTAGCCAACCAAAATTGGGCCTAATCATTCATTGGCTAGATGGGCCAAGTTTGGTCATGTTAATGGTTGGACCTAACCAGACCTTTTCAATGGAGGCCAAAGCCTACTGATTAAGGACTGGGGCAAAATTTAAATTACTAAAAATTATTTAGAGAAATAATTAGTTATGAACCTACCCTTAGATGTACATAGGTTGGCCAACCAAAGTTGAGCTTGTGTGCAGTCTAAGTGGATTCTAGTACCCACTAAGAAATTAGGATAATTCTTCGAATTGGAGGTAAAGGCTACCAATTCGAATAAAATAGTGGGAGAAACTTTTTGATTAAAGTCTAAATTTTTAAGTTTAATGAATCAATTACTAATTAGGATATGATTTTTTTTATGCAGATATGGCCACTTCTCTATCGCTCCGATCATTGTTAGACAATGATAATTTGGTGCGATCCAACTTCGGTAGCTGGTACCGAAAGTTGAAGATAGTCTTGGAGCATGAACGGATCCTATATGTGATAACAGATCCTGCACCTGAGGAGCCAGCTGCCAATGCACGTGGAATAGTCAGAGACACTTACCAGAAGTGGCTCAATGACTGCATCACGGTGCGCTGCATCATGCTGGCTGCTATGAGCAATGAGTTCAGTCGTAGATTTGAGATGGCTCAGCCAAAGGATATGCTTCAAGTGTTGGAGGATGCCTTTGGCACACCCGATGACGTGGAGAGGAACAAGACTAGTTGTGCCATCTTCAACACCAAAATACAGGATGGTGCCTCTATCACTGATCATGTATTGTACATGATCTAGTTGATGGAGCGTTTGAGCAAGCTCGACTTTTTCTTACATAGCAGCTTGGGAAAGATGCAATACTGAACTCACTGCCCAAGTCTTATCTCCCATTTTTCACTCATTATAGAATGATAAAGCCTGAAGTAAACTACCATGGGTTACTGGGGTTGCTTCAGAACTTTGAGAAGGATCACCAACTCCATAAGGAGTCGGTGAACATAGTGGGAGGTTCGTCTTCTGGTTCTCAACCCTTTGAGAAAGGGAAGAAGAACAAGAAGAAGAAAGTGAAGAAGGTGCAAGTTCAGACTGGGATATCATTGCAGGGCTAGACCAGAAAGATCAAGCCCGATAAGAGTCAAGCTGAATGCTTCTTTTGCAAGAAGCGAGGGCACTGGAAGAGGAACTGTCCTTAGTACATTGCCTCCCTGGATCCGAATAGGCAGAGAAAGAAGCAAGCTATTGCTGGGCAAGGTATTTATATGATAACTCCTTGTAATTTTTCTATTTATGATATAACTAACTGGATATTGGATACCAGTAGCCCTTACCATATTTGTAATTCTTTGCAGGGGTTGCAGGTCAGTAGGAGATTCGAGCAAGGCGAGAGGTTCCTGAATGTTGGAGATGGAAGACCAGTTTCAGTTCTAGCATTAGGAATCTTGAAACTTATATTTGAGTCCCATACCGTTGTTCTTAATGATTGTCATTTCTATCCCAATTTTTTTTTAAATATTATTTCTGTAGGCCTTCTGGCCAAAAATGATTATAAAATTTCAATAAAGAAACAAGTTTGTAATATCATTATGAATGGTGTTACTATTTTTTGTGAACATTTGAACAATGGTGTGTATATGTTATCACGACCTATTAACGTAGTCTATTCTATAGGCAAGCACCCTAGATTAGATAGTGTAGCAGATATCTACTTATGGCACTATAGGCTAGGTCATATAAACAAAAATAGGATAAATAGGTTGACTTAAGAGGGAATCCTCGAAGTCACTGATTGTGAATCACTTCTAACCTGTGAGTCCTGTCTTCTTAGTAAAATGATCAAGTCACCTTTTACTGAAAAAGGTGAGAGAGCTACTAAGCTCTTGGGCCTAGTACATACTGATATATGTGGGCCCATGAGCACAAGTGCTAGAGGTGGATATTTCTACATCATCACTTTCACGGATGATCTATCCAGATATGGATATGTCTATCTAATGAAACATAAGTCGAATTCATTTAAAATGTTCAAATGATTCTGAAGTGAAGTAAAAAAACAAACTGGAAAGAGTATTAAAACTCTTCGATCTGATCGAGGAGAAAAATACTTTTCTGATGAGTTTCTCATATATCTAGGAAAGAATGAGATTCTCTCTCAATGGACTCCTCTAGGAACACCACAGCATAATGATGTGTCTGAAAAGAAAAATCAGACTCTATTAGACATGGTCCGATCCATGATGGATTTTGCCAGCTTGCCGATATCCTTCTGAAGATATACACTCGAATCGCCTGTTATCTATTAAATAGGGTTTCAAGTAAGTCTGTAATTAAGACTCCATATGAGATATGGACAGGGCGTAAGCTAGCACTTTCACACCTTAGGATCTGGGGGTGCCCGGCTTATGTCAAACGGTTAGTTACAGATAAACTTGGACCTAGATCTGACAAATGCACATTCATAGGGTACCCCAAAGAGACCAAAGGATATTTTTTCTACCATGCTGATGAACAAAAGGTGTTCGTCAGCCTTAAGGCAACCTTTTTAGAAAAGGAGTTCCTTGGTGAAGGAACCGTTGCCTCTAAGGTTGAACTTGATGAAGTTCAACAAGTAGAAGGACCGACACCAATAGCTGAACCTGAGTTGGATTTGATTAGATCAAATTCGGAGCCCACCATTAAAGTGATCCGGTAGAGTACCACGTCAGCCAGACAGATACTATGATTTTTTGGTATGGGATAGTGATCCCATCGAACTCGATGAGAATGATGAGGATTCGATCACCTATATGGATGCAATGCAGAGACCTAATTCTGAAAAATGACTTGAAGCCATGAAATCCAAATAGAGTCCATGAAGGTCAACGATGTATGGACATTGGTTGACCCACCTAAAGGGGTTAAACCCATTGGGTGTAAATGGGTCTTCAAAAGGAAGAGGGGCGCAGACGAAAAGGTGGGGACCTATAAAGCCCGTCTGGTTGCCAAGGGGTATCGTCAACATTATGGTATTGACTATAATGAGACGTTCTCTCCTGTGACAATGCTCAAATCCATTCGGATAATGCTTGCAATAGCTGTCCACCTGGATTATGAGATCTGACAGATGAATGTAAAGACAGCTTTCCGAAATGGAGAGCTGATCGAAGAGGTGTATATGATACAAACTGAGGGGTTTACATCCACAGATGAGTCCAAGATATGCAAGCTTCAGAGATCTATTTATGGATTGAAGCAAGCTTCTCGGAGTTGGAACATGCATTTTGATAAGATGATCAAAACGTATGGCTTCGTTAAGAACGGAGAAGAGTCCTGTATCTATAAATGGGCAAATGGTCTAGTTGTGTATTCTTTATCTTGTATGTGGATGACATTCTCTTAATCAAGAATGACATCCCCGCACTACAGAAAATAAAAGTTTGGTTGTCATCACAGTTCTCCATGAAGGACTTGGGTGAAGCATCCTACATCCTAGGGATGAAGATCTATAGGGATAGATCTAAAAGGATGCTGGGTTATCCCAGTCCACGTATATAGACACTGTGCTGAAGAGGTTCAGCATGGAGAATTTCAAGAAGAGCTATCTACTGATAGGCCATAAAATTTTTCTCTCTAAAAAGGATTGTCCGACAACTCCTGAAGAGAGAGAGCATATGAGTAGAGTCCCATATGCTACGGTCGTAGGATCTATCATGTACATCATGACATGTACAAAGTCAAATGTGGCATACTCACTAGGAGTAGTGAATAGATACCAATCTAATCTTAGAGAAAACCATTAAAAAGTGATTAAAGTCATCCTTAAGTATTTGAGAAATACTAAGGATCAATAATTGGTTTATGATGAGTCAGATCTGAAACTTGTGGGGTTCACAAACTCCAGCTTTCAATTTGACCATGATGACAGCAGAAGCATGTTGGATTATATCTTTATTCTTTATGGTGGAGCCATCTGCTGGAAGAGGTGACATCGAGGTCCGGACGAAGCACATTTTGCACCGCTTCCACCTAATCCGAGAGATCGTAGATCGAGGTGACATCGACCTTCAGAAGATCAACGGAAAGGAGAACCTGACCAACCCCTTCACTAAAGCCCTGATGATAAAGGAGTTCAACAACCACAAATCGAAGATGGGTATTAGATACTATGCCGACTGGCTTTAGGATAAGTGGGAGTTATTGGAAAATATGTCCCAAAAGTCAATCGTCAACCTGTTGACGGTTGAGCAATCTTACATTGTAATTAATTTGTTAATAAATAAAATATATTTTTGATATTTTTATCATAAATTTTCATCTTCTAATAAACTCATTATTCTGATGAAGTTCTTAGGACTATTTAGGTTTGATTAAGAGAGGATTTATCGATTAGTCCTTAAAACTATTCACAACCAAATGATAGGCTGTTAATAAGGACGACAGTTTCTATCGAGCATAGGTCGCTGTAAGCCATATGGATTGGTTGTCCTCTTAACCAAAGAGTGTGAAGACACTGGTATAGCATATAGATGAGATATAAGGGTACATCATCATTGAACATGACCAACTCCAGAGCATTCTACTGTCGAAAATATCTCTGATGGGATTGAAGGAGGAAAACTGCTTTCTCCACGTAGGATCTTCCAGATTTCATCAAATCTGGGGGGGAATGATTTTTAAAAAAATTTATCCTACATATTTTAGATCTAATTCTTTAGATCTAATTTTATTATCTGATATTTAAAATCTAAAATTAAATTTAAAACTATGATAAAAGAAAAAATACCTCAAGGGTAATCTAATTACCCTGTAGATGATCTCTGCACAGCCTGAGGTTCTGATGTAGCCATGCAAGCGCCTGGCCTCTACTGGTATCTACTCAGATAGAATCTAGAACATCTTCTCCTCATAAATCTACACTCCAAAAATTAGATCTTTATCTGATTTAAAAGTACTTCAGAACTCCTTCTGAAGTTGGAGCAGCAGTCTGTCGAAGATGTCTTGCAGCCTTCTGTTCCAGGCATCACCACGCCTTAGATCTCTGCCAGATGGACGTCCAACATTTTGGATGTGAAGAGGGGAGGAAGGAGAGCAGGGAGGATGTAGAGAAGAAAGTAGGGGGTGGCACCTATTGGGTTTTGTGCATAAAAAAATTTCATCCATGAAACCCTAGGTGCAGCAGGGTTTATATAGACCCTATATGCTGTGCAGTGCCACATCATTCAACCAATCAAAAAATTTCAATAAATTTTAAAAAAATTTTGATTGGTGGAGTGATGTCATCTGATCACATCAGATAAGAACCCCACTCTCTCTCCTAAGTTGGCACCAACAATGGATAAGCTCAATCAAGGTGGCGCCAAAGAGTCCATGTTTATCAAGACTCTTTGGTTCTTATCCATTTGGGGTGCCCACTTTAATCCAATTGGATTCATGCAATAATCTGATTATAGTACCTAATTCAATTGGATTTTGGCATGTGGACACTCTACAAAAATCTTCCAATGAGCTCCCTTCAGTTTAAGACCCATATGTCAACTTTTGACAGATGTCCTAAAATGAAATTGGCATGTGCTAGGAATTAGCAGGTGTTGTCTTAAATTCATCTCATGAATTAAGATAAATCTTTTTTGAGCTGGACAAGCTTCATTTAGACTGAGAGAAACCTTCCTAAGATTCTCTAGATAAGTCAAATCACATTTGGCTCATTAGAGACAGAAAAGATTAGACGAGGAGAAAGTTAAGCTCAATCGAGTGCTAGCACGATTTTCTTGAACTTAATTGGATCTAATCTAAATCAATTGAGTTAGCCCAATTGATGACATCCAGATCCTAACCTTTATTTGTGTGACCCAGTTAGGTTCAATTCCGTATGGTAATGAGACATGTCGTGATCTCATCATCGACATCATCGAAACTCCTTTCGATGGACCAGAACTCTTCTGATTTAGATAATTAGAATGATCGATCATCAATATCATTCTAATTACTCTCAAAATCCATCAGTGACACCTAGCAGTATGTGGTGGCAACCCATCAGAACTGATAACGAACCTCTCGGTGTAGCTACCTATATGATTGAGTTCCTCTATCATGAGTCCCGACTGAATTAGGGTTAAGGTGAACTCGTCAAACCCAACATCAGTCATATGAATTAATCGATCGATCTGAGTCCGATGTAAAATCTTAATGGAAAACTCCTTTTCCATTATTTCACTCTGCCATGGCCATGGGCTTAAGGACTCGATCTTTCGATCATCATAAGACTACTCCTCTCATCTATCGAGGTTGATAGATCCCATCTTGGTGCGATCTGGTTCCTACAATCAACATGCTACAGCGAACATACACCTCAGGGTTCCGGCTAGGAGATCGAGTTGTGGTGTAGTCAAACTATAACACACTCAAGGTGAACTATCGATGCACCTCAGGTCAAAGAACTAGACACACAACTCAAAAGATGAAAATATGAATTTACATTCCCACTAACTCAAAAGATGTATCACAGACACAATGTACACAATGTGATAGAAAAGTAATCCTTTTATTCATTTATAGTCAAAATTATAAATTTGCCCTTAGATTTGTACAGGAATATGTCAGCCAATCTGGCATCTAGGACACACATCTAACAAACTCCCACTTGACCTAATACCAATTGGCTACATATCTAAGTCCCATCTTTTCAAGATGGGCTTCGATCTTCTGTTGGCCCAATGACTTAGTTAGTGGGTCTACCACATTATCTGTGGAGTCAACTCTCTTGACCTCGATATAACCCTTTTCGAGGTAATCACGGATCAGATGGAATCGCCGCTCGATGTGCTTGGACTTCTGGTGAGACCTTAGCTCCTTAGCTAGGGCTATGGCGCCATTATTGTCGCAGTAAAGAGGTATGGCATCCGATGACATCACTCCAAGCTCTGTGGCAAATTTTTTGTACCAAAATGCCTCCTTCGCAGCTTCCGATGCAGCAATATACTTTGCCTCCATGATGGAATCAGCAATCATCGTCTGCTTAAAACTCTTCCAGCTAATTGCACCACCATTGCAAATGAACAGACTCCCAGATGTTGACTTTTGATCATCTATATCAGACATAAAATCTAAGTCTGTATATCCCTGAATCTGGAGTTCTTCGTTCTCAAAGACTAAAAATATATCCTTAGTCCTTCTCAAATACTTAAGGATACATTTCACAGAAGTCCAGTGCTCTTCGCCTGGATTCGACTTATATCTGCTTGTGACACTCACAGCATAGGCTATATCAGGTCGTGTACATAGCATGGCATACATGAGGCTCCCTATTGCCGAAGCCTAAGGGATCTTGCTCATGCGTTCAATCTCCTCAGGTGTGCTAGGGCACATCTTCTTGAAGAGATGAATGCCATGTCTAAAAGGCAATAAACCTCTTTTGGAGTTTTCCATGCTAGACCTTTTTAGCACCTCCTCTATGTACATCTTCTGTGAAAGTCCTAGCATCCTATTTGGTCTATCTCTATAGACCTTAATACCCAGTATAAAGGATGCCTCTCCTAGATCTTTTATAGAGAACTCCTTAGACAACCATACTTTGACTGAGGTCAATATGGGAATGTCATTCCCAATTAGGAGGATGTCATCTATGTAAAATACGAGGAAGATAACTGTGCTCCCACTGACCTTTTTGAACACACATGGTTCCTCCTCGTTATTGATGAAATCAAATATTTTGATCACATCATTGAAATGAGTATTCCAACTCTGAGATGCTTGCTTAAGTCCATAAATGGACCTTTGCAGCTTGCAGATCTTGTGATCATCATCACTGGATGTGAAACCAAGCGGCTGTTCCATATAGATATCTTCCTCAAGATATCCATTTAAGAATGTCGTTTTCATGTCCATCTACCATATTTCATAATCGAAATAGGCTGCAACAGCAAGCAATGTGCGGATGGATTTTAGCATGGCTACGGGCAAAAAGGTATCCTGATAGTCAATGCCTTCGCGCTGACTATAACCTTTCACTACGAGCTTAGCCTTGAATGTCTCCACATTCCCATCTGCACCTATCTTTCTCTTGAAGATTCATTTATACCCAATAGGTACAATACCTTCAGGTGGATCTACCAAGGTCCAGACTTGGTTTGAGTGCATCGAGTCAATTTCTGATCTCACTGTCTCTAACCATTTCTCAGAGTCGATATCTAATATCGCCTCGTCATAGGTCTTGAGATCATCACCATGAACCCCATTTTTCGTGAGGAATATTTTCTCTACATCCTCTTATATGGTACCTAAGTATCTTTCAAGAGGATGAAAAATCCTAGTCGATCTACGAGATGGAAGAGGTTGTGTTAGGACTGGTTCTGATTGATTTAGTTCCTTAGGTTCTTTAGCTCGTTGCTCTTGGGAGATATTCTCCTTGAGCTTAATTATTTTTCTGGTGCCACTATCTTGAATAAACTATTTTTCAAGAAAAATAGCATTTCGACTCACAATCACATTGTGATCTTCCAGAATATAAAAATAGTATCCTAATGACTCTTTAGGATATCCTATGAACTGTGCTCTAAAAGACCTGAACTCTAACTTATCCACCTGCTGTCACTTGACATGAGCCAGACAACCCCAAATTCTGAGATGATTCAGACTTGGCTTCTTACCATGCCATATCTCATATGGTGTAGTAGGAACGATTTTAGAGGGAACCCTATTCAATACATAAATTGCTGTCATGAGACAATATCCCCAAAAAAATTCGGAGAGGTCTGTGAAGCTCATCATGGAACAGACCATATCTAATAGAGTCCGATTTCTCCATTCTGAAACTCTGTTGAGTTGAGACGTTCTAGGTGGAGTCTATTGAGATACTATGCCATTATCCTTAAGATAGTCTACGAACTCCCGACTAAGGTATTCACCTCCTCGATCTGATTGAAGAACCTTAATGGGCTTTCCTGTTTATTTTTGTACCTCATGTCTGAATTCTTTGAATCTTTCAAAAGCTTCAGACTTGTGTTTCATTAGAAACACATACCCATACCTAGACATATCATCGGTAAAGGTAACGAAGTAGATGTAGTTGCCTCTAGCCGGCACATCAAATGGGCCGCTCACATCTGTATGTACTAGGGCAAGTAGGTCTGTGGTCCTTTCTCCATGTCCCACAAAAAGAAGCTTGGTCATTTTGCCTTGAAGGCATGATTCACAAACTGGATATGACTTGAAAGTCAACGGATTCAATAGCCTAGATTTCTCCAATTTGTTAACCCTGTCTTCCGCTATATGACCTATGTTGCCCAGCTATGCAACCCAAGAGGGGGGGTGAATTGGGTTTCTAAAAATTTTAAGCCCAACAGATAACTTATGAAGAACAAAACAATGGCTTTAAATCAATATTAATTAACTAAAGCAGTATTGCAAGGATATAATAAAGAAATAAGATAAAGTGATAAAGCACACCACAAACACAAGGATTTATAGTGGTTCGGTGCTAACCTTGCACCTACGTCCACTCCCCAAGATCCCACTTGGGAATTTTAATCCACTATCCTTTGTATTCAACCCGAATACAAAACGTCGGAAACTCCGACACTAGCTATCCCAAGCTAGAATACAAGACGTCGGAAACTCCGACCCTAGCTATCCCAAGCTAGAACACTTGTTTCCCGGGTACAAGCAAACCCAAAACACTCCGATTTCAGGTTCGGATCAACCTTTCCTTGTTTTGGAAATCCTCCAAAAATAAGAGCAAAAACTCACAAAGAGTAAGAATATTTAGAGCACAAATGAATACAATAACAGCTCCTTAAATGAGCAAATATAACAATAAAAGCTTTACTCAAATGAAGAACCCCTTTTTCAGATTTTCTCAAGATGAATGAACGGTTGAACGCTTGAGAAGAGGTTGATTGTTGATTGAAGATCTCTTGAAAGCTTTGAACGATCTCTAGATCAAGGTTGAAAACAATCGACTTGAAAGATTCTCTCTTTGAATGCTCTTGCTTTTCTTTTTCACAAACTCTCTTGAATATTGTGGATCCTCTCTCTTCTTCTTGAATATTTCGTTGATCTCAGATTTAGGATCCTCTCTTCTCTTTTGATCTCACGTTTGATCTCCCGATTTCCACACATTTTCTTTGCACTTTGATCTGCTATTTAATCTGCAATTTTCTTTCACCATTTTAAGCATTTTATGGCATTAGTAGCAAGAGAAAATAATTTAGGCAGATAAAGAGCCGTTAGAGGATTTTTAGGAAGCATAAATGGCAATTAAAATGGGCAAAAAAATAGCCGTTGCTGACATTTCCCGTCGCAGGGGTCGACTCATGAGTCGACTCATGCATCAGGAGTCGACTCATGAGTCGACTTCTGTTGCAAAGACCAGAAACTTGGATTTCTGGATTTTTTGGCCCAAATCAGCAGAGGTCGACTCATGAGTCGACTCATGCCTTGTGGGTCGACTCATGAGTCGACTCACAGGTCGTGCCAAGCCAAAAATCCAGCGTGCCATGGGAATTTTTTGCGTGCCATTCAGCTCATAGTGCCATGAGTTGACTCATGAGTCGACTCATGCACTTCAAACCTTCATAACTTCAAAAATATAAGTCCAAACACAATGAAATTTTCATCAATAGATTTCAAATCATTTGTTCTACCAAATGGTACTATCAAATCAGGATTTTAGTGAAATTATGATTTTGCCCTTGAAGAGCATAAGGACTTTTTTATTTTAAAATTATTTGTATCCCTTCAATCTGCTTTGTAATCATCAAAATCAATCTAGGAGCAACAATCTCCCCCTTTTTGATGATGACAAAATATTTGAACAAAAATATTTATGTTAATGCATTAATTTCAAAAGAATCCATTATAGGTGTATATGCTTGAAAAGAGTGTGATTCTTTTGGCATGTAATATAAATGCAAAAATAGTTTGTCCATTTTCTTAAAGATTTGAAAAGGGTATTAGATCATTTTGAGTTCAAGATATATCAGAGCAAGAGAAGATAAATAACTTTTTCTATGCATCAGAGCAAAAATAATTTTTACAATGATATCAGAAAAGATTTTATAATGTATCAGAGCAAAAAAATTTTTAATGTATCAGAAAAAATTTCATACAGTATCAGAGCAAATGTTATAATATATTAGAGAAACCTTCACACTGTATCGGATCAAATGTTATCATGTATTAGATCAAGTTGAAAGAAATTGTAGGATGTATCAGAGTAAAACAAATTTCTTATTGATGTATCAAGGTGAGTAAAATTTCAAAAGCAAGTTTGAATATCAGAGCTTATATATAAAAAATACTTATTTGCATTGTACTCATGATTTTGCTTTTGATGGATAACTTTTTGTTAAAGTTCTGTCTGATACCAAATTTTGATACCAAAATTTCTCAAAGTTTTGTTTAATCTTTCAATCCTTGTTTTTGTCTAATTTCTCCAATATTTGTTTAATTTCTTCAATATTTGTTTTAATTTAATTTCTCCCCCTTTTTCTCATAATTTAGGATTTTGCTTTTTGTCTAATTTCAATTTTTATTTAATTTTAATTTCTCCCCCTTTTTGACATCATCAAACATAGTTAACTCTTCCTTTTCTTTTTTTGAAATATTCTTTAATTTCCTCCTCTTTAGAGTTTTTCACAAATGTTTGCTCCCCCTTAATATAGCAATTATCAATAGCAAACAACAACAAGGAGAAGATAATACTTCAATAGATGTATCAGAGTTTGAAATATAACCAAAATATAATCATTACAAAGATATAGGTAAAAGATGATTTCATTAATATCATAATTATTTCAAAACATAAAATTCAACCAGCTAAATGTCAATACATGGCCCCAAGGTATAGATCTTAGAACAAGATACTAACTCCTAAGATCTAGATAAGTCAATGATCAAGATAAATCATGGATCGGAGTCATCAGATATGGTATGAGAAGATGATGGATCAGAAGTGCGTCCTCTACCCCTTCTGCCTCTGCCACGAGTAGGAGAACGAGATGAACTGGGAGGCTGAGAACGCTGAGATACTAGGGCTGATATCATGAGTCTGATAGAATCAAGTACGTTCAGTGCTCTGGAAACAGATTGAAGTAGAGCAGTGAACTGGGTGGTAGCATGCTCACTCGATCCTCTGATCTCTTTCCTCAGTAGCTCATATCCACCTTCTAGTGCTCCTCTGAGCCTGCCAGCCTCTGCAGTGAGGTCTGTGACCTCAATGGTAGACTCCTGTGGCTGGGGATGGGCCAATGCAAGGACTTGCCCCTGCAAGTCAAGAACTCTGCCAGTAAGTCTCCAGACTGTATCCTCAAGCTGCTGTATCCTGACGGACTGATCTGAAATCATCTGAAATATAGTGGAGATGTGGGGAGTAATGGTCTGATCAGAAGAAGTAGCTCCAGGTGCAAAAGAAGTACTACTCCACTGGCTAGACAACAAAGAAGCCACACGCTGAGAAATATGCTCGATCTGATCATCAGCCAGTCTGAACTCTGATGGAGGTGCTCTGCTCTCTGGCTGATACACTGGTGTGGGCATCCTAGTAAACTCAGAAGGGCCAGCCTCAGTATCAGGAATGAACTGGGTATCTGGTGAAGCTGCCCTGAAATCATGTACAGGAGAAGATGGACCTTCTTCTTCTACTCTGCCTTCAGTTCTGTCTTCAGCTCTTTCCTCAGCTCTCTCCTCAGCTCTTTCTTCAGAGCCCTTGATCCAACCACCAACAGTCTTTGTAATTCCCATTCGGTGCAGGCTGTGTTGGTTGAAAGTGTCCACATGTGAGAGCTTGTAGGTGTCTCCCCCTCACAGCTAACTCCAAACCTCCTAAATACTCTAGTAAGGGCCATACCATAAGGCAAGTGTGCCTTGGATCTGTTCAAAGTTTCTCTCATGGCCTCTATCATAAGTGCAGGGAGGTTTAGGGGGGTCTGAGTGATGATATGAAACATGACACATACATCTCTGTCAGACAGTAAGTCATGTCTACCACTCCTAGGAAAGAAGAGTTTTGTTACAATCTGATGCAGGACCCTCATCTCAATGGATAATAGCTTTGCTTCCAATTTGTTTAAACTTCCTGAAAAAGTTTCTCCTAAGATAATTCTGATCCCTTCTTCTTTAATTGGGAGTTCCATATATGAGTATCCTTCACTAGGCAACTGAAGTATCTCTCCCAATATCCTAGAATCCAAACAGATGTCAATCTCCTTTACAGTTGAAGTCACAGACCCGTTTCCATAATTTAGGTTCTGGTAGAACTCTCTGACTAGATCAACATAGGTGACTTCCTTAAGAGAGCAATAAAGTTCCCATCCTTGATTTTTGATCTTGGTAGCAAAAGTAAAGCCTTCTTTCTCAAAGAACCGAAAATCTATATTTTTCCCGGTTTCTACTTTTCTATCAGAAAGAAGATTTACACTGGGGCTTATGGAGGGTTGAGAGGGACCTTGAGCAGGTACTGAAACTGGATTGGGAACAGTGGAAGACTGAGCATGCCTTTTCTTTCGGACAATTTCCTCAGGCTCTCGGATTGATTTCCTTCTTTGGGGAAGTTTCATCTTTGGAGCCATATCCAATAAGGTAGCAGACAAGAAGACTTGAATTCAGTGGAGGAGGGATCACAAAAGAGTAAAGAAGAATTTTGGTGGAGAAAAGAAGTGGATTTTGAATGAACGGTGAAGTTCTAGGGCACGTTCCACCCGCGCCTAACACTGCGAGAAAGCACAGAAAAATCCTTTTCAAGGAGACGATTTTTGGTGGAGAGGAGGAGGGAGAATTGCCTCAGAATTGATCCTTGGATTTGGAGCAAAAAGAGTTGGAGAGGACGGCTTTCGGAAGGAAGACGACGAGAAGATGAGTCGTCTCATAAACAAGGTTTCCCGTTTTAAAAACAATGAACCCGATGGAAGTTGGTGGGATTTACAAGTTTGCCATTGAGTCGACTCATGGGGGTCGACTCATGAAGTTCAGAAAATCAGGAAAAATGCAAATAAATTCTAGAAAAATTCAAAATTTTGGGAGAAAGAATTTTGCTCAATGATAAGTTTTTAGAGTGATAAAACTGAGCTTTTGGAACCAGGATAATTGTTGGAAATTGAGCTCTAAGAATATTTGATAATAATTAAGAGAAGTTTAGGCAAATGGATCTAGAATTCCTAGATTTCTCCTAATTTCACAGAATCTATCCTCACTAAGGGCCTTTGTAAAGATATCGGCTAATTGATTTTCAGTGCAAACATATTCAAGAATTATATTTTTGTTTTGAACATGTTCTCTTATGAAATGATGTCTTATCTCAATATGTTTAGATCTTGAGTGTTGTATTGGATTTTTAGATAGATTTATAGCACTTGTATTATCACATTTTATTGGTGTTTCATTAAGTTTGATTCCAAAATCTTCGAGTTGTTGCTTAATCCACAAGATTTGAGCACAACAACTTCCGGCTGCAATGTATTCGGCCTCAGCCGTAGACAGTGCCACCAATTTTGTTTCTTGCTAAACCATGAGATTAGGTTAACTCCAAGAAATTGGCAAGTTCCACTTGTGCTTTTTCTATCTAATTTACATCCAGCAAAATCAGCATCAGAATATCCTAACAAATTAATTTGTGAGTCCTTAGAGTACCATAACCCTATAGTTTGTGTACCATTTAAGTATCTAAGGATTCTTTTAACAGCATTCAAATGAGATTCCTTAGGATTAGATTGATATCTTGCACATAAGCAAACACTAAACATGATATCAGGCCTACTTGCAGTTAAATATAATAATGAGCCAATCATACCTCTATAGTATTTTAAGTCTACGCTTTTACCTTCATCATCCTTGTCAAGCTTACTTGAGGGACTCATTGGTGTGCCAATAGGTTTGCAGTTCTCCATTCCAAATCTTTTGAGTAGTCCTTGGTGTACTGCTTTGGGTGATGGAGATTCCCTCTTTTGATTGTTTGATTTGGAGTCCGAGAAAGAAAGTGAGTTCTCCCATCATGCTCATCTCGAACTCTCCCTGCATAAGCTTAGCAAAGTCTTGACAAAGGGATTCATTAGTAGACCCAAAAATTATGTCATCAACATAAATTTGTATAATTAGCATATCATTTTGGTTTCTTCTAATAAATAGGGTTGTGTCTACATTGCCTCTTGAGAAACCATTATTTAGTAGAAATTTGCTTAGCCTTTCATACCATGCTCTAGGTGCTTGTTTTAGACCATATAAAGCTTTATTTAATCTAAAGACATGATTGGGAAAAGCATGATTTTCAAATCCAGGGGGTTGTTCTACATATACTTCTTCAGAAATATATCCATTTAAAAATGCACTTTTAACATCCATTTGAAATAGTTTGAATTTCATAAAGCAAGCATAAGCAAGTAGAAGTCTAATGGCTTCTAATCTAGCAACAGGTGCAAAGGTTTCATCAAAATCAATTCCTTCTTCTTGATTATATCCCTTAGCAACCAGTCTTGCTTTATTTCTAATTACATTTCCATGCTCATCTAATTTGTTTCTAAAGACCCATTTTGTGCCAATTATTGAATAATCTTTAGGTCTTTTCACTAAGGTCCAAACATTATTTCTTTCAAATTGACTGAGTTCTTCTTGCATAGCATTAATCCAGTTATGATCATTTTCAGCTTCTTCAAAAGTTTTAGGTTCAAGTTGAGATACAAAAGCACAATGATTAAGTACATCTCTAAGTGAAGAACGTGTTTTTACCCCATGCATAGGATCACCGATAATTAATTCCTTAGGGTGGTTGTGAACATACCTCCATTCCTTGGGTAAGTCATTTGTACCTTGAGGTTGTTCTTGAATTTCTTCACCTTTCTCATTTTGTTCATCTTCTTGATCCTTGTCTTCTGGAGTTGCTGAATCTTTTAGAGTGATCTCCTTCATACCTTCTATTAGTGGATCTGCATCATCAACACCCTCATTCTTCCTTGAAGGAAGATCGTTAGATTCATCAAAGACAACATGTATGGACTCCTCAACTACTAAGGTTCTTTTGTTGAACACTCTAAATGCTTTACTAGTGGAGGAGTAACCTAGAAGGATTGCTTCATCTGATTTTGCATCAAATTTACCAAGTTTTTCTTTGCCATTATTTAATACAAAACATCGGCAACCAAAAACATGAAAATAGGCAATATTTGGTTTTCTTCCTTTCCAAAGTTCATAGGGGGTTTTCTTTAAAAATTATCTTATTAAAGCACGATTTAAAATGTAACATGCTGTGTTAATAGCTTCCGCCCAAAAATATTTTGGAAGGTTGCTTTCACAGAGCATGGTACGGGCCATTTCTTCTAAGGTTCTATTTTTTCTTTCAACTACCCCATTCTGTTGGGGTGTCCTAGGAGCAGAGAAGTTGTGGCCAATTCCATTTTCATCACAAAAATTTTCAAAGTCATGATTTTCAAATTCTGTTCCATGATCACTTCTAATATTTTGAATTGAAAACCCTTTTTCATTAGTGACTTTTCGATGAAATTTCGTGAAAATTTGAAAAGTTTCATTTTTGTGAGCTAAAAAGAAAATCCAAGTAAAACGAGAGTAATCATCAATTAATACAAATCCATATCTTTTCCTCCTAGACTAGTGGTTTTAGTTGGTCCAATAAATCCATATGTAAGAGCTCTAAAGGTCTAGAAGTTGAAATAGTATTTTTGGATTTAAATGATACTCTAGTTTGTTTACCTAATTGGCATGCATCACAAATTCTATCCTTTTCAAAATTCAATTTTGGCAAACCGAGAACTAAATCCTTTTTGATTAATTTTGAAAGAGAATGCATGCTAATATGTGCAAGTCTACGATGCCACAGCCAACTAGTCTCATTTATTTTAGCATTTAAGGAAACTAGGCATTGCATGTCTAATTTAGTTAAATCATTCAAGTCTACCATATAAACATTGCCATGCCTATGTCCTATAAATTTAATGTCATCGTTAATAGGACTCGTCACAATGCATACAGATGATTCAAAACTTACTTTATACCCTTTATCACAGAATTGACTAATGCTAAGTAAGTTATGCTTTAAACCTTTAACAAGTAAAACATTCTCAATGTATTTGGAGGGAGTGATACCAATGTTACCTATCCCGATGATCTTTCCTTTGCCATTATCTCCAAAGGTGACCATCCCTCCATCCTTAGCATCAAGCGTGATGAATTGTGATTCATCACCAGTCATGTGTCTCGAGCATCCGCTGTCAAGATACCATTTTCTGTTTCCTTCTTGGGATGCTAGACACACCTGCAAGCACAGATCAAGTTTCTGTCTTAGGTACCCAAGCTTTCTTGGGTCCTTTCAGGTTAGTCAGAATGGTTCCTTTTGGAACCCATATTTCTTTGTGTTTGCATATTTGTTAATAAGACATGTGTATGATTTATGTCCTATTCTTCCACATTTAAAACAAGTAATATTTGTAGGCTTTTTGCTTGAATAATTTGCATAAATATCCTTCAAAAATTTTTGTTTCTTCAGGGGTTTATAACCAAGTCCAGCCTTATCATATATAGCTTTCTGATTATCAAGGATCATATTTAGCTTGTTTGAACTTAAGGTGAACTTATCTACTATAGATTTCAGCCTGTTAATTTCATCCTTAAAGTTTTGATTTCTTGAATCAATGTGAATTTTTCAATTGAAAGAATTTCAGCTTGTTTCACTAAGGACTGATTTTTCAATTTCAGCTCTTTGTTTTTCTTCCCTAGTTTCTTTAATTCATCAATTGAATCATAGAAAGCTTCATGCAATTCTTCAAAAGTAAATTCACTAGTGGATTCAGAAGTTACCTCATTTTCATGTGCCATCAGGCACAGATTGGCTTGTTCGGTTGAGGTTTCCTCGTCGGAGCTTGAGTCATCACTCGCACTCCAGGTCGCCATCATTGCCTTCTTTTTGAATTTCTTTGGACCTTTCTTCAATTGAGGACATTCGGATCTGAAATGTCCTGGCTCTTGCACTCGTAGCATATAGGGGTTTGATCTTTCTCCTTTTCTATGATTTGATCCCCTTTGTAAATTTCTTTCTTATCCCCTGTTTCCTTTTTCTTAGAAACTTCTTGAATTCCGGGTGATGAGAGCCATCTCCTCATCCTGATCTTCATCTTCAGAGTCATCTGTTTCATAATCAGGTGAAGTTGTGGATTTGAGGGCAATGGTTCTTTTCTTTTTGATTTCATCCTCTTGATGTTGCATC
>NC_025996.2:112613060-112645560 GCF_000442705.2 Elaeis guineensis
GTCGGTTTGTTGATTGCCCCTCAGCTAGAGAAGTTCCAACATGGGTTGCCATAGATCTTTGGCTCTTTGATTGTTAGATCAAAGAAGGGCTAGAGCACTGGCTCTGATACCACTTGTTGCCCAGCTATGCAACCCAAGAGGGGGGGTGAATTGGGTTTCTAAAAATTTTAAGCCCAACAGATAACTTATGAAGAACAAAACAATGGCTTTAAATCAATATTAATTAACTAAAGCAGTATTGCAAGGATATAATAAAGAAATAAGATAAAGCGATAAAGCACACCACAAACACAAGGATTTATAGTGGTTCGGTGCTAACCTTGCACCTACGTCCACTCCCAAGATCCCACTTGGGAATTTTAATCCACTATCCTTTGTATTCAACCCAAATACAAACGTCGGAAACTCCGACACTAGCTATCCCAAGCTAGAATACAAGACGTCGGAAACTCCGACCTAGCTATCCCAAGCTAGAACACTTATTTCCCGGATACAAGCAAACCCAAAACACTCCGATTTTAGGTTCGGATCAACCTTTTCTTGTTTTGGAAATCCTCCAAAAACAAGAGCAAAAACTCACAAAGAGTAAGAATATTTAGAGCACAGATGAATACAATAACAGCTCCTTAAATGAGCAAATATAACAATAAAAGCTTTACTCAAATGAAGAACTCCTTTTTCAGATTTTCTCAAGATGAATGAACGGTTGAACGCTTGAGAAGAGGTTGATTGTTGATTGAAGATCTCTTGAAAGCTTTGAACGATCTCTAGATCAAGGTTGAAAACAATCGACTTGAAGATTCTCTCTTTGAATGCTCTTGCTTTTCTTTTTCACAAACTCTCTTGAATATTGTGGATCCTCTCTCTTCTTCTTGAATATTTCGTTGATCTCAGATTTAGGATCCTCTCTTCTCTTTTGATCTCACGTTTGATCTCCCGATTTCCACACATTTTCTTTGCACTTTGATCTGCTATTTAATCTGCAATTTCCTTTCACCATTTTAAGCATTTTATGGCATTAGTAGCAAGAGAAAACAATTTAGGCAGATAAAGAGCCGTTAGAGGATTTTTAGGAAGCATAAATGGCAATTAAAACGGGGCAAAAAAATAGCCGTTGCTGACATTTCCCGTCGCAGGGGTCGACTCATGAGTCGACTCATGCATCAGGAGTCGACTCATGAGTCGACTCATGCATCAGGAGTCGACTCATGAGTCGACTTCTGTTGCAAAGACCAGAAACTTGGATTTCTGGATTTTTTGGCCCAAATCAGCAGAGGTCGACTCATGAGTCGACTCATGCCTTGTGGGTCGACTCATGAGTCGACTCACAGGTCGTGCCAAGCCAAAAATCCAGCGTGCCATGGGAATTTTTTGCGTGCCATTCAGCTCATAGTGCCATGAGTTGACTCATGAGTCGACTCATGCACTTCAAACCTTCATAACTTCAAAAATATAAGTCCAAACACAATGAAATTTTCACCAATAGATTTCAAATCATTTGTTCTACCAAATGGTACTATCAAATCAGGATTTTAGTAAAATTATGATTTTGCCCTTGAAGAGCATAAGGACTTTTTCATTTTAAAATTATTTGTATCCCTTCAATCTGCTTTGTAATCATCAAAATCAATCTAGGAGCAACAACCTAGTTTTAGGTGCCACAGATACCTATCATTTAGACTATCTCTAGGCCTTTTAATTCCTATGGCATTCACATTTTGCTCAATATTAAATACAGATACATCAATATGTAGCTGATAGAGACCGTTAATAAGAAAACTATCTACAACTTTATTATTTTCATAAAAATTATTACAATGGTCCTTATGAAAGCTAATCACATAGCCTTCTTGTGCTAAACATGAAACAGAAATCAAATTTCTGCTTGCTGCAGGCACATAATAACAGTCTTTAAAAAATAAATCTAATCTTAATGGTAATCGCAAAGGATAGGTTCCCACGACCACGGCAGCAACTCTTGCTCCATTCCCGACGCGTAGGATCATCTCCCCATCCCTCAGCCTCCTGCTCTCCTCAAGACCCTGCATAGAAGTGCACAAATGAGCACTAGAACTAGAGTCAAGCACCCAACTGGATGCAGAAGAAATCATAAGGTTAGATTCTATAACGAGCATACCTCCAGAAGGATCATCCTTCTTGTTCTTTAAGGTGGTCAGGTACTGAGGACAGTTCTGCTTCCTCCTTTTTCCATCCACCTTCTACTTCTTCGCAGACTTCTTTTTCTTTCCAAAAGACTTTCTCTTGGAAGAAGTCCACTCCACAGTAAGAACTGAGCCTTATGAACCCTTCATAGAAAGCTCAGCCATAACCAGCATGTTCATTAACTCGGCCAAGGTACATTGCATCTTATGCATATGAAAGTTCATGATGAACTGACCATATGCATCAGACAAGGACTGAAAGATCACATCAATCTAAAAATCTTTATCTAAGATGATATCAAGCTTCTCAAGCTCCTCAAGATCCTTAATCATTGTCAAACAATGATCTTGGACTTACTGCCCATCACGCATCTTGGCCTTAAAAAATCTTTGACAGACTTGATACTTAGCCGCGCGACTCTGTTCACCAAACAACTCTTGTAGGTGAGCCAACATTTGGCAGGTAGTCAAAATATTCTCATGTTGGCGCTGCAAGTCATCATACATTGCACCCAACATGTAGTACCTTACTTTGTTATCATCACCCGTTCATTTTTTAAGAGACGCTCTCGGTTCAGCAGTCGGACGTGCTGGTATGGCAGGTGGGTTCTGGTCCAAGACATGAGTCAATATTTTAAAATCCAAAATAATTCTGTAGTTCCTCAACCAATCCTTGAAATTGGGTCCAGTCAGTCTATGGGTGTCTAGAATTTTGGTCAGAGGGTTTGAGGCAGACATATTTTCTGTAGAGAGTTAAAAATTTTTAGTTAGATTTTGTAATTGACTCAACCAATTTGTTTAGAGTTTTCATTTTTAAACAAATTAGGCTCCCACTATTTTCTCAATCCCTACACTCCCTTGGTAGAGATGTGAAAATCTCCATGATCAGTGATTTTTAGTGGGTGGTGCGGTCTCATCGACTGGCTCACCACCTCATCTAACAGTTATTAGTGATGGATCAACCGATGAGTGAACAACTCTTGTCCAATGATTCTCTAATCATGGTGCACCCAAAACTTGGTCTCTAATTCATGAAGCTCACCATGTCTGGGATATTGCTCCAATTCTTAGTTAAGTCACACCCACCATTTGCACGAACTAGATTCCTGATTGGGTCCCTCACCGTATTCAAAATATTGAGCCCAACCCATCCTCTAATCTGTAGCATCCAATGCCTAATAGACATGGTTGCATCTTCCCGATGCAATTGAGCCACTGTAACCAGTCGAGAACAATCAACTCTGGAAAGGGCCCGCACATCCACAATGGTGGAAGACCTAGACTTAATATTTTCTTAGAAAGATTTATTTAGGTCTCATTAAACTTGACTTGACATAGTCATAACAATTATGACTAACCTAGTGGCATGGGTTAGCTCGAATTGTTAGCCACCTCTAATCAGAACTGAGTCGACACATATGGCCAGGTAAGTGAGACCAGTGGAAGGGATATGCCATTAACTTGATAAGAATACATTCGAGTTGAGTAGCTCTCAATTAAAAACCAGTCGGTCGCATCTGCCCAACTTACCTTAGACACCAAATTATCGAACCAGAACTAATTGGGTTAACCTACAATCCAGGCTCTAACCACTAAGCCAAATTAGGTCTTAACTTGATTGAGTCACATCTAAATATGATTCAACCTTGATCCAGACTTAATCCTATTAGGCTGGTCAATTATTAGCTTTCATGATCCCACCTAACCAACTCTTGATTCGGTTTGATCAACCGCTAGACCTAATTGAGCTACCCAAGCCTGAACCCAATTTTATGAAAATATCTTAGATCTGAAATTCTCAATTTTAGACCTAACTTAATTTTATAAGCTTAATTCATTAATTAAGTTTGGGTTGATAAACAAAGCATGTAAAATAAATCCTAGAGTTTTAGGATCTAGAATTTTACAGAGAAGTAAGTTTTGATTTCTGATTAAGGATGAACACGCGGCACCCCTACACGTCATATGAACACCTCATTGAATGAGAAGAGAGGGTCTTAAAATCTTACTTTATTCTTATGACCGGACGGCCATGAGGAACATCTTAATCAGAAATATAAATTTAACTACAAAACTAGTTAGATCTAAATTAACATATCACATATACAATTTAAGATCTAACTAATACATGCTTTGCATACATCTCATATATCAAAAATTAATCTAATTAACATGCTTTCAGATCTGATACATCATATGTAATATCTAAAAAATAGAATTTAAATTGAACTATTCAAAATAAAAACTATTCTAGACAAGTTACTAGAACAATTCTACAACTAGTCTAGGCATGCAACAGATCAATTTTATGAAATAATTAAAATTTTATTTTCTATTTTTTTGATCTGATTATAAAATTATAACATCAAAAAAATAAAAAATAAATTATATTTAATTCATATTTTAATCTCATCAAAATATAAAACTTAAGTCTATTTATGGATTCAATTAATCCTAGTCTAGTCATGCATCTTATGCATGTTAGATCTTCTTAGATTTAATTTTAAATATTTTAATTTTAGATCCTATCATATCTAATATAATATCTAAAATCATTTAATATTAGATAAATTAAAATTAAAATTAGATCTAAAAGATAGAGCCAACAATCTGGCTCTGATACCACTTGAAGGAGGAAAACTGCTTTCTCCACGTAGGATCTTCCAGATTTCATCAAATCTGAGGTGGAATGATTTTTAAAAAAAATTATCCAATATATTTTAGATCTAATTCTCTAGATTTAATTTTATTATCTGATATTTAAAATCCAAAATTAAATCTAAAACTATGATAAAAGAAGAAATACCTCAAGGGTAATCTGATTACCCTGTAGATGATCTCTGTACAGCCTGAGGTTCTGATGTAGCCACGCAAGCGTCTGACCTCTATCGGTATCTACTTAGATAGGATCTAGAACATCTACTCCTCATGAATCTATTCTTCAAAAATCAGATCTTTATCTGATTTAAAAGTACTTCAGAACTCCTTTTGAAGTTGGAGCAGCAGCCTGTCGAAGATGTCCTGCAGCCTTCTGTTCCAGGCGTCACCATGCCTTAGATCTTTGCCAGATGGACGTCCAACATTTTGGACATGAAGAGGGGAAGAAGTAGAGAAAGAGGATATGGAGAAGAGGGTAGGGGGTGGTAGCTATTAGGTTTTGTGCATAAAATAATTTCATCTACGAAACTCTAGGTGCAGCAGGGTTTATATAGACCCTGTATGCTGCGCAGTGCCACATCATTCAACCAATCAAAAAATTCTAATAAATTTTGAAAAAATTTTGATTGATGGAGTAATGTCATATGATTACATCAGATAAGAACCCCACCCTCTCTCCTAAGTTGGCACCAACAATGGATAAGCTCAATCAAGGTGGCGCCAAAGAGTCCATGTTTATCAAGACTCTTTGGTTCTTATCCATTTGGGGCGCCCACTTTAATCCAATTGGGTTCATGCCATAATCTGATTATGGCACCTAATTCAATTAAGTTTTGGCATGTGGACACTCCACAAAAATCCTTCAATGAGCCCTTTTCAGTTTAAGACCCATATGTCAACTTTTGACAGATGTCCTAAAATGAAATTGGCAGGTGCTAAGAATTAGCAGGTGTTGTCTTACATTCATCTCATGAATTAAAACAAGCCTTTTCTGAGCTGGACAAGCTTCATTTAGACTGAGAGAAACCTTCTTAAGGTTCTCTGGATGAGTCAAATCATATTTGGCTCATTAGAGATAGAAAAGATTACACGAGGAGAAAGTTAGGCTCAATCGAGTGCTAGCATGATTTTCTTGAACCTAATTGGATCTAATCCAAATCAATTGAGTTAGCCTAATTGATGACATCCAGACCCTAACCCTTATTTGTGTGATCCAGTTAGGTTCAATTCCATATGGTAATGAGACATGTCGTGATCTCATCATTGACATCATCGAAAATCCTTTCGATGGACCAGAACTCTTCTGATTTAGACAATTAGAATGATCGATCATCAATATCATTCTAATTGCTCCCAAAATCCACCAGTGATATCTAGCAGTATGTGGTGGCAACCCATCAGAACTGAAAATAAACCTCTCGGTGCAGCTACCTGTGTTATTGAGTTCCTCTATCATGAGTCCTGACTGAATTAGGATTAAGGTGAACTCGTCAAACCCAACATCAGTCATATGAATTAATCGATCGATCCGAGTCTGATGTGAAACCTTAATGGAAAACTCTTTTTCCATTATTTCACTCTACCATGGCCATGGGCTTAAAGACTCAATCTTTCGATCACTATAGGACTACTCCTCTCATCTATCGAGTTTGATAGATCCCATCTTGGTGCGATCTGATTCCTACAATGAACATGCTACAGTCAACATACACCTCAGTATTTCGAATGGCTAGGAGATCGAGTTATGGTGTAGTCAAACTATAACACACTCAAGGTGAACTGTCGATGCACCTCAGGTCAAAGAACTAGACACACAACTGCAGCATCGAGCTAGTTATCGATGAGAAGGTAGACTTCCTTATGACTGCTCAAGATGGTCACGCTCAGTACTCTCATTCTCAATGAATATCTGTACTCTCACTCCAGTGTCTCCACACCATAGACTCAAGATACATCTACCCTAAGAAAGCGATCGTACACCAACCTTTCGGATCAATCACCATCCTCGTGATGATCCTATGGTCAGGAGCTATTTATGAATTAGTTATGTAAATTCATACCTTAAATTTTCAACTCTTGAAAATATGAATTTACATTCTCACTAACTCAAAGGATGTATCACAGACACAATATACACAATGTGATAGAAGAATAACTCTTTTATTCATTTATAGTCAAAATTATAAATTTGCCCTTATATTTGTATAGGAATGTGTCAGCCGATCTGGCATCTAGGGCACACATCTAACAGGGATATAGGTATAAGTGTTCCTTAGACCTAAGATCACCTCAATGACTTGCAAGCAACTCACTGTGCATTGGTACTGGACTAACTAAATTTTTAATTTAGTGATGGAAGGCTTCTGGGTATAGTCAAGTACTTACGAAGTTAGAGTGTGATCAAGATGGGATTGACCACTCCAAGAGTTGGAGAAAAATGAGTCACCGTATTTTAATTTAGCAAAATCTTGACCAGGGTAATCCATCAGATGATTTGATATTTTGAAATATAATGTGGACAACCTGATTAGAGTTGACAGTTGAACTCTGAGGTATCCTATAAGCATTTTGGTCAAGGAGATGAATTATATAAAAACTATATCTGCATGGGTTCTAAGAATATTGTTCCACACATTCGACCTATCCGACCGTCGGGTATCATTGCTAGATGGTCACTTTGATTGGTACAAAAATTTATTTTTATACTACTAGCTTAGATTCAGACCTATGAGGTCACACACATTAGAGTTCACGATCTGATTGGATGGTTGATCAATGATTAAGAATCGTTCTAGGATTAAACGATCAATACGATTGACATTTAACCTAGTGCAAGTGTTGCAGGAGGATCGATTAGTAATTCGATTGCTAATTGACTTAATTTAATTAAGCCAATAGGCTGAGATTAAGTTTAATTTAATATAATTTAATTAGATTTGATTTGGGCTTGATTGGATCTAGTCCAATTGGTTTTTTGGATAAGCCAAGTGCAAGAAAAAACTAGTCCTAGTCCAATTAGGACTTGGATCAACCTAATTTTTAATTCGATTAAAAAATTAAATTAGATTTAAATCTAATTTAATCTAATTAAATTAGATTCTTAATTGGATTAAGATCTATTTTAATTGGGTTGATTTGATTTTGGTTTGATTTGGTTTGAGAAACCAAATTTGAACAAGTCATAGATTGAATCCTAGTAAAACTAGGATTCCACCTTGCGCCACCTTAGCCCCCCACGTCCACTCTCTCTTATTTTGTACGATAAAACCTTCTCTCCCAGGCCTTCATGCACACCCAAAGCTTTTCACTCTTTCTCTCTTATATGGAATATGGCTGTGGACCAAGTCAAAGTAGGAATTAGTTTGGATTTCAAATTCTATGAGATAGAATTTTAGGAAACCAAAACTCTTTCCTTATGGCACTGATTTTATCCAGATTTTTTTTGAGATTTTTGTGAATTTTATGGCACATATTGTGCATCCTTTGCTAGTAATTTATGGTAGAAAAAGGAGGGGGCACCCAAGAGTTGGGCACCACTTGTCTTGCCCTGTTTGGATTTTCTTTGACTAGGTATTTGACCTAGACAAGGATTCTTTATATATCTTTATTTAAGATGAATTTATTCTTGATATTTTTATAGATTATAGAGTATTGATAGACCTTTGGGGTGTGTGAAAATTAGAAAGAAAGAGTGTAGGGGCACGGAGATATAATAGACACAAAACTAGGTGTCTAGGTGAGAGCAAAGAGAAGAAGAAGAGGGTTTTCTTCTAGGGTTGCTGAGTTCACCTCTTCCCTTCCTCCATCTGTGAGTTTTCTGAGAGTGTCTCACATCTAAAACTCCTTCTCCTACTTCTCATCTTTGGAAGAGTCCAAATCAAGAAGAAGGAGGTATTTGATCGACCATCGAAGAAGGATCAGCGCAGTATTAGTATACTGTGCTGATTTCCTGGACTAAGACTTCTGATTATGATTCATGGGCTCATGTGGATGACTTCTAGAGGTCAGACGTGTGTGCGGCTCGCAACATCATCCTCAAGCCTGGATCAACAAAGTTAGAATGTCTAACTTGCAAGGTAATAGATCTGATCTATTATATTTTACATACATTAGATGTAGTATAGAAACATGTGGATATGATCAACATGTAGTTCTTGCTCTTTATATTTTAATTTTTGATTTAATGACATGTAATAATCATGTAATAGGATCTTAGATTTAGGAATTCTCTGATTTTGTAAGATAAATTTTGATTTATTTTAGTCTTCCACTGTCTGATCTTGAAAAAATTTTAAGATCTAATCCTGAAACCCTAGATCCGGTTCCTTCATTTTGAACTCAACTGATGTGATCTAACGGTTAGATCAGATTCAGGACATCGATGTGATCGATGCAGTTTTTTATTTTATATCAGATTTTATATGTAAACTTTTCATATCATAGATTCTTAATTGATAGTTTAGATCTAATCCAAGATATATTTAGAAAATTAAAGTGTTCAATCTTTATTTTTCACTATAAAATTTTAAAAATACATGCTGTAAGGTTTATCCCTTATAATGTAAAGGTTGTTCTAATTTGTGCTGATCTTTATAAAAATTGATTTTAATTATTTAGATTAGATCTAATAATTAATTTAAATTTGGATAGTATAAAAATCTAATTGGATAGATCCTCATAGCCATCTGATCATGAAAGAAATCAGGATTTTGCAACTCTATTTATCCATTCATGGGATCTCCGATGGTGTGTTGGGCTGTGCAGTTTTTTCCATGATAATGAATAATGAAAAAAATTTAAAATTTTATTTTAGATCTGAAATAATATATATTATCTAAAATTAATATTTTGATCATTAGATAATTAATTATAAAAATATTTTATAAAATTAAAACTATTTTCAAACACTGAATCCGAACCATATCAACCCAAAAACTTAATTGAAAATTAAGCAATCTAGATTTGAGAATCAAAGATCTAAAGCATTAATTTCATAATTTATGGGTTAATGGGTTAGCTCGAGTCAAGTCCATTTAACTGGGTTAGACCTAGGGTTAGAAATCATTGATAATAGACCACGTTAGTAATTGATCAAATCTAATTAAAAGTTAATTCTGATTGGGTCAATTTCTTCTCTTGATCAATTTCAATAGTTGTAGTTGATCAAGTCTATATCTTTGATTAGACCAATATGAACTTTATCGTAACTCCATGGTCAAACTCAAGTCTATAAGTTGATCAAATTGAAAATGACTAACCAGTTGCTGTCTAAGGTAAGTATGGCAGCTTTAATCGGTGGTCATTAATTGAGAGCTATTCGCATAGATTGAATTTATGTCAAGTTAATGGCATATCTCTCCCACCAATCTCACTTATCTGACCAACATGGTGAATCATATTTTGATTAGATCACTTAATGATTGGGGTTGACCCATGCTAACTAGAAAATCAGTATGACTAATTTAGATGCCCCTAGTTCAACTTGTCTTGAGTCCTCTTCATGATTTAGTGAAGTCAGTTGGAGGATTTATAACTGGTTGGCTGGACCAGCTTATGCCTGATCTTTTTTAATCTGACTTGGTGAAGTCAGTGGGAGGATTAAGATTAATTGGTCAAGTCTTTTCTCATCTCTCAATTCAATTAATTAAATTTTTTAAAATTATTAAGTCCCTAAAATAAAATAATTATGATGATAACTAGATCATAGCCTCCCATTAAGTTGGATGATAATGAGTTCAATAGTTCAGATGATCATTGGAGGTGCCGCACGCCTGGTGCTCATCTAGCTGTTAGAATTATTATTCATAATATATTGTTTAGTTGTGTCTTTCTGATGATGGTTAGGTTGGCCAAGCCACACTCGGTCCTGATCACTCATTTATCAGATGCATTAAATTCTGGTATGTTAATGGTTGGACCTAACCAAAATTTTCAGTGAAAGCACCACATGCCTGCTGAAGAGGTGTCTAGGATAAAATTGAATGTTAGAAATTGTTTGATGAAATAATTGGTGAAGAACCAACCCATGAATGCATAGGGATTGGTCAAGCTACACTCGAGCTCGTGTGCAATACATGTAGATTCTAGTACCCACTAAAAAATTAGTGTAATTTCTCAAATTGGAGGTAGAGGCTACTAATTCGAATAAAATAGTGGAAGAACTTTTAGACTAAAATCCATATCTTTAGGCTTAATCAATTCATATACTAATTAAGTTTTGATTTTTCTTTTGCAGTTATAGCTACCACCTTGTCGCTCCGATCACTATTAGATAGTGATAAATTGATGGGATCAAATTTCGATAGCTGATATCGAAAGCTCAAAATAGTCCTGGAGCATAAATGTATCTTATATGTGTTGACAATCCAATACTCGAGGAGCCAGCTCTGAACGTACATAGTACGATCAGAGATACTTATAGAAGTGGCTCAATGACCGAACTACGGTTCGTTGTATTATGCTGGCGGCAATGAATGATGAGTTCAACCGTTATTTTGAGAATGCTCAGCCACAAGACATGTTAGAAATATTGAATGAGTCCCTTGGCACACCTGACGATATTGAGAGGCACAAGACTAGTTGTGCCATCTTCAATGCTTGAATGAGAGAAAAAGCGTCAGTCATCGATCATGTACTATACATGATCGAGATGATTGAGCGCTTAAGCAAGCTCAACTTTTTTCTACATAAGCAGCTGGAGGAAGATGCCATTATGAACTCTCTACCTAAATCCTACCTCTCTTTTCTTACTCATTTTTGAATGACAAAGCCTACGATTAACTACCACGGTTTGCTGAGGTTGCTGCAGAACTTTGAGAAGGATCACCAGCTCCACAAAGAGTCAGTGAATATTATGGAAGGATCTTCTTCTGGATGTTGACCTTTTAAGAAAGAGAAGAAGAACAAGAAAAGGGTGTAAAGTGCTGGGGCATCCAAGCCCAGTCAGACCAAAAAACCTAAGTCCGATCAGAGTCAGATGGAATGCTTCTACTGTAAGAAGCAGGGCACTAAAAGAGGAATTATCCTCAGTATATTGTCTCCTTGGATCCGAACAAGCTGAGAAAGAAGCAAGTTATTGTTGGACAAGATAATTATATAATAACATCTTGTAATTTCTCAATTTATGATTCTACTATCTGGATATTAGATACTGAAATCTCTTTTAATATTTATAATTCATTGCAGGATCTACAAGCTAGTAGGAGATTTGAAGAAGGCGAAAGGTTCCTTAATGTTGGAGATGGAAGATCAATTTCAGTTCTAATGTTAGGGACTGTTAAGCTTGTATTCAAGTCCAATATAATTATTTTTAGTGAATGTCACTTTTGTCCTTCCTTTTTATTGAACATTATTTCTGTAGGCCTCTTGACCATGTATGGTTATGAAATTTTAATAAAAAAAATAATTTTAATATAATTATGAATGGTATTAATATGATGAACAGATAGCTGAACAATGATATTTACATATTGTCACAATCTGTTAGTATAATATACACATCCAGCAAACATCCAAAATTAGTGATGTCTCTGATATCCACCTTTAGCACTGTAGATTAGGTCATGTTAACAAAAACACAATAAACAAGTTGACACAAGAGAAAATCCTCGAAGCAGTGGTTGTGAATCACTTCCAACCTATGAGTCTTGTTTTTTCAAAAAATGATCAAGTCACCTTTTACTGAAAAAGGTGAGCGAGCTAGTGAAGTTCTAGATCTGATACATACTGATATATGTGGACCGATGAACACCAGCATCAGAGATGGATATTATTATTTCATTATATTTACAGATGACCTATTGAGGTATGGGCACATCTACTTAATGACACATAAGTTAGAATCGTTTGAAATGTTCAAACAATTTCATAATGAAGTATAAAAACAAACTGAGAAGAGTATTAGAACTCTTTGATCTGATTGAGGAGAAGAATACCTCTTCAGTGAGTTTTAACGTACCTAGAAGAGAATGAGATTCTCTCGTAATGGATCTCTTCTGGAACACCACAACATAATAGTGTATCGAAAAGGAAGAATCGAACCCTGTTACATATGGTTTGGTCCATAATAGGCTTTGCAAGTCTGTCAATCTCCTTTTGAGGATATGCACTCAAGTCGCTTGTTATATTTTAAATAAAATTTTGAGTAAGTCCGTAAGTAAAACACCACATGAGATATGGACAGACGTAAACCAGCACTCTCTCACCTTAGGATTTGGGGATGTTCGACTTATGTCAAACATTTAAAAACTGACAAACTTGAACCTAGGTCTGACAAGTATCTATTTATAGGGTCTCCAAAAGAGACCAAGGGGTATTACTTCTACCTTGCTGATGAACAGAAGGTGTTCGTTAGTAATAGGATAGTCTTACCAAAAAAGGAGTTCCTCGGGAAGAAACTAATGACTCAAAGATTGAACTTGATGAAGTTCGATCGGTAGAAGAACCGACATAATCTAGTAAATCTATAGAGTTAGATTTGATTAGATCAAATTTAGAACCTATTGTAGAAACATCTTTAAAGAGATCCAGTAGAGTACCGCATCAACTAGATAGATACTACAGTTTATTGGTTCGGGATAGTGATCCAGTTGAACTCGATGAGAACAATGAGAATCTGATCACCTATATGGATGTGATGCAGAGGTTTGACTCCAATAAGTGGCTGGAAGCCATGAAATTCAAAATAGAGTCCATGAAAATCAACAATGTATGGACATTGGTTGACCCACCTGAAGGGATAAAACCCATAGGATATAAGTGGATCTTCAAAAGGAAGAGGGGTGTAGACGGAAAGGTAGAGACCTATAAAGCTCGTCTGATTGTCAAGGATTACCATCAGTATTATGGTATTGACTATGATGAGATATTTTCTTCTGTGACAATGCTCAATCCATTCGAATCATGCTTGCGATAGCAGCACATCTGGACTATGAAATCTGACAAATGGATGTGAAAACAGTCTTCCTAAATGGAGAGCTGAAAGAAAAAATGTATATGATACAATCTGAAGGTTTCATATCCACATATGAGTTTAAGGAGTGCAAGCTTTAGAGGTCTATTTATGGACTTAAACAGGCATCTCGAAGTTGAAACATGCATTTTGATAAAGTGATCAGAATGTATGGCTTCATTAAGAATAAAGAGAAACTCTGCATATACAAGTGGATTAATAACTTGATGATAGTATTTCTTATTTTGTATGTGGATGACATTCTCTTAATCGAGAATGATATCCCGATATTACAGGGAATAAAAGTTTTGTCATCACAGTTCTCCATGAAGGACTTGGGAGAAGCATCCTTCATCTTTAGGATGAAGATTTATAGAAATAGATCTAAAAGATTGTTTGGATTATTCCAGTCGACATACATTGATACTATGCTGAAAAGATTCAGCATGGAGAATTTCAAGAAAAGTGATCTTCCGATAGACCAAAAAATTTTTCTTTTGAAGAGTGATTGTCCGACAACTCCTCAAAAGAGAAAGCGTATGAATAGAATTTATATGCTTCAGCAGTGAAATCTATTATGTACGATATGACATATACAAGAGATCAGATGTGGCATACTCATTAGGGATAATGAGCATATACCAGTCCGATCCAGGTGAGAACCACAAGAAGGTCGTAAAGACCATTCTTAAATATTTGAGAAATACTAAGGATCAGTGGCTTATCATAGAGAATTCACTTAAAACTTATGGGATTTATAAACTCCAATTTTCAGTCGGATCATGATGACAGCAAGAGCATGTCGAGATATATTTATATCCAGAATAGTGAAGCAATCTGTTAGAAGACTTTCAAGCAGCATACTGTGGCTGACTCTACTTGCAAGGTGAAATATATCGCAGCATCCGATGTTGTGAAGGAAGCTATGTGGTTACAAAAATCCATCAACGAGCTCGGAGTGGCACCCTCCCTTGATGGCCCCATCTTGTTGTACTGCGACAGCACTGACGTCATTGCTCAAGCGAAGAAATCGAAGTCACATCAGCGGACCAAGCACATTCTGCACCGCTACTTTCTGGTCTGAAAGATCATAGATCGAGGTGACATCGAGCTTCAGAAGATTGATGGAAAGCAAAACCTGACCGACCTATTTACTAAAGCCCTCAGTGTCAAGAGTTCGAAGACTATAAATCAAAGATGGGTATACGATACTATACCGATTGGCTTTAGTCTAAGTGAGAGTTGTTGAGAATTATGTCCCAGAGCCAAACGTCAGTCTGTTGATGGTTGAGTTTATTATTGAAATTATATATGAATTATTGAATTAATAAATATTATTTGATTTTCTCATCATTGTGTACATCTTATTTTGAACTCCTATTATGTAATGAAGTCCTTAAGACTATTTGATTCGATATAGGAGGATATATTATTTAGTCTTTAAATCTTAAGTTCACGATCAAATGATATACTATTATTAGGATGATAGCTATATCAAGTATAGGTCATTATATGCCATGTTTGTTGGTTGTCCTCTTAACCAAAGAGTGTGGAGGCACTGGCATGGCATGCAAGTAAGATGTAGGAGTATATGTCACTGAATGTGACCAACTGCTGAGTACTATACTATCAAGAGTAGCTCATGAAGAATATGGGTATAAGTGTTCCTCCAATCTGAGATCACTATAGTGATTTGCAAGCAACTCACTGTGCTTTGGTACCAGACTACCTGAATTTCTAATTCAGTGATGAAAAATTTTTTAGCGCAATCAAGTACTTGAGAAGTCGGTGTGTGAGTCAAGATAGAATTGACCCCTCCGAATAAGTAGGAGTTAATATATCAGTGTGTTTCAATTCAGTAAAACTTTGACCAAGGTAATCCATACGATGAATTTTAAAAATTAAAATATAATATGGATGACCATATCAGGGTTGATAGTTAGACCCTAGGTCATCCTGAGCATTTGGGTCAAAGGAATGAATTATACAGTAACCATATGCCAATAAGTTCTTGAATGATGCTTCGCAATCTTTTGACCTATCCGGATGTTGGGTATCATTTCTAGATGGTAACTTTGATTGGTATAAGAAGATTATTCCTATACTATCAACTTAGGTTCAAACCTATGGGGTCACACTCAAAAAAAATTTCTGACTGATCATATGGCTAATCAACGATTAAGAATCGTTCTAGGGTAAAACAGTCAATTCGATTGATAATTAACCCTATGCAAAAATTATAATAAATCAATTCATTAATTGTTGATGAATTATAGGAGGATTGATTAGTAATTAGATTACTAATTAGCTCAATTTGATTGAGCATTGAGGTTTGGATAAAATCTAATTGAATTAGATTTAATTTGGTTTGATCCGATTAGGTTATGAGATGACCTAATCGCTAAGGGTATCTGATTCCTGATTTAATCAGAACTTGGGCTTAATTAATTTTTAATTTGATTAAAATTTAATTGAAACTATTTACTACCTAATTAAATTAGGTTTAGTAATCTAATTAGGTCTAATCTAATTTGGTTGGGTTAAGAATCCAATTGATGAGAAAACAATTTGAATTCAAATCCCTTGTGCCTCATTTCTCTGTGCCCTCTTATTCTTCATGCGAGAAAATTTTTAACATGACTTTTTATCATGCCCAGATGCTTTTCCACATCCACATCTAATTCCTTTTGAATTAATTGGTTGGTTTAAATTTTAGTTCAAATGAGTTTGAATTTGAATGAAAATCTAGAGTCCAAATTGAGTTGGACTCTTCTCTTCACGCCATCACCTTTCTCCATGCATAAAGTATTTTTGCATGAGATTTTTTATACCATTCTAATATTTGTCAACCACTCTCTAAGTTTATAAGATAAGGATAATTTTTGGTTCAAAATTTAATTCTAATTTGATTTGAATTGATGATAAAGATCAATCAACATTTAAAATTGAACCGAAACTACCTTTTCCTTATCCTTATCTTCTATAGGATGCCACCCTTAAGAAGGGATTAGTTTTGTATGAGATTAGAAGTGACTTTTGGCATGAGAAATTTGAGAATTAGGGTGTGAAAAGTTGAGAGTGGGTTGGGCTTTCGTGCATGAGAAACAGAGGAAGTGTTCTTCCACTCGGGCATGAGGTGTAGGGTCTAGGGTTTCAACTCTAGATTTTGTGAGAAAAAAAATATAAGAGTGAGTCTTGTTCAATCTCTCACACCACCATCTCCTTGTAAAGCTTTATTTTTTGATGTAGAGGAGTCCAGACGATTCAAAGAAAGGAGCTTGGATCAGCCATCTAGAGCCTTCGACGCGAGCTAGTACCCCCATGAAGGAAGATCCGATCAGGACTTCAAATGGATGATCTGTAGAGGCCGGACGACCTGTGCGGCTACTCAACATTAGTGAGAGCTTCATACCATACCGACCAATAGTAGAGATTATCGATCCATGAAAAGGTGATGAGTTCTAAACTCAATCGATGTGATCTAATGGTTAGATCAGATTTAGGACATCGATGTAATCGATACAGTTTTTTATTTTACATTAGATTTTATATATAAATTTTTCATATCATAGATCCTTAATTGATAGTTTAGATATAATCCAAAATATATTTAGAAGATTAAAGTATTTAATCTTTTTTTTATAAAATTTTAAAAATACATATTTTGAATTACCTGTTTTCTCTTCAATTGGTATCAGAGTCAGATTTCTCATGACATAATTTTTTTTGCATATAATCTAATAATATATATATTTAGATCTATAATTTAATTTAGATTAGATCTGATATATGATATTTAGATCTGAAATTAATTATAGATCTGATCACACAAACTAATATAAGGTTGTCCTGCTGTAAGGTTTACCCCTTACAGTGTAAAATCATCCTAGTTTGTGCTGATATTTATAAAATTTGATTTTAATTATTTAGATTAGATCTAAATAATTAATTTAAAATTTGAGTAGTATAGTAATCTAATTGGATAGATCCTCATAGCCATCCGGTCAGAGAAGAAATTAGGATTTCATAACCTATTTATCCATTCGATGAGATCTCCTATGGCGTGTAGGGATGCTGCGCTGTCTTTTTCATAATGATGAACTATGAAAAAAATTTTAAAACCTTATTTTAGATCTGAAATAATGTATATTAGATCTAAAATTAGAGTTTTGATCATTAGATGATTGATTGTAAAAATATTTTATAAAATTAAAAATTATTTTCAAATATCAAACCCGAAGTCATGTCAACCCAAAACTTAATTGAGAATTAAGCAATCTACATTTGAGAATCAAAGATCTAAGGCATTAATTTTATAATTCATGGGTTAATGGGTTAGCTCGAGTCAAGTCCATTTAACGGGGTTAGACCTCAGTTTAGGAATCATTGATAATGGACCATATTAGTAATTGATCAAATCTAATTAAAAATTAATACTTGTTGGGTATAAAATACCCTCAGCCGAAGTTCTCAACAGGATTGACCTCACGAGTCATCTCCTACTCCGACTTTGATTGCAGATAAACTCGCCCGGACTCCTACGGGAGCCGGGCCTCGTCTCCATCTCCGACTGCAAGCGGACTCCGTCCGGACTCCTATGGGAGCCGGGCCTCGTCTCCAGCTCCGACTACAAGCAGACTCCGCCCGGACTCCTACGGGAGCCAGGCTCCGTCACCAACTTCAACCACTGGTAAGCTCCGTCCGGACTCCTACGGGAGCCAGACTTCGCCCCGACTTTGATTGCAGATAAACTCTGCCCGGACTCCTACGGGAGTCGGGCCTCGTCTCCAGCTCCGACTACAAGCGGACTCCGTCCGGACTCCTACAGGAGCTGGGCCTCATCTCCAGCTCCGACTGCAAGCGGACTCCGTCCGGACTCCTACGAGAGCCGGGCCTCATCTCCAGCTCCGACTACAAGCAGACTCCGCCCGGACTCCTACGGGAGCCAGGCTCCGTCACCAACTTCAACCGCTGGTAAGCTCCGTCCGAACTCCTACGGGAGCCGGACTTCGCCCCGACTTTGATTGCAGATAAACTCCGCCCGGACTCCTACGGGAGTCGGGCCTCGTCTCCAGCTCCGACTGCAAGCGGACTCCGTCCGGACTCCTACGGGAGCCGACCTCGTCTCCAGCTCCAACTACAAGCAGACTCCACCCGGACTCCTACGGGAGCCGGGCTCCGTCACCAACTTCAACTGCTGGTAAGCTCCGTCCGACCCCTACGGGAGCCGGACTTCACCCCGACTTTGATTGCAGGTAAACTCCGCCCGGACTCCTACGGGAGCCGGGCCTCGTCTCCAGCTCCGACTACAAGAAGACCCGCCCGGACTCCTACGGGAGCCAGGCTCCATCCCCAACTCCGACTACAAGCAGACTCCGCCCGGACTCCTACGGGAGCCGGGCTCCGTCACCAACTCCGACTACAAGCAGACTCCGCCCGGACTCCTATGGGAGCCGAGCTCCATCACCAACTCCGACCGCTGGTAAGCTCCGTCCGGACTCCTACGGGAGTCGGACTTCGCCCCGACTTTGATTGCAGATAAACTCCACCCGGACCCCTACGGGAGTCGGACCTCGTCCCCGACCTCGGCTAAAGGAAGACTTCGTCCGGACTCTTACTTGGGCCAGGCTTCAGGCTCCCCTCAAGTGGATAACTAACCACCAGACACTCCAGCCGAACTTCAACCGACGAGTCTGCACTCCCCGACGTGGCACAGCAACGGTCACGATCCTGCTCCACTTCCTGCGACGGATTCCGCACGGCTCCATTATTCCCTAGCAGACCGCTATGACGGCCATGATCCTGCTCCACCTCCTGCAACGGATACTGCACGATTCTTTCATCCTTTGGCAAGTCACGACAACGGACGCCGCTCCACTCCCTGCGGCAGACTCCATGTGGAGCGCTACAGTGAGGGCCATGGGTCCACTCCACTACTCCTAACAACAAATTCCTCCTGACTATGGGCAGCCCACTACCAGACGGTTATGAACGTCGCTATCAGTTTGTTGCCCCTCCGTCTATAAAAAGGAGAACCCCAGATACGTTATTCGATAAGCTCTCATTTTTACCTAAAAACTCTGCTAAAATTTTTGTTCGAGCACTCCATTCTTGTTGAGGCAGAGAACTGACTTGAGCATCGGAGGGTCTTGCCGGAGCAACCCCACCTCCGATTTAGACTTCTTTTGCAGGTCCCGACGGCGACCGTGACTCCCTCGACTCCAGCTTCTCCGACGCAAGCGGATTTTTGCACCAACAGGATTGGCACTAGAGGAAGGGGCGTGTCTTCACAGTATCCTTGTTCTTAAAGGAGCGCTCAACGGGACCGCTCCCGGGCATCTCTTCCGCATCCCCTCCCCCCTCCTTTCTCCACTTGGTCCTTGCTCGATGCCTCCCCACAAGGCGTCCACGCGATGATCCATGGCCTCCGCAGCCAGATCTCAGGCTCCGGCCTCCCCTCCTATTTCTCAACCTCCTCCTCCTCCTCCGACGATGATGACAGTCGGCTGGAGTATTTGATCTGCTAGCACAGCAGGTCAGAGGCCTCACAGAGGCTATGCAGGCTATGCAGCAGCAGCAGCCGCAGGCATCAGTGCGCCTGAAAAGGGTGTCCCCAGAACAACAGGATCCAGTAGCAGGGCGGGCCTCTTGGGCCAGCTGCCCCGTCCTTCCTGGGAAAACAAACCCGAGGGTGGAGAGCCCTCATCGGACCACGACTCCATCCCTGGAAGGTCCCTGCCCCCATTCTGCCAGAGGACCCTCGAGACTCGAAGTCGGGAGGATCTCCTAGATCGGAGACTCTAAGAGATGAACCGGCGGATCGAAGAACTCTGCCATGCTCCCCCACTTATGGTGAGGATATTTGTACTGACCCTCCCTTCTCTCAAATGATCATGCAGGAACCGATCCCGCCAAACTTCAAGCTCCCCCAGTTCGAGAGCTACGATGGGACTTCAGATCTGATCGATCACCTGGAAGCCTTCCGGATGATGATGCTGCTTCATGGCGCTCCCGACGCCATTCTGTGCCGAGCCTTCCCCTCCACCTTGAAAGGAGCGATGAGAAACTGGTACTCGACGCTGAAGTCGGGTACCATCTTTTCCTTCGATCAAATGAGCCACCAATTCGTGGCCTATTTTGTCAGCAGCCGATGCCCCGAAAGGGTTCGGAGTCTCTCATCAATATCAAGCAGAGGGAAGGGGAGTCCATTCGGCCTACATCAACCGTTTCAACGTCGCAGTGCTGGAAGTTCAAAACTTAGACCAATCAGTCGCAATGGCCGCTCTGAAGGGCGGCCTTTAAAAGAATGACCTTTTGTTCTTCCTGGAAAAGAAATACCCCAGGGACTTTGCTGATTTGTTGGCTCGGGCTGAAGGATACGCCCGAGCGGAAGAAGCCTTCAAAATGAAGGATGAAGAGACAGCGAGAGAGCGGCAGGCGGGAGACTCGGGTAAGCCCGCAATCGAAAAAAGGTCGAGAGAAGCCCGGTCGCATTCTTGATCCCCTCCTGAGCACAAGCGTGCCCGTACTCCACCCTGGGTGCGCAGGCAGAGGAGTTCGGATCGTGGGATTCGGCGGGATTCTCCATCGGGAAGGTTCTGCAGCTATGCCCCCCTCAATGCCTCGAAGACCCAGGTGCTGATGGAGGTCAGGGAGCAACTCCCTAGGCCGGAGAAGATGCACATGCACCTCGGGAAGCGCAACCCCAACAAGTTCTGTCTCTACCACCGCGACCACGACCACGACACGGAGGAATGCATCCAGCTCCGAGACGAGATCGAGGAGCTCATCCGGCGAGGTCGACTCGACAGGTTCATCCGACACCAGCCTGAGGGTAGAGGAGATCGGCCAAGGGCCCTGTCGTAACCTGAACCGCCAAGAAGGGAGGAGCAGCCCGGAGATCAGCCTCCCATCGGGACCATCAACTCCATCGTCGGAGGGCCTCGAGGAGCAGACCTCCCACAACCGTGGGACTCAGAAAACCTGTAAATGTATCGCTTACGATTTCACCTTGAATTTAAATTCCTTCCTACTTGACATGCTCTTCCCATTTGGCATGGATTTATCACGACTGGGTATAACCCCTTCAAATGCGTAAAACAAAGTTATGTTGGGAACGAGGGGAGAACCTCATCCTAACATACCTAAAATGAAAGTCCGATTATCTCAAGATCGGATTGGGGGAGAGGCTTTACAACGCCCTAATGTGCCCCCACAGCCATGTCAGGAACAGGAGGAGAACCTCGTCTTGACATGAGCAAAGTTGAAGGCCCGATTCTTTTAGACCGAATGGGGGAGAGGCCTTACAACGCCCTAATGTGCCCCCACAGCCATGTCAGGAACAGGAGGAGAACCTCGTCCTGACATGAGCAAAGTTGAAGGCCCGGTTCTTTTAGATCGGATGGGGGGAGAGGCCTTACAATGCCCTAATGTGCCCCCACAGTCATGTCAGGAACAGGAGGAGAACCTCATCCTGACATGAGCAAAGTCAAAGGTCCGATTCTTTTAGACCGGATTAGGGGGAGAGACCCTGGCGATGGCCCTTGCGTGCCCCCATGGGAACGGGAGGAGAATCTCATCCTGATGGTGACGAAGTCTGGCCGCCCAACAAGATCAGATGAAGGGAAAAAGCCCCTCAGCGGAGCCTCCACACTCCTATGCAACCCCACAAAAAGCGAGGGGAGGGCCCTCACTCTGAGAAGAGAAGGGATATTAAGGAGGAAGAGCAGCGAGCTACGGTGGAAACAGATAAAGGATGAACCACACCAAAGACCTAAAAAACCTCATCTCAACAAAGACAGGGAGCTCCTACCAAACACCCCCGGTCTCTGAGAGAACTCTCAACACAGGTCAAGAAGACAGCGACGGCCCCGAGGTAATGCAGAGTTCGGACCGTCAAGCTCGAGCTTGCGGCCATGAACGATGAGGAAGGCAAGCCAACGAACCAACGACTGGGCACCTCCCAACGACGTCAACATCAGACAGGTCGGACGACAAGAAAAGTTCGGCGGACGACAATTTAATACAACGCGCGAATGAGGTAACACAAAATTCTTTTTTCATTCTATTTTTGAAATACACACTACAAAGCCCGGAAGGCCAAGGAAAGAAAAGCAAAACGACAAAAGCGAGATGAAACAATAAAAGGAAAAATATATACATGAAAAGACAGAAGGATGAAAAGAGCCCTAGGGAAGATCTGCTCCCTCCGACCTAAAATTATCTGCTTCACCCCTCATCCAAGACTGCTTGAGATTCTCAATTCTTCTTCTAGCTCTCTCCTTCTCTGCAGCGCATCCTGGAGCACCAGACGAAGTCGCCGGCTCTCGATCTTCGCCTCTCGATGCCTCTTTCTCAAGACCTCAGATTCTACCTCCGCGTCCGCGACGGCCCGCTGCTCGTATGCCAGCTGGATCTTCAGTTGTTGCAGCTCAGCCGTCTTTTCCCTGAGGGCAATGAAAATCCCTTCAACGGTTCCTCTTAGGGACTGGAGCTCATCAGAATCCTGAGCGGAAGTAAGCTGAGCCCTGTCGGCCAGCTGCCTCTGAAGACGGGCGACTTCGTCGGTCTTCACCCTGAGTCTCCCTTTGTATTCATCCACCGACCTGCGCCAACCGACCCGGTGCACGTCGTAGCTCACCTCGGCATCCTGAAGCTGCTGCTGAAGGGCGGAGACCTTCTTCGATCACTCTCGATTGCCGTCAGCCCGGGCCAAGAGCTGGGATGAACTTCCTTCCAGCTGGCCAATCTTCTCCTTTGCAGCCGACAGTTCCACCCTGAGAGCGCTGATCTTGGTAGTTTGAGCCCAAATTCGATCGCTGGCACTCTTCTTGCATTTCTCAAGCTCCTTCGTGAAGTCCGCCTTCCTCCGGCTATACTCCATGATCCCCTTCATGTGGAGATTTCGGAAGCGGGTGGCCTCTGCGGTGGCTTCAAAATGGCCCTCTCTCAATCTGCGAAGCTCGCCTTCCATCTTCTTTGACCTCTTTGTCAACTGAAGAACCTCCTTCTTCAGCCGCTGGATCGTCGACTTCAGTGGGATCCCCAGGGGCAGGGGAAGCGCTTCGGTAGGGCGCTACCATTGGGAGACAAAAGTATCAAGACATGCCTCATCACAGAAAGAAAAGCAGAAAGAAGAAAGGAAGGAGGAAGAAGCCACCCACGACAAGAAATTCGACTTTATTGATTGGATGATTTTTGAAGACAAAAAGGAAAAGGAAAATTGTGGTAAAATAAAACTACAAGGTTGGAGGTCTCAGACCTCAGAGGCAGGAGTTGGAGAGCTCGGTGTTCTGGGAGGGGGGACTGCTGCAGCGGGGATGGCAGGAGAGAGACCGATCTCGTCTTCAGACTCCTCACCCAGGAAGTTAAGGTCGAGCTCCGAAAATTTTTTGGCCACCCTCTCCTGGCAGAGCTCGAACCCCTTAATGAATGCCTCCTGGCCGAATTGGACGTTCAAGTCCCTCATCTCTGCAGAAGCCTTGAACTCCTCTACCGCGAGAGCCCTGGCTTCCGAGATCAGGATTGGAGTCTGCTCAACCAAATTGGCGACCTCGACCTCCGCCTTTCTCACCGTCTCCTCCAAGATCTGCCTCTCCTCCTCCCGGGCTTGTTTCTCTCTTTCCAGGGCCTCTTGGAGGGCGACTACTTCGGCCATCTTTTCTTTGAGGTGAGCAACCTCGGCCCGACAGTGCTCCTCCACCTGGATGATGTCCCTCCTCGCACGGTTCGTCGCCTCGATATTGGTGAGGAGCTGGTGCCCAATCTGCAAGGGTGGCTAGGGGATCAGAACAAGGGATGAATAGCCGGATAAATGAAGATTTATTTACCTCAAGGAAGGACCCTAAAGAGTCCCAGACCCGCTGCTCAGGATCGACGTGGTCGATCCTCTCGATGACTTCGGGCAGAATGCAGCTGTCGATCAACCGCCTGATCAAGTCCCTGTCGTTGAAGGGATTCTCCGGCCCCTCTTCGGAACCGAGGGACTCGTCAGCGGCGGTGCGATGGCTACTCACCCTGCGGGCCACCAACTTCCTTCTCTTCCCCCTCTCGGATATGAGCGCCTCCGCGGAGCGGACCCCCGAAACGGGAGCCCCAGTCGGCGGACTCCTCGAGGAGGCCCGGGGGGCCGTGGGCTCGATGTCTGAGGGAATGTCGATCACTGGGGCCGCCAGGGCGGGCACGGCCAAGCTCGACTCCTCCACCCTGGCCCTCTTCGTCGATCCAGAGGTCGCAGCCCCCTTTCTTTTATGGGCCCTGAGGCCCCTGGCAAGCATCCGCGCTGCTTCGACGTCCATTCCTTAAAAAAAAAAATCATATCAACCAACTAGGAGTCAAAAATCGATGATGGGGTGAAAAAAGAAAGAAAAAAAAAGAAAGAGAAGAAAAGAGGGAGAAGGAAAAGAAAAAGAAGGACAGAAGGAAAGAAGAGAAAGGAAAAGGTGAAGTACTCGCAGGATCCTGGGGGCTCAGGCCGACGTTGAACAAAAATTTCTCCCTCAGAAGGTTGGGGAGCGAAGGAGCGGAGTAGGCAAGAAGCTTCCGGGCAGCCTGGAGGTCGTCCTCCCCCAGGCTGGGGGCCCGACGGACAGAATCCCTCAGAGAGCCCCAAGGGGGCAGGCCCAGCCTCAGGATTGGGCAGTGGACGAAGAGGTATTTCCCCTTCCAGTTGTGGATCGAAGAGGGGGCACCTTTCAGCAACCCCTTCTTACCGAACTGAGGGGAGAAATACCACCAGTCCTTCATCGAAAGATGAGCTTGAAGGTGTAGAAATGCCTAAACAGAGAGAGGGACGGCTGGACCTCGACTACGTGACAAAGGGAGAGAAACCCTATCAAAAACTTAAAAGAATTCGGAGCAATTGAAGCCAGAGAGATATCTAAGAAGCGAAAGAGGGCGGCAATAAAGGACGGGAGCGGAAGCCGGAGCCCAGCACGGAATGCCTCCTGATACAGGCAAAAGCGACCGGATGGAGGAGTGCTGGCCCGGTCGGAGGGGCCGGGAAGCTCCAGGTCATACTCCGGAGGAACTCCATACTGAATCCTTATCACAGGAGTTCATCCGGAGTCAAGGAACTGGGAATGGCACCGGACGTGAAAATCGGGCGATGCCCCACCCCAGTACGGGTTCATCCATAGAACGGGGACCTGGGGGGTGGAGGCGGAAGAACTCCCGGAGCCGCTGGAAGCGGAAGAGCCAGAAGACATTTCAAATGACTCTGAACGAAGACTCTGAAGATCCCGAAGGAGATAGACGGGGCAAAGGACAAGAGGCCACAGTAGGCTAACATGGAGAAATATGACAGAAGAAAATGGCAAAGAAAAGGCTCCTAGACAGTGAAAAGAGAGGCGAAGGTTCCGGGACTAACCTAAGATCGCTCTGAGAGATGCAGAGGGGCGAGGGCAGGGATGACTCGAAGGGCGCCTATGGCCCAAGAAGATGCCAAGAGAAACAGGGCACTCGAAGAAAGGGCGGATACCGCTAGAATTCTGAAGCGGAGTAAGGGCCCCAAAGGCGGAAGGACAGGTTTAAATAGACCCTGGGATCCGGCGCCATAATGATCGTGAATCCTCCCGGGCCGGCCCGCGCTCGACACGTGTCCCACTCACCACGGCAGGCGGCTGAAAGCGGCTGATGGTTGGCAAGGCCATTATTGCGTCGTACCTGGGCCAGTGTACCAGTGGGAATTTCGAAGAGTCCTCTCGTATCTCCCCGATTCGAAAAGACTCCAGCACGCACACATTTAATGCCAAAATATCTAGAGGCGGTCGTACACATGGTTCGAGGGGACAACTTCGACTGTGCCAACCTCTCTGTACTTTCTTCATTCGAAATTCAAACTCGAAGTAGGGGGACTGGTGTTGGGTATAAAATACCCTCAATCGAAGTTCTCAACAGGATTGACCCTCATGAGTCGTCTCCTACTCCGACTTTGATTGCAGATAAACTCCGCCGGACTCCTACGGGAGCCGGGCCTCGTCTCCAGCTCCGACTGCAAACGGACTACGTCCGGACTCCTACGGAGTCGGGCCTCATCTCCAGCTCCGACTACAAGCAGACTCCGCCCGGACTCCTACGGGAGCCGGGCTCCGTCACCAACTTCAACCGCTGGTAAGCTCCGTCCGGACTCCTACGGGAGTCGGACTTCGCCCCGACTTTGATTGCAGATAAACTCCACCCGAACTCCTACGGGAGCCGGGCCTCGTCTCTAGCTCCGACTGCAAGCGGACTCCGTCCGGACTCCTACGGGAGCCGGGCCTCGTCTCCAGCTCCGACTGCAAGCAGACTCCATCCGACTTCCTACGGGAGCCGGGCCTCATCTCCAGCTTCGACTACAAGCAGACTCCGCCCGGACTCCTACGGGAGCCGGGCTCCGTCACCAACTTCAACCACTGGTAAGCTCCGTCCGGACTCCTACGGGAGCCGGACTTCGCCCGACTTTGATTGCAGATAAACTCCGCCCGGACTCCTACGAGAGCCGGGCCTCATCTCCAGCTCTGACTGCAAGCGAACTCCGTCCGGACTCCTACGGGAGCCGGACCTCGTCTCCAGCTCCGACTACAAGCAGACTCTGCCCGGACTCCTACGGGAGCCGGGCTCCGTCACCAACTTCAACTGCTGGTAAGCTCCGTCCGGACCCCTACGGGAGCCGGACTTTGCCCCGACTTTGATTGCAGGTAAACTCCGCCCGGACTCCTACGGGAGCTGGGCCTCGTCTCCAGCTCCGACTACAAGAAGATCCCATCCGGACTCCTACGGGAGCCGGGCTCCGTCACCAACTCCAACTACAAGCAGACTCCGCCCGGACTCCTACGGGAGCCGGGCTCCGTCACCAACTCCGACCGCTGGTAAGCTCTGTCTGGACTCCACGGGAGTCGGACTTTGTCCCGACTTTGATTGCAGATAAACTCCGCCCGGACCCCTACGGGAGTCGGGCCTCATCCCCGACCTTGGGTAAAGGAAGACTTCGTCCGGACTCTTACTTGGGCCAGGCTTCAGGCTCCCCTCAAGTGGATAACTAACCACCAGACACTCCAGCCAAACTTCAACCGACGGGTCTGCACTCCCCGGCGCGGCACAGCAACGGTCACGATCCTGCTCTACCTCCTGCGATGGATTCCATGCGGCTCCATTATTCTCTAGTAGATCGCTATGATGGCCACGATCCTGCTCCACCTCCTGTAACGGATACTGTGCGATTCTTCCATCCTTTGGCAAGTCGCGATAACGGACGCCGCTCCACTCCCTGCGGCAGACTCCACGTGGAGCGCTGCAGTGAGGGCCATGGGTCCACTCCACTACTCCTGACAATAAATTTTTCCTGACTATGGGCGGCCCACTACCAGACGGTTATGAACGTCGCTATCAGTTTGTTGCCCCCTCCGTCTATAAAAAGGAGAACCCCAGATACGTTATTCGATAAGCTCTCGTTTTTACCTAAAAACTCTGCTAAAATTTTCGTTCGAGCACTCCATTCTTGTTGAGGCAGAGAACTGACTTGAGCGTCGGAGGATCTTGCCGAAGCAACCCCACCTCCAGTTTAGACTTCTTTTGCAGGTCCCGACGGCGACCGCAACTCCCTCGACTCCAGCTTCTCCGGCGCAAGCAGATTTTTGCACCAACAATACTGATTGGGTCAATTTCTTCTCTTGATTAATTTTAATAGTTGTAGTTGGTTAAGTCCATATCTTTGATTAGAGCAATATGAACTTTGATCGTAGCTCCGTAGTCAAATCTAAGTCTATAAGTTGATCAAATTGAAAATGACTAACCAGTTGGTGTCTAAATTAAGTATGGCAGTTTTGATCAATGGTCATTAATTGAGAGCTATTCACATAGATTGAATCTATGTCGAGTTAATGACATATCCCTCCCACCGATCTCACTAACCTAGCCAACATGGTGAATCAAGTTTTAATTAGGTCATTTAATGATTGGGGTTAACCCGTGCTAACTAAAAAATCAGTATGACTGATTTAGATGCCCCTAGTTCAACTTATCTTGAGTCCTCTTCATGACTTGGTGAAGTCAGTTGGAAGATTTATGACTGGTTTGCTGGATCAGCTTATGCCTAATCTTGTTTAATCTGACTTAGTGAAGTCAGTGGGAGAATTAAGATTAATTGATCAAGTCTTTTCTCATCTCTCGATTCAACTAATTAAATCTTCTAAAATTATTTGGTCTATAAAATAAAATTGTTATGGTGATAACTAGATCATAGCCTCCTATTAAGTTGGATGATAATGAGTCCAACAGTTTAGATGATCATTGGAGGTGCCACACGTTTGATACTCATCTGACTGTCAAAATTATCATTCATAATATGTTGATTTAGTTGTGTCTTTCTAATGATGATCAGGTTGGTCGAGCCACACTCGGGCCTGATCATTTTTTGTCAGATGTACTAAATTCTGGCATGTTAATGGTTGGACCTAACCAGAACTTTCAGTAGAGGTGCTATACGCTTGCTGAAAAGGTGTCTGGGGTAAAATTGAATGCTAGAAATTATTTGATGAAATAATTAGTTAAAAACCTACCCATGAGTGCACAGAGGTTGGCTGAGCCACACTCAGGCCCGTGTGTAGCCCATGTGGATTCTAGAACCCACTAAAGAATTAGTGTAATTTCTCAAATTGAAGGTAGAGGCTACTAATTCGAATAAAATAGTGGGAAAATCTTTAAACTAAAATCTATATCTTTAGCTTAATCAATTCATATACTAATTAGATTTTGATTTTTCTATTACAGTTACGGCCACCACCTTGTCACTCCGGTCACTATTAAGTAGTGATAAATTGATGGGATCAAATTTGATAGCTGGTATCGAAAGCTCAAAATAGTCCTAGAGCATGAACGGATCTTGTATGTGTTGATAGATCCAACACCCGAAGAGCCAGCTCCAAACATACATAGTAGGTCAGAGATACTTATCAGAAGTGGCTCAATGACCAAACTACAGTTCGTTGTATTATGCTAGCGGTAATAAATAATGAGTTCAACCGTTATTTTGAGAATGCTCAGCCACAAGACATGTTGCAAATGTTGAACGAGTCCTTTGGCACACCTGACGATGTTGAGAGGCACAAGATTAGTTGTGCCATCTTCAACGCTCAAATGAGGAAAGGAGCATCAGTCACTGATCATGTACTGTACATGATCAAGATGATTGAGCACTTAAGCAAGCTCGGCTTTTCTCTGCATGAACAGCTGGGGAAAGATGCCATTCTAAACTCTCTGCTTAAGTCCTACCTCCCTTTCCTTACTCATTTTCGAATGACAAAGCCTGCGATCAACTATCACAGTTTGCTAGGGTCGCTGCAGAACTTTGAGAAGGATCACCAGCTCCACAAAAAGTCGGTGAATGTTGTGGAAGGATCTTCTTTTGGATGTCGATCCTTTAAAAAAGGAAAGAAGAACAAGAAAAGGGTGCAAAGTGCAGGGGCACCCAAGCCTAATCAGATCAAAAAATTCAAGTACGATCAGAGTCAGACGGAATACTTCTACTGCAAGAAGCAATGGCACTGAAAGAGAAATTATCCTCAATACATTGCCTCCTTAGATCCGAATAGGCCGAGAAAGAAGCAAGTTATTGCTGGACAAGGTAATTATATGACAACACTTTATAATTTCTCAATTTATGATTCTACTGCCTGGGTATTAGATACCAAAATCTCTTTTAATATTTGTAATTCATTACAAGGTCTACAAGTCAGTAGAAGATTTGAAGAAGATGAAAGGTTCCTTAATGTTGGAGATGGAAGACTAGTTCCAGTTCTAGCGTTAGAAACTATTAAGCTTGTATTCAAATTTAATATAATTGTTCTTAGTGAATGTCACTTTTGTCCTTCCTTTTTATTGAACATTATTTCTGTAGACCTCTTAGCCATATACGGTTATGAAATTTTAATAAAAAAAATAATTTTAATATCATTATGAATGATGTTAATGTGATGAATGGACAGCTGAACAATGGTATTTACATATTGTCGCAACCTGTTAGTGCAATGTACACATCCAGCAAATGTCTTAGAATTAGTGATGTCTTCGATATCTATCTTTGGCACTGTAGATTAGGTCATGTTAACAAGAACAGAATAAATCGATTGATATAAAAGGAAATCCTTGAAGTCAGTGGTTGTGAATCACTTTCAATCTGTGAGTCCTGTCTTCTTAAAAAATGATCAAGTTACCTTTTATAAAAAAGGTGAGTGAGCCAGTAAAGTTCTAGGTCTGATACATACTGATGTATGTAGATCAATGAACACCAGCATCAGAGGTGGATATTATTATTTCATTACATTTACAGATGATCTATCAAGGTATGGGCACATCTACTTAATGACACTAAGTCAAAATCGTTTGAAATATTCAAACGATTCCATAATGAAGTATAAAAACAAACTAAGAAGAGTATTAAAACTCTTCAATCCGATTGAGGAGAAGAATACCTCTCTAGTGAGTTTCTGACATATTCAGAAGAGAATAGGATTCTCTAACAATGGACCCCTCCTAGAACACCATAGCATAATGGTGTATCGAAAAGGAAGAATCAAACCTTGTTAGACATGGTTCGGTTCATGATGGACTTTGCAAGTCTATCGATCTCCTTTTAAGGATATCCACTCGAGTCAGCTTGTTATATTTTAAATAAAGTTTTGAGTAAGTCCGTAAGTAAAACATCACATGAGATGTGACAAGACATAAGCCAGCACTCTATCACCTTAGGATTTGGGGATGTCCGACTTATGTCAAACATTTGAAAACTAACAAGCTTGCCCTATTTATTAGGTACTCAAAAAAGACCAAGGGATATTACTTCTATTTTGCTGACGAACAGAAGGTGCTCATCAGCAATAGGATAATCTTTTCAGAAAAGAAGTTTCTTGGAAAAAGAACTAATGCCTTAAAGATTAAACTTGATGAAGTTCGATCAGTAGAAGAACTGACACAATCTAGTAAACCCATAGAGTTGGGCTTGATTAGATCAAATTCAGAACCTATTGTAGAAACATCTTTAAGGAGATCTGAAAGAGTACCACATCAACCAAATAGATACTATAATTTTTTTGTCTGAGATGGTGATCCAGTTGAACTCGATGAGAACAATGAGAATTCGATCACCTATATGGATGCGATGTAGAGATCTGACTCCGATAAGTGGCTGGAAGCCATGAAATTCAAAATGAAGTCCATGAAAATCAACAATGTATGGACATTAGTTGACCCACCTAAAGGGGTAAAATTCATAAGTTGTAAGTGGATCTTTAAAAGGAAGAGGGGCGCAGATGGGAAGGTGGAGACCTTTAAAGCCCATCTGGTTATTAAGATTTACCATCAACATTATGGTATTGACTATGATAAGATATTTTCTCCTATGGCAATGCTCAAGTCCATTCAGATCATGCTTGCGATAGCAGCATATCTAGACTATAAAATTTGGCAAATGAATATGAAAATAGCCTTCCTAAATGGAGAGCTAGAAGAAGAAGTGTATATGATACAACCTGAAGGTTTCATATCCACAGATGAGTCTAAGGTGTGCAAGTTTCAGAGGTCCATTTATTGGCTTAAGCAGGCATCTCAAAGTTGGAACATGTATTTTGATAAAGTGATCAAAATGTATGGCTTCATTAAGAATGGAGAGTAACCCTGCATATACAAGTGGGTTAATAATTCAGTGATAGTATTTCTTGTTTTGTATATGGATAACATTCTCTTAATCGGGAATGAT
>NC_025996.2:112650560-112668060 GCF_000442705.2 Elaeis guineensis
ATAAAATTATACTGAATCAATTTGATAGAATTTCTTCTTATAAAACTATTAAAGAAATAGCTTCTACATCCGATCTGTGCAATTTGAAGATCTAGCCAGACTTCTTAATTGAATTTAAACCTTTGAACCAGTCTACCTTAAACCAGTCTCCCTCTAGTTCAATCTCTTTGTCTGAAGAAATTCTTGAAACATCATATTTCTCCAAAGGTAAAAAAATTAATAATTATTTAAGAACTAGTAGACCCTTAGAAATTAGTAATTCTTTAGGTCTTAGTGATCTCTTAGTCTCAGAAAACTCTGAGGATAAGAGAATAGTTAGTAAAGAAAATATAATTAGTAAATTATTTATTTTAGAAAGTACTGAAGATAAATCAATTTCTAACTATAAATTTATAGTTCAGGTCCCTAAGATAATAAATTATTATCCTAGACCAACCATAGTAGATTTACAACTGACAAAAATCTCTGACAACTTATCGACTATCTATTCCAAGAGGAGATCTCTTGGTTGGAACCCTGATGGACTTACAGAATTTCAAATGATTAACAATTGTTATCATCTAACAATAACATGTTCGAAAGTCTGTAAGATCCATGCTTATTCATAAATTTCAATTGCTAAGACAATGGTAAATTATTTGTTAAGGCAATTGAAAGGTTACTGGAAAACTCCTTTCACTAACTCAGAAATTATAAATATTATTCCAAAGAACTCTAAAGACAACAATCCTTTAGATTATCCTTTGAACATTATAGATAATCTACATGAAGATATTAATAATAAATTAAATAGTCTTAAGAATAGTAGTTTAGTTGAGTTTAGATGGTATAGAGATACTTACTCTGCTATATTGGTATTTATTTTAAAAATATTACATCTAGGTTTAAAAATTAATTTAGAAATAACTTCTTTACTTTTAAAAAAGGATAAAATTAGATTTACATCTTTTTCATCGCATGTGCTGTTAATCCTTTACCTTGTTTCTTGTAGGATTTGCTCTAGTCTATCCTTTATTTCCCCTTTGTATGCCTATTTGTTAGTCATTTATTTTTATTTCTTGTGTCTATCTACTATCTGTTTAAGTTGTATTATCTATAGATTTTATCTATAGGCTTGACTTCCTTTACTCCTCAATCATAGTTCATTTTGCCGTCATACTCCTGAGTTTCGGACTATTAGATATACAGTGCATGCGACAGTATCGTATACTTTATAGTTCGTCTATCCATTTGCTGCTTCTATATATACGCACGTAGCCTTTCCATTTGCTGCTTCTACATGTACGCATGTAGATTTTTCTATTATGTCACACTGCTGTGACAATATACTGCTGGGCAGTGTGATACTTCCACCTCATGATTATCGGAGTTTCTGATCTGCATCAAGAGAGTCCGTTAGGACTTGCGAATTATCATACCTCTGTGGCTCCAACCTACACAGATTGATCCGGGCCAACACGCGTACACGTAGAAGAAGCAATGTGTGAGTGGGTCGGAGCCACAAAGGTATGATAATTCATAAGTCCTAGCAGATTCTCCTGACGCAGATCAGGAACTCCGATAATCATGAGACAGAAGTATCACAGTGCCTAGTAGTATATTGTCATGGCAGTATGATACAGTAGTAAAATCTACATGCGTACACTTAGAAGCAACAAATGGGTAGGCTACGTGCGTACACGTAGAAGCAGTAGAGAGATAGACGACCTATAATATATATGATACTGCCCGCATACACCGTATATCAAATAGCCCAGAATCCAAGAGTATAACAGCAAAATGAACTATGATTGAGGAGTATATGAAGTCAAACCTACAGGTAATATCTAAATAGATAGTAGACAGACATAGAAAACAAGGTAAAGAGACTAACAGAACTCAGACATATGATGAGCAAAATAATAGAAGCAAACTAACAGACTAACGAAAGTCTAAAGACAAACTAAGTACATAAGATAAAACCTAGACTAAGATACAGGCTGATGGAAGGCTAAGGCAAATTAAAGCGCAAACTAAAAAAATATAAACTGAAACATAAACTAACGAAAAGCTAATCAGAGAACAAAAGTTAAGATATAAGCTAGTAACTAAATATAAACTAGAGATCATAAATTAATAAACTATGAACTTTAACTGATTAAGATAGAATAAACTTCGAATAGCTAAGATTATCCAGATTGTAAGTAAACAGGCTAATATAAGAGCAAAGAACATAAATACCATAAATAAACTACAGAGTAAGCTTTTAGATTATTACTAAGAGTAAAATATAAACTATAAACTATTGAGCTATAACTAACAAACTTAAAAAGATAAACTAACTATAGTAAATCAAAACTAACAAACTAACTACTGCAGTAAATAAAACTAAACTAAGTAAGAGCAGAGCGAATCAAAAATAAAAAAGACTACTAACAAAAAAAAATAAAATTTAACTAAGAAAAATACAGTAAATAAAATAGAAACAAAGTAAAATGTACATAATTAAGTTTAAACTAAGAGTAGATAAACTTAAATAAAATAAAATAAAACTACTTAATATAAAAGAAAGGATAAAACTAACAAAATAAAATAAAGTACAGTACTTAAACAATAGAACAAAGATATAAATAAAAGCTTAAAGTAAAATAGAGTATTTTAACTAATTTAATAGTATATAATGCTCCATTGTTTACTTCATGATTGCATGATAGATTGTACTATAGTTTTAGTACAATCTTATAACATGTTACAAGTGGTATTTGGGTTATTTACCCTGATTGATCCGTTGTTTACTTCACAATCTCTATCAATCATAAGATTGTTTATCCTTAAGAGACTGATCCGTTGTTTACTTCACAGCCTCAGTAGCATTCTGATTGTTTACCGTCATGCTACAGTGCGTAATAGTACTACACAGTATTTCTGTTACAGTACTGCACAGTGCATATGCTACAATAATTAGCTACAGTATAGCTACAATACTATGAACAGTAATAAACAGTAACAAGCTTAAATATAAAGAAAGCTTAAAACCTAATTAACAATAGTAAAATGAAAGAAAAATGAGTTTTATTTACAAAAGCACACTTACATGAAGTCTGATAAAATTGAAATATATACCTTACAAGCTTTATGTACACTAATCAAGCTTAAACAAACTTAAATACAAGCCACAAATGCTAATATATGCTAATACATGAGTAAGCACACTTATGTACAAAACTCACATGGTTTAACGGCTAAATGATAGAGTTTGAGGGACTTCTATGGAGGAATCTGTGGAAAGGAGAATGGGATGAATATTTTAATGAAAGAATGGAAGTGATGGAAGTGGAGAAGGAATATTTTAAGGGAGAATGATGAAGAGAGTGGAGTTTTTAATGGAGACTTGGTGGAAACATTGTAATGTAGTGAATTTTTTAATTAGAAATGATGAGGGATGCCCGGCTTTGGTGGAAGGAAACAAGCAAGGAGATGAAGGAAGAAGAATATTATAATGGGTAATGGAAGGAAGATGAAGCCTGGTGGAAGAACCAAAGAAAAGTTCACATGTCATTGTCCCTGATGAAGGAAACAACTAATGGAGGTTAGAGAAGATTACATGGAGAAGATGAAGGCTTTGTGGAGGATATGTGGAGGAGATGAAGGCTTTGTGAAGGAGATGGAGGAGATAGGAGAAAGAGACAAAGGAAGAGAGGAAGAAAGAAAAGATGATGGAGATGGAAAAGAGAGACTCTGTCATTAGCACAACCCCTCTCGGCCAGCCTCTCCGCACTCGGCCTCCCCAGAACGGATGCCTTCCCCTTTATTTATAGGCGAAGGAAGGAGCTATGCGGACTTCAATTGGTTTGGAATCCGGAAGCCTCTAAAAGTCAGATCCGAAGTTGGAACTTAATTGATTTTAAGTCTGATTTTCTGTAGCATACAGTGTCAAAAATCTTCCTATAGATAAATAGTGACAATGTCAGGAATCTTCCTATAGCTTCTTTATCATCTTTGGATCCTGATGTAGACCGACTTTTAAGGTTGAACATTTTTGCGAATTAAACCGACTTCAATATAATAGTAATGGTTGATCTGGTTGTAGAAGTGGCTAGAAGAGCCACTGGATTGTACCTACAAAAAAAATTTCTCTACCAAGAGTTTGGTAGAAGGGTTAGTAGAAAATATTTTTCTTCTTCTTTTTTTTTTATTCTTCGATGTCGAAGAGTAAGGCAAGATTGAAGGAGTCATCAAATCTTTGGGTGGTCTTATCTTCTTCTTCGCCTTGATGAAAGAGAATCATTCTATTCTAAGGATACTCTAGTTCATTCTTTATTTTTTCAGGATAATTTTTTGGATTTAGTAGAATATTCTATCTTTCTTTTTTTTTGGTACTACTATGGGTAGGTCTATGGTAACCCATATCCTTCTATCTATCCAGCATTTTTTTGCTTGAAGACTCTTGCTTTTGGCCATCCAATATACTTCTTTATAATTAGAGAGTATATAATCTTTCATATCAGTATTTTCTATAAATTCTTTCACCTCTATTCCATTAATGAACTTGAATTGGTTGCATCTGGAGACATATTCAGTTTCTCTTTCTGAGAGTAGAGTTATATGATAAATCTGAAAAGGATATATAATTTTTTCAATTTCTCTTTCTTCAATATTGCTACATATCAATATGTCTAATTTTCTTCTATCTTTTTGAGCTTGCTTCAGAATAGTAACAACTACGTCTGAGAATATGTCTATAGGATAAGAGTAGTCGACAGTAACTTTTCTAACCAATCCCTTATATAGTACTCTGATCATAATTTGAGTTACTTTGATGTTGATGTTTGGTATGATAAGTATTGGTTAGTACCACTCCATTATAAGATAGGGATATAATTCTCTGAATATTTCTTTGGCTTCATGAGGTTGCATTATTTTGTTAAAAATAATGCTCTAAAGATCAAGAGTTAAATCTTCTTTCATTTTTTTCAAATAGCTCATCCTTTTCTTTTTTGGCTCATTGCATATTTTTTTCTTTTGATTATCCTTTTAGAGAGATAAGGGGTGAAGGATGAGGATTTTTAGGATTAAGAATTTTACCTTCTTCAAAATTGTTCAGACTGGATAAGTGTTCTCCTTCATTAATATTCTTGTTAAAATAAAGAGGTGTGTAATAATTTTAAATCCTTATCTCCTAAAGTGGATACTACTTCTTTCTTCCTGTCATTCAAAGAAAATTTATTAGATAATGCATTTAAATTTCTACTTCTGCAGATCTTTTTAAAAGATCTAAAAAAGATTCTTCTAGTTTTGAACAGAATTTAAACATAATATTTTTTTCTTTTATAAAGGTAAATGTGCCTTCATTCGTAACTACGAAGGGTTTAATTTGAGTTAAAAAAAGATTTTCTAATATAACTCCTTATTTTAAGGACTTAATTAATAAGAAAGAGGTTTTGACACAAGTCTTCTTTACACAAATATGAACTTCAGAAATCTTATAATGTACACTCAAATTTCTCCCATTTGCTATCTGAATTTTTTGAGTTAATTTTTCACAATATATAAGAGGAATTAGATTTTTTCTCATACAGTTAACATCAGCACCAGAGTCAATTAAAGCTTTATGTTTAAAGCTATAGCCCCCTTTTAGTTTGAAAAAAATTTCACAGTACTATTTTTGTTTTATATATCTATCAATTGATCCTAAAAAGTCTTCAAATGTGTTTTCTTCACTAGTTATTGGAGCTTTTGATTTTCTATTTATTTCAGATAGAGCTTCTCTTTCAGTTGTTTCTTCAACAGAGATTTTCTTAATGGTTTTCAGCTCTTCTTTAAGTAGGGCTAATTCATTTTTTATAAGAACTTGTTCTTTAATTAACTTATCTAAACTAGGTTTTTGAGCTTTCTGTTTAATTTGCCTTAGTCTTTGGTAAACTTCATCCATGGTATAAAGATTTTCAATTTCTACAGAGGTTTTAGAGATTTTGGATTTTTGGGTTTTGACTAAGATAAAAAACTTCTCCAATTGATTTTGTCTATCTTCAGAATTTTTAATAGAATTGATCATATCAGCTATAAATTATTCTTCATTAAATAACACTGAAATAATTTTATCACTGGTATGATCACGGAGAGTTTCTTCACAACAAGAATATTCTTTAGAGTTATTGGTTTCAGATTCTGATTCTAGATCCATATTGTTGATCAAATCTTTTAACTTTTCTTTCATATCTTTTAGAGTTTTTTCCTTAGATATTTCTTTAATTTTTGCTCTAATATTTTTATAGAATCAATTTGCTAGGTGTCCTTCTTGATTGCATTTATAATAGATCAGAGGTTTTCTTTTTAGATATTCAGTCTTTATTTTGTTTTTTTTAGAATATGGTTTGGAAGAACTCTTTCCTTTCTTTGAAAGTCTTTTATCATAATACTTCTTTTCATATTCTTTTGATTTTTTAGATTTTTTTTTTATATGGTTGGTCTAATTGAAATCTGAACTGATAACAGAAATTACCTAACTCTTTTTTTCTCAGTAATTTTTGCTTCTTTAACTAATCTATGATATTTAAATCATTATATAATTTAGCTCCTACTAATTATACTTTTTGAGCTATTTTTTTCATATCTAATTGCTTATAATTGATACTACCATCTTCTTCATTTCTTAGTCTATTTCTAACCTTTTCAGCAAACAAAGGAGGTAGCCCTGATATGAAATTTTTTTTTCAAAATTTTTGATTTGGGTCAGAAAGTTGATAAAGTTTAGAAAAGTATGTATTCTTATACCATCTAAAATCAGACATAATTTTGCACTTAAGATTGATCAATTGTTTCCTAGTTTTTTCATATATATCTATATAATCTCCTACAAAATGGTAAAGGATATTTAAAATTAAGGTAACTACCGCATCAGAAGGGTTTCCTAAAGAAAGAGTTCCATCAGGTTCTCTTTTGATAGCAGTCATAATCTCATGCTTTTGATGAATAGTGAGATAATTATCCCACCAACCTCTTAATTGTCCTGAGAAGCCAGATGCTATCATAATAACTATATTTGGTTCAAAATTTCTTTGAACTCTACAAGCATTTGCATACATCATTATTAAATGACACATAGTAATGATTTGATATTCAGAGAATCCATCTAAGTTTCATTCCACTAGACTCCTTCCATCAAATTATGAAGAGGTTATGTCAGGATTTTCTTCCAACTGTAAATCTGCATAAGTTGGTCTAGGATAATAGTTTTTTATCCTAGGGGTCTTCTTAAGGGTTTGTACTCATAAAGTCTGTTAACCTCTAAATTATCCATATTCTTTGTAATTCGATTAATTTCTTTCTCAGAGTCTTCAGAATAGTATCCTTCTTCATCTTGAGATATACATAATTTCTCAGAAGATTCAGCAGATAGATAATTTATCATATCTTTAAGATTGAGGCTATTCATCTTCGCACTAATTTGACTAATAAATTCATTAGAAAAGGTTGGTCCTAATTTAATCTTAGAAGAGTCTAACTCATGAACATTAAACATAGGTAGAGTATTTCTTAAAGAAGAAGCTTTTTCTTCATTGCTGAATGGAATTTGAATCTTTTTTATCTTTAGATTTTTAAAAAATCTTCTAATGATTGTTCCCCTTCTTCTCTTCTTTGTAGAAGGATATTTTCAATCCTTTCAGTTTGTCTTCTTATAGTACTGAGAGCAAGATTGGTAAAATTTTATTGTTCAATAATCTATCCAAAATGTTCTACTTTAAGAGTTTCTTTAAGACCAATAGCAAACAATTTTATAGGACTAGGACAAATTCCTCCATCAACTAGTACAGGTTCAAAAGGAGGATGTATTGAATCTATATCAGGATCTCTTTCAGTTTTCCATGATCTAGAAATAGTTTTGACCATAGCAACTTGTAGACTAGATCTGATATCCTCAAAGTAGTTATTAAACCAATCAAAGAAAAAGATATGTCTTTCTTCAGTTTTTATTTATTTAAACCAGAGGTCTTTAATAATGTTTCGTTCCTTCTTATTAAAAGTATCGAAGAACCATTGTTTTTTACCTCTATTTTTTTATAATCAAATTCTTTCTTTAGTAGTTCTTTATTTATCTGGAATTTGTCAAAGTCAGTTATATTGATTTCAAGTTTAGATCTTACCGGCTCATACATAGCATACGCAATATTTGAAGATCTTGATTGAGTCTTTTTCTTTTCAGAAGTAGGTATATCAGATGTAAAAATTCTTCTATCTATTGTAATTCTTCTACTAGTAGAGAATTATACTTCTACATTCCTATTAGGAGTTTCTATGATTCTATTAGCTTCAAAGTTTTGAACTTCCTTGGGTTCTATAACTTGATCTAGAGTCTATTTTTCTGGTATATTTATTTTATCCCATTTTAATCTTTTAGGGGTTATATAATTATTTTTCAGATTGACTATAAATAAAGTAGTTAATCCCTTTGAAGTTGCTAGTTTTTGAAGGAAAAACCGCCTTTTTTCTTGTAGGATCTTACAGATCTAATGAGATCTGGGGCAGAATATTTTAAAAAAAATTATCCTACTTTATTTCAGATCTAAGATCTATTAAATCTGATTCTTATTATCTAATATTTAATCTAAAATTAAATCTAAAACTTGAGGATTAGAGAAATACCTCTAGGGTAACTAGATTACCCTGTAGATGATCGCAGCAATGCCTGAAGTTCAAAAATAGCCACGCAGTCGCCTGCCTCATCAGTATCCACTCGAGTAGGATCTAGATCATCTTCTCCTTGCAAATCTTTACTCCAAAAATTAAATTTGGATCTGATCTAGAAGATCTTCAAAAGATCTTCTAAAGCTGGAGCAGCAGCTTCTCGATAAATCCCTGTAGCCTTCTGATCAGGGAGCCACCACGTCTTGGACAAGCACCAGATGGACGCCAAAATTCTTGGACATGAAGAGAGGAGAGAGAAGACTAGAGGAGATATAGAGAAGTGAAGGATATCAGGCTTTTGTTAGGGATTGAGCAGATTCTCTAAACCCTAGGCGCAGATAGGGTTTAAATAGACCTTGCTGCGCCATGCAGTGCCACATCATTCGACCTATCAAAAAATTTTAATTAATTCTGAAAAAATTTTATTAGTGGATGATATCATTTGATTATATCAGACAAGAATCCCACCAAACCCTCCTACTATTGGCACCAACACTGGATAAACACAGTGAGATTGGTGCCCAACAGTTTGAGTCGATCAAGGCATAGAGTCCTCATCTCATGGGACTCTATCCTTATCCACCTGGGGTGCACGCCCAATCTGATCTTGGCACCCACTTTGAGGCCTAATTTAGTAGGTAGACACTCCACAAAAACTCTCCAATGACCTCTTGCCAAGTGGCCTTCAGTTCAAGATCCATAAGTCAACATTTGATCGATGTCCTAAAACAGAAATGGCAGGTGACAGAAATTGGCAGGTGTTGTCTTAAATTCATCTCATGAATTAAGACAAGACTTTTTTAAGCTGGACTGACTCCAGTCAGACTGAGAGAAATCTTCTCAAGGTTCTCTGGATGAGTCAAATCATATTTGGCTCAGTCGAGATGAAAAAGATTGTACGAGGAGAAAGTTAGGCTCAATCGTGTGCTAGTACGATTTCCTTGAACCTAATTGAATCTAATCCAAATCAATCGAACTGGGCTAGCTCAATTGATGACATATAGACCCTAACTCTTATTTGTGTGATCCAGTTAGGTTCATTTCTATATGGTAATGAGATATGTCATGATCTCATCATCGACATCATCGAAACTCCTTTCGATGGACCAGAACTCTTCTGATTCAGACAATTAGAATGATCGATCATCAAGATCATTCTAATTGCTCCCAAAATCTATCAGTGACACCTAGCAGTATATGGTGGTAACTCATCAAAAATAAAGACGAACCTCTCGATGCAGCTACCTGTGTGATTGAATTCCTCTATCATGAGTCCTGACTGAATTAGGGTTAAGGTGAACTCGTCAAACCCAACATCAGTCATATGAATCAATCGATTGATCCGAGTCTGATGTGAAATCCCAATGGAAAATTTTTTTTCATTATTTTACTCTGCCATGGCCATGGCTTAAGGACTCGATCTTTTGATGATCATAGGACTACTCCTCTCATCTACCAAGGTTGATAGATCCCATCTTGGTGCAATCTGGTTCCTACAATGAATATGCTAAAGCCAACATACACCTCAGAATTCTGAATGGCTAGAAGACCAAGTTATGATGTAGTCAAACTATAACACACTCAAGGTGAACTGTCAATGTACCTCAGGTCAAAAAACTAGACACACAGCTGCAGCATCGAGCTAGTCATTGACGAGAAGGTAGACTTCCTTTTGACTGCTCGAGGTGGTCATGCTCAGTACTCTCTTCTCAATGAATATCTGTACTCTTGCTCTGGTGTTTCCATACCGTAGACTCAAGACACATCTATCTTAAGAAAGTGATCGTACACCAACCTTCCGGATCGATCACCATCCTCGTGATGATCCTATGGTCAGGAGCTATTTATGAGTTAGTTATGTAAATTCATGCCTTAAATTTTTAACTCTTGAAAATATGAATTAACATTCCTACTAACTCAAAGGATGTATCACAGACATAATGTACACAATGCGATAGTAGAATAATTCTTTTATTCATTTATAGTCAAAATTATAAATTTGCCCTTATATTTGTATAGGAATATGTCAGCCAATCTGGCATCTAGGGCACATATCTAACAAACTCCTACTTGACCTAATGCCAATTAGCTACATATCTAAGTCCCATCTTTTCAAGGTGGGCTTCGATCTTCTGTTAGCCTAATGGCTTTGTCAGTGGGTCTGCCACATTATCTGTGGAGTCGACTCTCTTAACCTCGACATAATCATTTTCGAGGTAATCACGGATCAGATAATCGCCGCTCGATATGCTTGGACTTTTGGTGAGACCTTGGTTCCTTAGCTAGGGCTATAGCACCATTATTGTCGCAGTAAAGAGGGATGGCATCCGATGGCATCACTCCAAGCTCTGCGGCAAACTTCTTGTACCAGAATACCTCCTTCGCAGCTTTTGATGCAGCAATATACTCTGCCTCCATGGTGGAATCAGCAATCACCGTCTGCTTGGAACTCTTCCAGCTAACTGCACCACCATTGCAAATGAACAGACTTCCAGATGTCGACTTTCGATCATCTATATCAGACATAAAGTCTGAGTCTGTAAATCCCTGAACCTGAAATTCTCCATTCTCAAAGACTAGAAACATATCCTTAGTTCTTCTCAAGTACTTAAGGATACATTTCACAGAAGTCCAGTGCTCTTCGTCTGGATTTGACTGATATCTGCTTGTGACACTCACAGTATGGGCTATATCAGGTCGTATACATAGCATGGCATACATGAGGCTCCCTATTGCGAAAGCATAAGGGATCTTGCTCATGCGTTCAATCTCCTTAGGTGTGCTAGGGCACATCTTCTTAGAGAGATGAATGCCATGTCTAAAAGGTACTAAACCACTTTTAGAGTTTTCCATGCTAAACCTTTTTAGCACCTCCTCTATGTACATCTTCTGTGAGAGTCCCAGCATCCTCTTTGGTCTATCTCTATAGATCTTAATACCCAGTATAAAGGATGCCTCTCCTAGATCTTTCATAAAGAACTCCTTAGACAACCATATTTTGACTGAGGTCAACATGGAAATATCATTCCCAATCAGGAGGATGTCATCTACGTACAGTACGAGGAAGACAACTGCGCTCCCACTGACCTTCTTGAACACACATGGTTCCTCCTCGTTCTTGATGAAACCAAACATTTTGATCACATCATTGAAACGAGTATTCCAGCTCTGAGATGCTTGCTTAAGTCCATAAATAGACCTTTGCAGCTTGCAGATCTTATGATCATCATCACTGGATGTGAAATCAAGCAGCTATTCCATATAGATATCTTCCTCAAGATATCAATTTAAGAACATCGTTTTCACATCCATCTGCCATATTTTATAATTAAAATAGGCTGCAACAGCAAGCAATATGTGGATGGATTTTAGCATGGCTATGGACGAAAAGATATCCTGATAGTCAATGCCTTCGCACTGACTATAACCTTTTGCTACGAGCCTAGCCTTGAATGTCTCCACATTCTCATCTGCACCTATCTTTCTCTTGAAAATCCATTTACACCTAATAGGTACAATACCTTTAGGTGGATCTACCAAGGTCCAGACTTGGTTTGAGTGCATCAAGTCAATTTCTGATCTCATTGCCTGTAACCATTTCTCAGAGTCGATATCTGATATCGCCTCATCATAGGTCTTGGGGTCATCACCATTAGCCCCATTTCACGTGAGAAACATTTCCTCTACTTCCTCTTGTATGGTACCTAAGTATCTTTCAGGAGGATGAAAAACCCTAGTCGATCTACGAGGTGGAAGAGGTTGTGTTAGGACTGGTTCTAATTGATTTGGTTCCTCAGGTTCTTTAGCTCATTGCTCTTGGGAGACATTATCCTTGAGCTTAATTATTCTTTCGATGCCACTATCTTGAATAAACTATTTTTCAAAAAAATAGCATGTCGATTCACAATCACATTATGATCTTTCGAAATATAGAAATAGTATCCTAATGACTCTTTAGGATATCCTATGAACCAAGCTCTAAAAGACCTGAACTCTAACTTGTCCGCTTACTATCTCTTGACATGAGTCGAACAACCCCAATTCTGAGATGACTCAGACTTGGTTTCTTACCATGCCATATCTCATCCGGTATGGTAGGAACGATTTTAGAGGGAACCCTATTCAATACATATATTGCTGTCATGAGACAATATCCCCAAAGAAACTCAGGGAGGTCCTGTGAAGCTCATCATAGAACGGACCATATCTAATAGGGTCTGGTTCCTCCGTTCTGAAACCTCGTTGAGTTATGGCATTCCAGGTGGAGTCCATTGAGAGACTATGCCATTGTCCTTAAGATAATCTAGGAACTCCCAACTAAGGTATTCACCTCCTCGATCTGATCGAAGAACCTTAATGTGCTTTCCTGTTTGTTTTTCTACTTCATGTCTAAATTCTTTAAACTTTTCAAAGGCTTCAGACTTGTGTTTCATTAGAAACACATACCCGTACCTAGACATATCATCGATAAAGGTAATGAAGTAGACATAGTTGCCTCTAGCTGGCACATCAAATGGGTCGCACACATCCGTATGTACTAGGGCAAGTAGGTCTGTGGCCCTTTCCCCATGTCTCACAAAAGGGAGCTTGGTCATTTTGCCTTGAAGGCATGATTCACAAACTGGATATGACTCGGAAGTCAATGGACTCAATGGTCTGGATTTTTCTAATTTGTTAACCCTTTCTTCTGCTATATGACCTAGCCTTAGGTGCCACAGATACCTATCATTTAGACTATCTCTAGGCCTTTTAATTCCCATGGCATTTACACTTTGCTCGATATTAAATACAGATACATCAATATGTAGCTGATAGAGATCATTAATAAGAAAATCATTTGCAACTTTATTATTTTCATAGAATATGTTACAATGGTTCTTATGAAAGCTAATCACATAGCCTTCTTGTGTTAAACATGAAACAGAAATCAAATTCATGCTTGCTGCAGACACATAATAACAGTCTCTAAGAACTAAATCTAATCCTAATGGTAATCACAGAGGGTAGATTTTCATGGCCACAGCACCAACTCTTACTTTGTTCCCAATCTGTAGGATCATATCTCCATCCCTCAGCTTCCTGCTCTCCTCAAGACCCTGCATAGAAGTGCACAAATGAGCACTAGAACCAAAGTCAAGTACCCAAAACTTGATCTCTAATTCATGAAGCTCACCATGTTCGGAATATTACTCCAATCCTTAGTTAAGTCAGACCCACCATTTGTACGAACTAGATTCCTGATTGAGTCCCTCACCGTATTCAGAATATTGAGCACAACCCATCCTCTAATCCGTAGCATCCAATGCCTCATGGACATAGTTGCATCTTTTCGATGCAACTGAGCCACTGTAACCAGTCGAGAACAATCAACCTCGGGAAGGGCCCGCACATCCATGATGGTGGAAGACCTTAGATTTAATATTTTCTTAGGAAGATTTGATTTAGATCTCATTAAACTTAACTTGACATAGTCATTAAAATTATGACTAATCTAGTGACATGGGCTAGCTCAAATTATTAGTCACCTCAAATCAAAACTGGATCGACACATATGGCCAGGTAAGTGAGACCGATGGGAGGGATATGCCATTAACTTGATAAGAACGCATTCGAGTCGAGTAGCTCCCAATTAAAAATCAGTCGGTCGCATCTGCCCAACTTACCTTAGACACCAAATTGTCGAACCAGAACCAATTGGGTTAGTCTACAATCCAGGCTCTAACCACTGAGCCAAATTAGGTCTTAACTTGATCGAGTCATATCTAAATGTGATTCGACCTTGACCTAGACTTAATCCTATTAGACTGGTCAATTATTAGCTTTTATGATCCCACCTAACCAACTTTTGATTCGATTTGATCAACCGCTAGACCTAATTGAGCTACCCAAGCCCGAACTCAATTTTATGAAAATGGTTTAGATCTGAAATTTTTAATTTTAGACCTAATTTAATTTCATAAGCTTAATTCATTAATTAAGTCTTGGGTTCATAAACAAAACATGTAAATAAATCTAGGGTTTCAGGATCTAGGATTTTATAAAAAAGTAAATTTTGATTTCTGATTAAGGATGAACACGCAGCACCCCTACACGCCATAAGAACACCCCATTGAATGGGAGGAGAGGGTCTTAAATCCTACTTTGTTCTTATGACCGGACAGCCATGAGGAACACCTTAATCATAAATATTAATTTAACTACAAAACTAGTTAGATCTAAGTTACATATCACATATATAATTTCAGATCTAACTTATACATACTTTGCATACATCTCATGTATTAAAATCTGATCTAATTAGCATACTTTCAGATCTGATACATCACATATAACATCTGAAAAATAAGATTTAAATTGAACTATTCAATATAAAATCTATTCTAGACAGTTACTAGAATAATTCTACAACTAGTCTAGGCATGCAATAGATCAATCTTATATATTAATTAAAATTTTATTTTTTATTCTTGATCTAAATATAATATTTATAATATCAAAAAAATAGAAAATAAATTAGATCTAATTTATATTTTAATCATATTAAAATATAAAACTATAAGACTATTCATAGATCAAACTACTCCTAGTCTAGACATGCACCTCATACATGTTAGATCTACTTAGATTTAATTTTAAATTTTTTTTATTTCAGATCCTATCACATATGATGTAGCATCTAAAATCTATTAATATTAGATAAATAAAAATAAAAATCAGATCTAAATTAGATCTAAAATAGAGCCATCAACCTGGCTCTGATACCAGTTGAAGGAAAAATCACTTTTTTCTTTGTAGGATCTTCCAGATCTAATAAGATCTGGGGCAGAATATTTTAAAAAAAAATATTTTACTTTATTTTAGATCTAAGGTCTATTAAATTTAATTTTTATTATCTGATATTTAATCTAAAATTAAATCTAAAAATTAAAAATTAGAGAAATACCTCTAGGATAACTAGATTACCCTTTAGATGATCGCAGCAATGCCCGAGGTTCAAAAATAGCCACGCAGTCGTCTGGCCTCTACCAGTATCTACTCAAGTAGAATCAGGATCATCTTCTCCTTACAAATCTTTGCTCCAAAAATTAGATCTGGATCTGATCTGGAAGATCTTCAAAAGATCTTCTGAAGCTAGAGCAGCAGCTTCTCGACAAATCCCTACAGCCTTCTGATCAGGGAGCCACCACGCCTTGGACAAGCACCAGATGGATTCCCAACTTCTTGGATGTGAAGAGGGGAGAGAGAAGACCAGAGAGGATATAGAGAAGTGGAGGGATATTAGGCTTTTGCTAGGGATTGAATAGATTCTCTAAACCCTAGGCGCAGATAGGGTTTAAATAGACCCTGTTGTGCCATGCAGTGCCACATCATTCGACCAATCAAAAAATTTTAATTAATTCTAAAAAAATTTTGATTGATAGAGTGATGTCATCTGATCATATCAGATAAGAATTCCACCAAACCCTCCTACTGTTGGCACCCAACAGTTTGAGTCGATCAAGGCATAGAGTCCTCATCTCATGGGACTCTATCCCTATCCACTTGGGGCGCATGCCCAATCTGATCTTGGCGCCCACTTTGAGGCCTAATTTAGTAGGTGGACACTCTACAAAAACTCTCCAATGACCTCTTGCCAAGTGGCCTTCAGTTCAAGATCCATAAGTCAATGTTTGACCGATGTCCTAAAATAGAAATGGCAGGTGACAGAAATTGACAGGTGTTGTCTTAAATTCATCTCATGAATTAAGATAAGATTTTTTTGAGCTAGACTAACTCCAGTCAGACTGAGAGAAATCTTCTCAAGGTTCTTTGGGTGAGTCAAATCATATTTGACTCAGTCGAGATGAAAAAGATTGCATGAGGAGAAAGTTAGGCTCAATCGTGTGCTAGCATGATTTTCTTGAACCTAATTGGATCTAATCCAAATCAATCGAATTGGGCTAGCTCAATTGATGACATCCAGATCCTAACTCTTATTTGTGTGACCCAGTTAGGTTCATTTTTGTATGGTAATGAGATATGTCATGATCTCATCATCGACATCATCGAAACTCCTTTCGATAGACCAGAACTCTTCTGATTCAGACAATTAGAATGATCGATCATCAAAATCATTCTAATTGCTCCCAAAATCCACCAGTGACACCAGCAGTATATGGTGGCAACCCATCAGAAATAAAGATAAACCTCTCGGTGTAGCTACCTGTGTGATTGAGTTTCTCTATCATGAGTCCTGACTGAATTAGGGTTAAGGTGAACTCGTCAAACCCAACATCAGTCATATGAATCAATCGATCGATCCGAGTCCGATGTGAAATCCCAATGGAAAACTTTTTTCTATTATTTCACTCTGCCATGACCATGGGCTTAAGGACTTGATCTTTCGATCATCATAGGACTACTCCTCTCATCTACCGAGGTTGATAGATCCCATCTTGGTGCAATCTGGTTCCTACAATGAATATGTCATAGCCAACATACACCTCAGGATTTCGAATGGCTAGGAGATCGAGTTATGATATAGTCAAACTATAACACACTCAAGGTGAACTGTCGATACACCTCAGGTTAAAGAACTAGACACACAGCTGTAGCATCGAGCTAGTCATCGACGAGAAGATAGACTTCCTTATGACTGGTCGAGGTGGTCACGCTCAGTACTCTCGTTCTCAATGAATACCTATACTCTTACTCTGGTGTCTCCACATCGTAGACTCAAGACACACCTACCCTAAGGAAGCGATCGTACACCATCCTTCCAGATCGATCACCATCTTTATGATGATCCTATGGTCAGGAGCTATTTATGAGTTAGTTATGTAAATTCATGCCTTAA
>NC_025996.2:112673060-112678060 GCF_000442705.2 Elaeis guineensis
AGCGGCTCTCGTGGTCGAGGTTCCTTCAGACGCTGAGCCCCCGACTCCCCGGGCCTCTTCAAGGAGTTCTCCCGCTGAGGTTCCCGCCTCAAGGGCCCACTTCGAGGAGGTGCCAGGGGTTGAGAGGGGGAGGAGAAGGAAGATGGTGGCCCGCAGGGTGAGCGACCGTCGAGCCGCCATCGATGAATCCCATGGTTCCGAAGAAGAGCCGGTGGAGAATCCCTTTAATGACAGGGACCTGATAAAATGACTGGTCGACGGCTGCGTCCTGCCCGAAGTCGTCCAGAGGATCGTTCGCACCGATCCCGAACAGTGAGTTTGGGACTCTCTAGGGTCCTTTCTCGAGGTAAACAGGTTCACTTTCCTCCTTCTCCTCGCTCCTTCGTTTAATTAATTCCTCAACTTTCATTCTGACCTCCTGGCTGCCCTTGCAGATCGGGCACCAGCTCCTTGCCAACATCGAGGCGACGAACCGGGTGAGGAGGGATGCTATCCAAGCGGAGGAGGGCCGTCGGGCCGAAGCCGTCCGCCTCAAGGAAAAGGCTGCTGAGGTAGCCAACCTTCGAGAGGCCCTTGAGAAAGAAAAGCAGACCTCGGAGGAGATGGTGAGGAAGGCGGAGGCCGAGGTAGCAAATTTGACGGAGCAGATTCCGATTCTGGTCTCGGAGGCCAAGGTCCAAGCGGTGGAGGAGTTCAAGGCCTCTGCGGAGATGAGGGATCTGAACGTCAAGTTTGGCCAAGATGCGTTCATCAAAGGGTTCAAGCTCTGCCAAGAGAAGATGGTCAAGAAATTTCTCGAGCTCGACCTCAGCTTCTTGGACGAGGCATCTGAAGATGAAGCTGGGCCCTCTCCTACTGCCACTGCCATCGCAGCCCCCCTTCCAAGAACACCGAGCTCCCCAACTCCTGCTTCAGAGGTCTGAGACCTCTAACTTTATATCTTTCTTTTACTGTAATTTTTTTTTTCCTTTTGTCTTTAAGAAACATTCAATCAATAAAATTGAGTTTCTCCTTATGGAGGGCTTCTCCACTCCTTTTTCTTTTCTTTCTGTAATGAGACGTGCCTTGACACTTTTATCTCCCGATGGCAGTGTCCTACCGAAGTGCTTCCCTTGCCACAGGGAGTTCCGCTGAAGTCCACGATCCAACATCTGAGGAAGAAAGTTCATCATTTAACAAAAAAGTTGAAGGAGATGGAGGACGAACTTCGCAGGTTGAGGGAGAGCCACTCTGAGGCCACCGCGGAGGCCACCCACTTTCGGAACCTCCATATGAAGGGGATCATGGAGTACAGTCGGAGGAAAGCGAACTTCGAGAAGGAGCTCGAGGAATACAAGAAGTGCGCCAGCGATCGATCTTGGGCTCAAGCTTCCAAGATCAGCTCTCTCAGAGTGGAGCTGTCGGCTGCACAGGAGAGGATCAGCCAGTTGGAAGGAAGCTCGTCCTCGCTTTCGACTCGGGCCGACTGCGATCGAGAATGGTCGAAGAAGTTCTCCGACCTTTAGCAATAGCTCCAGGATGTCGAGGTGAGCTATAACACATATCGGGCCGGCTAGTGCAAGCAGGTGGACGACTACAGGGGGAAGCTCAGGATGGCGACCGACGAGATTGCCCGCCTTCAAAGGCAGTTATCTGAAGGAGCTCCGTTTGCTCCTGTTCGGGATCCCGACGAACTCCAATCCCTGAGAAGGATCATAGAAGAGCTATCTGTCACCCTTGGGGAGGGAAAGGCCGAGCTGCAGCAGTTGAAGATCCAGCTGGTATACGAGCAGCAGGCAGTCAAAGATGCGGAGGCAGAATCTGAGGTCCTGAGAAAGAGGCTCCGAGAGACGGAGAACGAAAGCCAACGATCTCATCGGAGATATATGGAGACGCTGATGAGGGAGAGAGAATTGAAAGAAGAAGTCGAGAGCTTGAGGCACTCCCTGATGAGGGCTGAAGCCGAAAGTTCGAAGTCGGAAGAAGCCGGGGCCCCTTAGGGCTTTTTTTGCCTTTCATCCCTCTATGTGTCTTCTTTTGCCGTTTGTTTATTTTTGTTTGTTTTTTTTTTTTTTTTTGGCCTTCTGGGCTCTGTAACGCATGTTTTGCTAATGAAATGAAAAGGAGATCTTTGTTACCTTGCCCGCGCGTCGTATCGAATTATCGTCCGTCGGACTTCTTTCATTTTTTGTCCTGTTCATGTCGATGTTGGCCGAAGGCTCCTAGCTGTTGCCGCATTGGTTCGCCTTTTTATTCATGATCGTAGATCTCTCTTTCTCTTTCTCCTTCTTCGTGGAGATGAGGTCCTTTGTGTCTTTGGTATAGTTCGGCCTCCATTTTTCACTGGGGTAGTCCGCCGCTTTTCCTTCATATCTCCCTCCTTCTTTTAAGTAGGGGTTCTCCCTAGCCTTTTACGGGGTTGCGGTAGCGTAGAAGGGCCGTCGAGAAGGTTCTCTTCTTTCTCATCAGGTCTCGAATGGCCGGATCTTAGTTGGTGTCAGGATGAGGTTCTTCCCCTATTTCTGATGTAGTCGATTTCAGCTCAGATTAGGACGAGGTTCTTTCCCTATTCCTAACAAGGCTGTGGGGGCACAAATGGGCATCGCAAGGCCTCTCCCCCCATCCGGTCTAAGAGTAACTGGGCCTTCGACTTTGCTCATGTTAGGGTGAGGTCCTCCTCCTGTCCCTAACAGGGCTGTGGGGGCACATAAGGGCATTGTAGGACCTCTCCCCCCATCCGATCTAAAAATAATCGGGCCTTCGACTTTGCTCATGTTAGGGTGAGGTCCTCCTCCTATCCCTAACAAGGCTGTGGGGGCACATAAGGCATTGTGGGGCCTCTCCCCCCATCCGGTCTAAAAATAACTGGACCTTCGGCTTTGCTCATATTAGGGTGAGGTCCTCCTCCTGTCCCTAACAGGGCTGTGAGGGCACATATGGGTGTTGCAGGACCTCTCCCCCCATCCATCTAAGTGTAACGGGCCTTCGACTTTGCTCTGGTTAGGGCGAGGTTCTCCTCCTGTCCCTAACAGGGCTGTAGGGGCACATATGGGCGCTGCAGGACCTCTCCCCCCATCTGGTCTAAGGGTAATCGGGCCTTCGACTTTGCTCCGATTAGGGCGAGGTTCTCCTCCTGTCCCTAACAGAGCTATGGGGGCACATATGGGCATTGTAGGGCCTCTCCCCCCATCCGGTCTAAGGATAACCGGGCCTTCGGCTTTGCTCATGTTAGGGCGAGGTTCTCCTCCTATCCCTAACAGGACTGTGGGGGCGCGTATGGGTGCTGTAGGGCCTCTCCCCTCGTCTGATCTTAAAATAATCGGACCTTCGATTTTGCCCATATTAGGTGTTGTTTTCGTTTTCTGAAGGGGTTATCCCCTGTCATTACAAGTCCATGCAAAAGGAAAAGATGTGCAAATCTGAAAGGAATCTTGATTTAAAGCGAAGTCGTTCATAGTACATTTACAGGTTTTTCAAATCTCAGGGCTGTAGAAGGTCTGCTCCCCATCAAGGTCCTCCAGAAACAGAGTTGATGATCCCAATTGGAGGTCGATCTCCGGGCTGCTCTTCCCTCCTCGGCCGCTCAGGTTGCTGCAGGGCCCTTGGTCGATCTTCTCTACCCTCAGGCCGGTATCGAATGAACCTGTCGAGCCGACCTCATCTGATGAGCTCCTCGATCTTGTCTCAGAGTTGAATGCATTCCTCTGTGTCATGACCGTGGTCACGATGGTAGAGGCAGAACTTGTTAGGATTGTGCTTTTCGGAGTGTGTGCGCATCCTTTCTGGCCTTGGGAGCTGCTCTCTGACTTCCATCAGCACCTGGTTTTCGATGCGTTGAGGGGGGCAAAGCTGCAGAATCTTCCTGGGGGAGAGCCCCACAGAACCCGACGCTCCGGGCTTCTCTGTCCGCGTGCTCGGGGAGGAGTCTGGGCGCACTTGTGCCTGGGAGGAGTTCGAGAATGTGGTCGAGCTTCTCTCGGCCCTTTTTCGACTGCGGGCTTACTGAGTCTCCCGCCTGCCGCTCTCTCGTGGTCTCCTCATCCTTCATCTTGAAGGCCTCTTCTGCTCGGGCATACCCTTCGGCCTGAGCCAACAAATCAGCAAAATCCCTGGGGTACTTCTTTTTCAGGAAGAATAGAAGGTCATTCTTCTGAAGGCCGCCTTTCAGAGCGGCCATCGCGATCGATTGGTCCAAGTTCCGGACCTCCAATGTGGTGACATTAAAACGGTTGATGTAAGCCCGAATGGACTCCCCATCCCTCTGCTTGATGTTGATGAGGGACTCTGAACCCCTCCAGGGATGCCGGCTGCTAACAAAATGAGCCGCAAACTGGTGGCTCATCTGATCAAAGAAAAAGATGGTACCCGACTTCAGCGTCGAGTACCAGATTCTCGCCGCTCCCTTCAAGGTGGATGGGAAAGCTCGACACAGGATGGCGTCCGATGTGCCATGGAGTAGCATCATTGTCTGAAAGGCCTCCAGGTGGTCAACTGGGTCTGAAGTCCCGTCGTAGTTTTCAAATTGAGAGAGTTTGAAGTTTGGCGGGATCGGTTCCTGCATGATCATTTGAGAGAAGGAAGGGTCCGTACAAATATCCTCACCATAAGCGGGGGGGGCGTGGCAGAGTTCTTCGATCTGACGGTTCATCTCCTGGAGCCTTCGGTCCAGGAAATCCTCTCGACTATGAGTCTCGAGGGTTTTCTGACAGAATGGAGGAAGAGATCTTTCAGGAGTAGAATCATGATCTGACTAAGGGCTCTCCACCCTCGGATTCATCTTTTCGGGAAAGATGGGGCGACTGACCCAAGTGGCCCGTCCTACCACTGGATTTTGGAGTTCCGACGACATTCTCTCCAGTCGTACTGATGCCTACGGCTGTTGCTGCTGCTGCATGGCCTGTACCGCTTCAGTGAGGCCTCTGACCTGCTGAACCAGCAGGTCGAATTGCTCTGCGCCAACCGCCGTTGTCGGAGGAGGAGGAGGAGCCTGGGAAATTGGAGGTGATCAGGTGAAGATCTGG
>NC_025996.2:112683060-112690560 GCF_000442705.2 Elaeis guineensis
TTAAATTATTAATTTATGATAATTTTGAAATTAGTATTATCATGGTTGTATGATGCTCAAATTGATGCATTGTTAAGGATGTAAAGCTTACCTAATGTGATTAGGGTTTGCAATTTTTCTTCGATATGCTTGACATATGTTTTGATATCCATGCACCCTTATATGATTTTGGCATGATTATATGATTGCTATTTAGAATAGTAGAGCATGTCAAGTTGCATAATTTGTAGTATACATTTTATGTGATTGTAGTTAGGATGTGCCGAGACCAGTTTAAAATCCCTCATCAAATTATATTAAGTTATAATATTGGGATTCACTTTTTAATCAAAAGTCGAATTCTTAAGATCAATTGGTGTTGAAAAAAATGTGAAAGGTGATTTTTTAATTAGGTCCGTATGCTGGCCTGGCCAACTCTGTTGGTGTCTAGAAAAGCTACAGAGTGCCTCCCACCTACTTACCTGGCTAATTTGGTCTAGTTGATTTTCGGACTTAGATTGATTAGTGGTGTAGACATTACAAGGGCCTTTCTTCAAACTTGATTGATAGAGTATATCAAAATCTTAGTGAGCTTGTTGTGCTATCCACAAGGCTTACTATAGAAATTGACATGATGTTGATCAAGTGCATATTGATGTTTATAGCATATTTGAATGGTGTTACTTTGTTGTGCTATCCACAAGGGAAGCATTGTTTAAGTATGACCATATGAGATTGAAGGGTCAACTTAACTAAGACACTATAGTTTGTTGTGCTATCCACAAGACTATATATGATCTAGAGGCTATAGTGAATGATGTTGAGAATTGTAAAGGTATAATTGTAAAGAGTTACCTACTCTTGAACTTATGAATGCTTGTTGTGCTGTCCACAAGGTGTTTGTAAGGAATAAGGATCTCAACCCCACTAAGAAACATTAGAATATTTCTCGATTTTCATACTTGAGGGCTATGAAGTTTGATAAAATAGTAGGAGACACAATTAGATAAAAGTCTTAGTCTAGTTGTGAATGTCACCATGAGTTGTCCGCTTATGTTATGTTCTTGTTGTTGTAGATTAACTACATACATCACATCTTCACTTTCACTTACAGGCTAGATGCAAACAAGTTGACTGGACCTAACTATGTCGACTGGTTAAGGAACTTGAGAATTGTTCTCACTCAGAAAAAAGTCTCCTACATTTTGAATACACCTGCTCTAGATTCTCTTGGAGAAGATGCTTTCGAGGAGGAAAGGGCCACATATAAGATGTGGAAAGATGAGTGTGACTGTCAAATACATCATGCTTACTTCTATGAGCAATGAGCTCTAGAGGCAGCATGAGCATATGGATGTTCCCTTTATTCTCCTTAACCTTAAGGAGTTATATGGGGAACAAAGTCGAACAGCTCGATATGAGATATCAAAGCAGTTGTTTCATGTCCGCATGACTGAATGCACCTCCGTGCAAACTTATGTTCTAAAGATAATTGATTTGATCACTCATCTAAGACAGCTGGATTTTGCCATAGATGGTGAACTGAGCTAGGATTTGATCCTGCAGTCTCTCTCTGACTTCTTTTCTTAATTTGTTATTAATTATTATATGAACAAACTAAACATTAGCTTGCCTGAACTGCTGAACATACTGAAAACAACAGAGAGCCATTTCAAGAATGAAAAGGCTCAAGTCCTTCAAGTTGATAAGATCGGCAAGAAGAAGGCAAAGAAAGGTTCTAAGAAAAAGATGAACCCTAAGGTTGGCATCTTTAAGAAGAAGGTGAAGAAGGTCTCCATCAAAGATACTTGTTATCAATGTGGCAAGGAGGGCTACTAGAAGAAAAATTGCAAGGAGTACCTTGTAATCGTGAAATCAGTAAATGTTGCTAAAGGTTTGTATATGATACAAACTAATTTATCATTAAGTACTTCATTTTTAGATTCTTGGATATTGGATACCGCCTGTGGTTCATACCTTTGCAAATTGTTGCAGGGTCTACAGGAAGTAAGGAATCTAAATAAAGGTGACTTCAACCTGTTCGGTGCTAGTGGAGAGTCCATTCAAACTGAAGTCATAAGAACTAGGATTTTAAAGTTGCCTTCGGACAATGTTTTAAAACTGAAGATCTATTTTTATATTTTGATATTGTTAGACATATTATTTCTGTACCATTGTTATTGGAACAAGATTTTGAAATAATTATAAAGAACAATGGTTGTTCTATTTACTTTTCTAATGAATATTATGAAAGTACTTTTATTGATAATGATCTTTTATTTCTTTCACTTAATGATAATGTGCTTTATGTTGATGATATGAAGAAAAGAAAGAGAGAGGATGTGAATGTTACATACCTCTGGCACTGCCGACTTGGCCATATAAATAAGTCAAGGATTAACAAGTTATACAAAGATAATTTTTTTGATCCTTATGATTATGAATCATATGGATCTTGTGAATCATGCCTCATGAAAAAAATGACCAAGACTCCATTTATTGAACATGGAGGAAGGGCAAGTGATATTTTGGACCTTGTACATACTGATGTATGTAGTCCAATATCGACTCAAGCCAGAGGTGGATGCTCTTATTTCATCATGTTTACTAATGATAGGTCTAGATTTAGATATGTATATTTAATGAAATACAAATCTGAAGCCTTTGACAAATTTAAAGAGTATCAAAGAATAGTCAAAAAACAAGCTGATAAAAGTATTAAAACTCTTTGATTAGATCAAGAAGGAGAATACTTATCCAGTGAGTTCCTCGATTATTTGAAACAAAATGGAATACTCTCTCGATGGACACCTCCTTATACTCCATAATTAAATGAAATTATGGAAAGGAGAAATCGCACCTTATTTGATATGGTGCGGTCCATGATGTATTTCATGGATCTTTCGATATCTTTTTGAGGATATGTCCTCGAGGCTGCAACGTATATTTTAAATAAAGTACTTTCTAAATCTGTTTCTAGCACTCTATATAAAATATGAAAAGGACAAAGTCCAATCTTAAGCATATTAAGATTTAGAGTTGTCCAGCTTATGTGAAAAATATTGATGGACATAAACTGGATGCTAGATCAGAAAAATACAGGTTTGTAGGTTATTTCAAGGAGAGTATAGGATACTACTTCTATAATCCTGCTCAATAAAAGGTGTTTGTTGGTAGGTATGTTATTTTCTTGGAGAAAGAGTTTATCCAAGAAGGAGGCAATGGAAGGTCTGTTGAACTTGAGAAGTTCAAAATCTACAATCCATCCAAGACTCACCAAATGATTCACAACCAGATGTACCCATTATTGAGGCACAGCCACTACACACACCTCTTCTCTGAAGGTCGAGTCAAGTGCGTAATGTATCACTCAAATATGAGTTTGTCATTGAGAATGACAACACAACCCACATCATTGAGAATGATGATCCCACGACCTATTTGGAAGCTGTCATAAGTAGTGACTCTGACAAGTGGCTGAATACCATGAAATCCAAAATAGACTCCATGAATGTCAACTAAGTATGGACTTTGGTTGATGTGCCTGAGGGTATGACCCCAATATGCTACAAATAGGTCTTCAAAAAGAAGATTGAAGTAGATAGCCAGGTAGAAACCTATAAGGCCAGGCTTGTGGCAAAAGATTTTAAGCAAAAATAAAATGTTGATAATGAAAAAACTTTTTCATCGATAGCCATGCTCAAGTCTATTCAGATAATGCTTGCTATAGCAACATACCATGACTATGAGATCTGATAGATGGACGTCAAGACTACCTTCCTCAATAAAAATCTTGAGGAAAAAGTCTATATGACTCGGCCAGAGAGATTTATCTCAAATGAGAGAGCAAATCAAGTATGCAAGCTGAAAAGATCTATTTATGGATTAAAGCAAGCATCGAGGAGCTGGAACATCTATTTTGATGAGACAGTCAAATCATTTGGCTTCATCAAAAATATGGATGAACCTTGTGTGTACAAGAAGAATAGTGAGAGTGCTATTGTCTTCTTGATTTTGTATGTGGACGACATACTACTCATTGGGAATGATGTCTCGATGTTGCAATCGATCAAGACTTGGTTATCACAAAAGTTTTTCATGAAAGACTTGGGTGAGGCATCCTATATACTTGGCATAAAGATCTATAGGGATAGATCAAAAAGGATGCTTGGCTTGTCCCAGTCTAGGTACATTGATCTTGTGTTGAAAAGGTTCAACAAGAAGGGAAGTAAAAGAAGTTACTTGCCCATAGGTCATGGCATACAACTCTCTAAGAAGATGTCTCCTAAGATACTTGAAGAGAGAAATAGAATGAGTTCTATTCTTTATGCTTCGACTATAGGATCGATAATGTATGCTATATTGTATACCAGACTTGATGTTGCTTATGCTTTAGGCATTGTAAGTAGATTTCAGACTGATCCCAGGGAGGATCATTGGAAAGCTGTGAAAAATATACTCAAGTACTTGAGAAGGACTATAGATGTTTTTCTGATATATGGTGGATCTAATTTAAAACTAGAAGGTTATATCGATTTTAGTTTTCAATCTGATCTGGATGATAGCAAATCTATATCTGGTAATGTGTTTACTCTGTATGGTGGTGCAGTAAGTTGGAAAAGTTTCAAACAGCAAATGGTTGCTAACTCAGCCACTGAGGCTGAGTATATTACTGTAAGTAAGGCTGCTAAAGAGGCCATCTGGATGAAAAAATTCATCACAGAGTTGGGTGTGGTTCTGAAGATTAAACAATCAGTACCTCTTTATTGTGATAATACTGGGACAGTTGCTCAAGCCAAAGAATCAAGGTCTCACCATAAATCCAAGCACGTCCTAAGATGGTTCCACCTCGTTCGGAAGATAGTCGAAAGATGCGATGTGATCATGGAGCGAGTTGACACCAAGAACAATATAGCAGATCCGTTCACTAAGGCCTTATCAATGCAGCAGTTTGACCGCTACCTTAATAGTATGGGTATCAAGTATAGAGGTGATTGGCTTTAAGTGCAAGTGAGAGATTGAAAGAATAATGTCCTACAAGCTAATCGTATATAGGATGCGATAGGATATTTATTATAATTTATCTTTTAAACTCATATAATTGATATTTATTATTAATAAAATAAGATATTTTTGATTCATTATATACTGCATCTTATTTATTTTAAGATTATAATGAACCCCATAGGTCTGGACAATGATTTTAGAATCATGATGAGATCACGCCAGTGAGACCTAATTCCTTGATAGCCTTAATCTAAAATATTTTTAGTCATTGGAACATTGAGTCGGGGATCAATGATACCAATAAGACTGGCATGTCCTATGTATGCTCAGAAATGAGGGTGATTGATCTCACAACTACTTATATGGTGACACTAATACAAGGATATGGGTACTCATTAGAGAATGAGTTCACTAAATTTACCTATGAGAGAATATCAGATGGAGTTTTATTTATATGTCAATTGATGTTTCTCTAGTGGAAGTTGTGTAAGTGATCTTTAGATCTGAGGTCACCATGGTACTTGTGTATTTGGATCCATATTTTGGTTCACTCCTAACTTGGTTCTCTGATCCTTGTGTGGGGTATTCTGAATATGGTGAAGAGTGCATAGAGGTTGTGAGTGATCAATAAGAGATCAGTCATTCCTAATAAGGGGAGCGAACATCCTATATGATCTCATAGGACGGTGATTTTGGAAGTCTTTGGCCAAAGAGGATGATAATTAGAAAAAATTTTTAATATATCATCAACTGAATCATCACTTTCTGATCAAGATACATAATGATAAGTAATTGAGTTTGACATATTTTCATACCCACAATCATCTGAGATGTTATTTGACTGAAGGATTGAATTACACAGAAACTTGTCACTGAAGGATATTTTGATAATTTTTTATCAAAATTTTAAATCTTTTGGATAGTCATGAATATTGCTAGATATCAATCTTGACTTGTAGATTCATCAGAATTAAAAGAGTTTAATTTGAAGTCAATTTGAAAGAGTCCAAGTTGATTGAGACTCTTCAGATGACCTAATCTCATCGGATTAGGGTTACATCGAAAGTCTTTGTCCACTGCTGGCTAGATTTGGAACCCAATGGGTCATACACTTTGAGATTTAATCTTGATCTGATCTAATTAGAGTTTAATATAAATTTATGGGTTAATTTGATATGCTAGCACATTGTATTAACCCAAGTTCTCAAATTGATTTAGATCAAATTGTTTGAGCTAACCTAGACCAGTTGGCTTTGACCTAATGGGATTGGGTCAATTTAAATTGGATCCTTATCCAACTTGAACTAGTTTTAAATGGATAAGGACTCCTCTACATCCACTAGAACCCATGCACAAAAATAAATGCCGCCCCCCTTATTTTGGCATGTGAAGTAAAGAGTCCTTAAAGAATGCTCTTAACTAACATGCATTGCCTTAAATTCCTGATCAGAAATCCTATGTTTTGTCACCAAAATTTATTAATTTTTTTATGGCATATAGAAGACTAAGATTTCTTCTTCTCAAAGTAATTATATCACTAAAAATTTACTCGATGAATTTATTTGGCACATAGAAAGTTGGAGCACCAAAGGTTGGCACCCCTTCATCCCATGTGACGTCCCTTGGTCCCCTATTTATAGGGGATGCCCCATATAGCTTCTCTTATGGTGATTTTTGGATAAAACAAGTGGAGGGATGTCTTAAACAGAAAAAAAATTCTAAAAAAATTTTAAGAAAAAAAAGAAAGAATTTTGAGTGACAAAAGTTGCTACAAGGGTGGTGAGATTTTCAGCAAGTATTGCTTGAGTGCCCTAGGTTTGGTTTTTCTATGTGTTGAAGCCAAAAATCAAATCATAGGTTGTATGACATCTGAAGAGTGTCTTCTTGATGTCATTCTGGTGGTAAGATTGAAAGTAATTGAGCTTTGGTGCGATCGTGACGCAAATTCGAAGCTGGCAGTGTTCTTAAGAAGACAAGGCTACGGTAGCGCACTAGTTGGGAAGGACCTTGGTAATCTTCCATGTGGATCACCATTGGAGTACTTCTATCTTGGAGTCTCGTAGAGAACACCAACATGCTACTTTTTTATTTTGATAAAAGTATAAAATTCTATCCCTACGCATGCTTGTTTTTGCTTTGATCGATATCGGCAAGGCGATTCTAGGGTTTAAATTCCGGCTCGGTAGTTTTATGTGATAGAACTATTGATTTGTATGATTTTAAAATTTTTGAAAATTATTTTCCACTACATGGCCAAAATCCAACATATGTGTGTGTGTGTGTGTCTATATATATATATATATTTATTTATTTATTTACTTATTTATTTATGTGTGTGTATATATATATGTATATGTATGTATGCTCGTATGTATGTATATATATATGTATATATATGTATGTATGTATGTATGTATGTATATGTATATATTAAAGGAGGAAAACCACTTTTTCTCGTAGGATCTTCCAGATTTCATCAAATCTGGGATGGAATAATTTTTAAAAAAAAATTAT
>NC_025996.2:112695560-112758974 GCF_000442705.2 Elaeis guineensis
CTCTGCATAAAGCAGTACTAATGAGTGCGGTCAGCTATTCCAATGGCTCTGATACCAATGGGGATCCGACACAAGGTAACAAAGCTCTAAGGCTCTGAAACCACTGCTCTGGACCGTTTCTAGAGAGAGCTTCTCGATTAAAAGAAGAACCGTAGTATTTCTATTCAATAGGATTTATATAATAAGATCTATGAGCAGGATCTTGCTCACTCAGAGAGTGAGATCCGCCAAGACACTACTGATCAGTGCATTAAATGTAACATAAAAAATATTAAAATCTCTGATATTTAAGTTATATTATTTTATATTTAATATTTTTTATATTTTTTTAAAAAATAATTAATTATGAGATATAGATGAAGCTCATATCTAAATTCAAGCCTGTCAAGTGCACGATACATAATTATTCATGGACATCTGATAGATATTCAATGAATAGAAGAAAAAAAAAAAAAAGGACAAATAAAGGGGACCCATGGGTGCATTAATTGCATGAAGATAAGTGCTGGCTATAAGAGGATTTGAAGCAAGCGGGCTTCATGAGTTTTTTTTGAAAGCGGGACCCAGTAGTTTGAATTTGCATGGACTTCACAGAGGAAAAAGAGATGGAGCGCTGGTTTTACGTATGGATCCGAGTGATTTGAAGGAAGCTCACAAAGTCATGTGGGATTTGCAGCACGCGAAAGCAGATGGGTTTGCGGGTTCGGTCAGGCGGGTCTGCAGCACCATTTAGGCAACTGTAAAGTCATCCGAACACCTAATATAATAAGGATTCAAATACTGACTTCAATAAAAATTCTTGCTCTTCATGAGAGATGCGTCCGCTTCCAATCTATTAGTCCCATACCGTGAAATCACGAGATCCTCTCTCCTCTGACACCTATAAAAAAAAAGTCCAGACTATAAGAGAAAAGCATCTAAAAGAAGAAAAAAAAATCAAAAAAAATTAAAAAAAAATTAAAAAAAAATCAAAAAGCTTTAAAGATTAATTATTGAAAGATTATGGAGCTAGAGAACTTAATGTGGAAGATTATGGAGCTAGAGAACTTAATGCATGGCTAAATCCCTTCAATCCAAGAATACGATGAAGCCTGTAAATTAATTTTTATTTTTTTTTCTTGTATTTAATTTTTATGTAATAAAATTTTATTTTTATTTCATATCTTTTTACTTTTTTTTTTGAGGTATTGATCCAGTCTACATGGCCTATACCCTCTATTGACGTACTGTGATCCCTGAATACGGTACGTGTACGGTACGTGCTTAGGAAAGATGGATCGTGGTATGCTAGATTAAATCTTATATCTTGTAATTGAATTTAGATAGTTTATACTCCAATAGGACAAGCTGTGATCTACTGATACAGTTTGTATCCCTTAGAGATAAACTATATTAATACCATAATTATAAGAATTAAATATTATAATATAAAAAAAAAATAAATCTTTTTGCATGGTGGATTCAGAATTTTTGGGTTATTTCTTTAAATTATTTTCTTTCATAATTTAATTTATATTTTTAATTTCTTGCTATTCTATTTCTTGTTAATCCTTCTGCAATCATTCTCTTTTATTTTTTTCTTCATAAAAAAAAAGATAATCGTCCTAAATCTCTATGGAGATGATCCCGACTCACTCTATCTATATAGTTTGAGTTGTTTTTATTTTTGATCATCTATGACAATGATCAAATTTTGGCACCGTTGCCGGAGATCTAGATATGATTATTTAAAAAATAATAATAAAAAAAATTATTTTTTTAATTACTTTCTAACTTACTTAGTTCTTTAGTCAAACTATTTTCTTTTAAAAAAAAAAATCTCTACGTTGACATCTCATAATCTACTTAGGGAATTAGATACTTAATCATAAAACCTCAAAAGTAAAATAAATTAATTTACTCTTGACTAACTACCAAATCTGATCACCTTTTCTTCTTGCATTGCATAATTTCATAAAATATCTTAAGGGCACAAATCCTAAACAAGATAAGGTGGAGATTTCATCACCCTTTCTTGGCCCACAAACCACAATCCTGCATATTACATTGACCTAAACCTTAACTTAAAATCAATTAGAAGTTTTCCCCTAAGAACTTTCGAGCTCAATAGGATAAGGGATCCTAAGAGTAAGATCGGGTTAGGGTTAATCAGTTTGACTGGTGTCTAGGAAAGTGGTTCAAGACTATGTCCTGAAGGAAGGTGGTTATTTAATTGATTCCGTTCACTTATCTGGCCAACTCAGTTGGTGTCTAAGAAAAGCAACAGAGAGATCCCCACCGACCTTACACTTACCTGGCCAGTTGAGTGGCTAGTCTTTTACCTGGAGTGCTCAAAAACAACCTTAACAAGTTAGGAGCTGTCTAGATCTAGGATTATCCTTAGCTAGGATTGATTGTATAACATGACTACTAACCTACAAATATTAACCCTAATTAAAATGCTCTTCTCTATCGTCTCTAGATTTAGGACTCCTTAGGCCTCCATCTTTAGAATTCTTTTTTCATCAATTTCCTCGTCTTTAAAAAAAATAAAAAAAAAATTACAAAAATAATTAAAAATTTTCAAATTTCTTCATGGATAAAGTTATCTGGACGATTAGTGAGAATAGATCCAAACTTTGCATCGAGTCCAGTAGACCTTAAGCCCACCATGAGTGAACCCGAACATGAACCTAAGGTCTTGAAAGACCTTTACTATCCAGTTGGGACAGCCCAATCCTCATCTATCCGATTGCTACATTTTGATGCCAATTTTGAAATTAAGCCTCAGACATAAATATGCTTCCCAAATTCATCAAAATCGAGGATGCATACATTTTTATGAGAAAATTTGAGGAAGTATGCGCCATGATGTGGCTTCAACAACTCACTGAGGATGCTGTAAAACTTAGGTTGATCAACTTTGCCCTCAAAGATAGTGCCAAAAAGTAGTTATACAGTCTTCCTAATCAATCCATCGCATCATGGGAGGGTTTTGTTAGAGTGTTCCTGAAAAAAATTTTTCCACACTATAAGACTGCCAAATTTAGGAATGAAATTAATTAATTTTATCAATTACCAGGTGAGTCTTTTTGAAAGTGCTTTGATCGTTTTAAGAACCTTTTAAGTCAATGCCCACACCATGGAATAGAAACTTAGAGGCTGTGCCAAATCATTTATGAAAGACTAGACCCAATGTGATAGCCCAGCCCAGCCCGGCAGACCTAGCCCAAAAAAAAAAAAAAATTGAAATTGATGAGAGAGAGTTTCTCTCTCTTCTTTCAGACTGAACCCTGATTTTCTCTCTCTGAAATTGGACTTTCTCTCTCTAATTTCTCTCTCTAGAATTTTCTCTCTCTAGCCTGTTTCTCTCTCCTGATGGATTTCTCTCTCTCTAAAGTCATCCTTCTAAGATTAGCGTAGGGGAAGGCTTCATCTGATGATTCTGATCGAGTTTAGAGACGAGTCTGATTTTAAGCGATATTTTGATTTTGGATTTGTTAGATTTAATTTTGAATTAAAATTAATGTAAAAATATAATTTTGGATAATAGGCACGGAAGAATCTCCTAGAAGTTAGTCGATCCGTTCATTCAGTGCTCCGTGAAAGGTAAGTAATGAATCATCTTCTCGAGATATTCCATATTTATTCTGAAAATAAATAATTATTCTCTGAAATTATGCATGATTTATGAAATTATGTTTTGAAAGAAAAGTGCTTTTGAAATGCTATGGTATATCGATTTATGCACATGTTTAGTGAAAGATTATGATATATATTGTGGTACTAAGTATTTTGATATCGATCGGATTTATGCTCTATATTAATTGTCACGCCCCCGACCCCAACCCGAGATTTACGAATCGAGGGTCGCGGCAACCGCCGCATACTCATGAAGAACTCTCTCCATAAGCATGCAAGGCATCTCATCACGATATCAATGCATCGCAGCGGAATAAATTCAAGTAATTATTATTCAACTGTAATTCAAGTAATTAAATCAAATGTCTTACGTCTAATAAAATTTTTCTAAAAATAATAAAATAATAGATCTAAGTTCAATGAAGTTGACGATGCTAATCTCGCTTCTAAAAGCTCTGTCCCAATATTTCTTCCCACGCTCGAAATTAATTATCTGAATCTGAAAAATAGAAAGAAAGGTAATGAGCTAGACAGCCCAGTAAGTAACAAGTATCTCTACCAGATATTTCAGATATTATATAATTTTCAAGAATAATGCTGCAAATAAACATAAAAATATATTTCATGCTGATTTAATGCAAATCCAATAATTTCAAATATTCACATATAATATAATCATAAATCCGATTCGATTCAAAACACTCGTAACTCAACAGCCTCGACTATGACCAACGTTTAACCCCCATTGGCGGGGTCCACAGAATACCAACGCACAACCCCCACTGGCAGGGTCCAGAAATACCAGCGCACAACCCCCACTGGCAGGGTCCACAAATACCAGCGCACAACCCCCACTGGTAGGGTCCAAAAATACCAGCGCACAACCCCCACTGGCAGGTCCAAAAATACCAACGTATAATCCCCCTTGGCGGGGCCCACTGAAACATAGTTAGGCTGAGAGCATAAATCCGATCGATATCAAAATACTTAATACCACAATATATATCATAATCTTTCACTAAACATGTGCATAAATCGATATACCATAACATTTCAAAAGCACTTTTCTTTCAAAGCATAATTTCATAAATCATGCATAATTTCAGAGAATAATTATTTATTTTCAGAATAAATATGGAATATCTCGAGAAGATGATTCATTACTTACCTTTCACGGAGCACTGAATGAACGGATCGACTAACTTCTAGGAGATTCTTCCGTGCCTATTATCCAAAATTATATTTTTACATTAATTTTAATTCAAAATTAAATCTAACAAATCCCAAAATCAAAATATCGCTTAAAATCAGACTCGTCTCTAAACTCGATCAGAATCATCAGATGAAGCCTTCCCCTACGTTAATCTTAGAAGGATGACTTTAAAGAGAGAGAAATCCATCAGGAGAGAGAAACAGGCTAGAGAGAGAAAATTCTAGAGAGAGAAATAGAGAGAGAAAGTCCAATTCTAGAGAGAGAAAATTAGGGTTCAGTCTGAAAGAAGAGAGAGAAACTCTCTCTCATCAATTTTAATTTTTTTTTTTTTTTGGGCTAGGTCTGCTGGGCTGGGCTGGGCTTGGTTGGGCTATCACATTCTTCACCCCTAAAAAGAAATTTCGTCCTCGAAATTTTTCATACCTGTCACCATTGTATTGGAAGCCCGTGGATTTTGTTGAGTAAGCGCATAAACTCTTCCCTGAGTTTTAAAAATCTGTCCACCACCCTTATGTTGTCCTTCATGAGTTCTTTTGCCAGCTTGATTTTCAGTATTTAGCGGGCAGCTAGCAATTTTATGATCCTTCTGACCACATTTGAAACAAGCACCGGTATTCCAATAGTAATCCTTGTCTGCATGATTTTTGTCACATCTGGAGCACGACTCACCATCAATCTGTTGAGTCTTATTGTCTACTGCTCCCTTAACTGATCTTTTGATGTTTTTATTATTATGATGCTCATACTTTAACATCCCAATATTCCTAATGTTTACCCACCTACACTCATACTATGTCAAATTCTATGTGTCATAATTTATCCACTTATGCTCTGATACCATATTAATTGTCACGCCCCCGACCCTCGATTCAAATCTCGGGTCGGGGGGTGACACCCAAACTCAAGAATAATGTTAGAATCAATGTGTCAGGGTTAATTCATGAATAAAAAACCCATAGAAACCTGGCAATTTCTAGAAGACTTAGCAGAAAAGAGCCTACAATGGGAGATTACTAGAGAACCCGACAGACACACACCTTCAAGAGGGGATGTATATCAAGTTCAACCTTCTCTAGCTGAAGAGGCTAAATTTGCATCTTTGATCCGTAGGATAGAGGCACTAGAACTCAAAGAACACACTCAAGTGAACCAAGTTGCAACAACAACTTGCAATGGGTGTAATGCCACAAACCACACGATGGAAAGATGTCCTTTCTTGATGGGTCCAGCTGAGAATGAAGTAGCACAGGTGAACGCAGCCTATTAAAGACCCACAAATGATCCCTACGCACCAACATACAATCCAGGATGGAGGAACCATCCCAATTTTTTTTGGTCACAAGGGTCAAACTCAATTAGACCTGCTTTCACTCAACCTAACCCCAAACCCACTCAATCATCAAATACCCCATCAGGTTTCAGCAATGATCAAAGGCTTAACTCGTTAGAAAAGAGTCTGAAAATCCTAGCAAAATCATCTGCTAGCACCAACACTACACTGAATAACTTCATGTAGACCACAGACCAGCTTTTAACTTCCAACACTCAGGCTATTATCTATTTAGAGATGCAATTAGGTCAATTAGCCATGACTGTAAGTGAAAGAGAAAAAGGTAAACTATCGAGTCAATCCGAGGCTAATCCTAGGATCCAGAACAATCAAGGACCACAACAAGGAGCCCAGATCAACCAATTAAATGTAATTCATACTTTAAGATCTGAAAAATAAGTAGACAACTATGTCGGTACACTTGAAGATCAAGATGAACCATTGTCTAAACCACCTCATAAGCAAGTGATCGATCAGATCGAGTTTAAGGATCCAGATAAGTCTAAAGAGTCAATAGAGATTAATAAACCACCCAAGCCACTTGAAGAATCCACATCAGGGATTAAGCAATTCGAGACATCATCCACCAATTCTGTAGCTCCTTTTTCAAATAGACTTAGGTCCAACAAACACTCAGCCCATATGGATCAAATCTTAGAGATGTTTAAATAAGTAAAAGTGAATATCTCTTTATTAGATATGATCCAACAAGTTTTCACATATGCCAAATTTCTCAAAGACCTATACACAAAGAAGAAGACCATCAATGTTCCCAAGAAAGCCTTCCTAGCGCTAGTGTGAGCTCATATCTATCACGCCACATGCCTGTCAAGTACAAAGATTCAGGATCTCCTACAATCTCTTGTGTTATTGGGGAAACCATCATTGACAGGACCTTATTAGACTTGGGGGCTAGTGTGAATATCCTATCTTATTCGGTCTATGAAACATTGGGGATAGGAGAATTAAAGCCTACAAAAATGATATTACAATTGGCAGATCAGTGAGGGTCCCCAAAGGAGTTATGGGAGATGTGTTAATCAAGGTAAGTAATTTCATTTATCCTGTGGATTTAGTGATCCTCAAGATTGAACCAGTGATTAATCCAAAAAGTCACATTCCAGTAATCTTAGGAAGACCATTCTTAGTGACCACCAACTCCCTAATCAATTATCGCAATTGACTCATGAAACTCTCATTTGGAAATATGACCATTGATCTTAATATTTTCAATCTTGAAAACAAAAGGGACCAATTCGTTGATGTAAATCTGATTCAGGATGAGATCTATGAGACCATTGACCTAGGAGAAGAAGATTTTGACTATAATCTCTGGTCAAATCAAGAATTTAAAATAGCTTATAAAATATCTTCATCTAGTGATCAGAGAGTTCATCCATGTTATCTCAAAGAAGGGAATTGAAGTAGATAAAGCCAAAGTAGATTTAATTGCAAATCTGTTACCACCCAAATCAGTCAAAGAATTTTGCTAATTCTTAGGACATGCTGGTTTCTATAGGATGTTCATCAAAAATTTTAGTAAAATAGCTCGACCACTAACCAATCTTCTTACTAAAGACATCAAATTTAATTTCACTTTGAGTGCCTCGAGTCTTTTGAGCATCTTAAAAAGGCACTGACATCTGCACCCATATTCATCCACCTGAGTGGACTCAACCCTTTGAACTCATGTGTGATGCATTTGATCATGCCATCGGAGCTATTTTAGGATAAAGAATTAATAAACTACCATGAGTTATTTATTATGCTAGTAGAACCCTTAATGATGCGCAGCTTAACTATTCAACCACTAAAAAAGAATTTTTGGCTATTGTTTTGTCCTAGAAAAGTTTAGATTTTATTTGGTTGGGTCACATGTCATTTTATACACTGATCACTCAGCCATTAGATATCTCTTGACAAAGAAAGATGCAAAAGCACGTTTGATCCGATGGATTTACTTCTTCAAGAATTTGACTTAGAAATCAGGGATAAGAAAGAAACTGAAAATATAGTGGTTGATCACCTATCCCGATTGACTGATGCATCCTCTAACGAACCATCAATAGAAGAGTCTTTTCCTGATAAACAACTCATATCCTGACCAAAGAACTATGGTACGCTGATATTGTCAATTACTTGACCACTAGTAGGATTCCTTCTTATTGGAACACTCTGGATAAACACAAATTCTTTGTCCAAGTAAAGTATTTTATTTGGGATGATCCATATCTGTTTAAATAATATCATGATCAAATCATTAGAAGATGTGTCCCGAACCATGAGATCAATAGTATCTTGTCTTTTTGTCATGACCAAGCCTGTGGTGGCCACTTTGGAGCCAAAAAAATTACTGCAAAAGTTCTTCAATATGGATTTTACTGGCCCAATTTATTTAAAGATGCACATAAGTACTGTAAAAGCTGCACTAGATGTCAACAAGTAAGATGGATCACAAAAAGAGATATGATGCATTAAATTCGATCTTAATTGTTGAGATTTTTGATGTATGGGGAATCGATTTCATGGGACCACTTTCAAACTCTTTCAGAAATAAATATATCTTAGTGGCTGTCGAATGTGTCCAAATAGGTAGAAGCTATGCCATGTAGATCGAATGATAGCAAAATTATGATCAAATTTTTTTTAAAAAAATATTCTCTCTCATTTTGGAATCCCTAGAGCTATTATAAGTGATCAGGGAACACATTTTTGTAATTAAACCTTTGCAACCTTGATGAAGAAATACAACATCACCCATAAATTGGCCACACCCTATCATCCCTAGACTAGTGGACAAGTTGAAGTTTCAAATCATCAAATCAAACAAATCCTGAAGAAGACTGTAAGCACCAATAGAAAAGATTGGTCATTGAAGCTAGTAGATGCTCTTTGGACATATCGCACTGCTTTCAAATCTAATTTAGGAATGTCTCCTTACAGGCTTGTGCTTAGTAAAGCATGTCACTTGCCAATAGAGCTTGAACATAGGGCTATGTGGGCCATCAAAAAGTTAAATATGGATCTTGATGAGGCTGGACAACATAGGAAGTTATAAATTGATGAACTTGAGGAAATCAGGAATGAGGCATACGATAATGCTAAGATATACAAAGAACGAACTAAGGTGTTTCATGATTGAGCAATCCTTAGAAAATTATTTTCATCTAGTCAAAAAGTTTTTTTGTATAACTCTAGGCTACATTTATTTTCTGAAAAACTTAGATCTAGATGGACAGGGCTCTATATTGTAAAAGAGATTTTTTCTCATGGAGCTGTAGAAATCAAAAACCAAAGCAATGGTGCTACTTTTAAAGTAAATGGACAACGATTAAAACCATTCTTAGAATTACCTACTAAAATTAAGGAGGAGGCTATGTTCTCCATGAGCCTATTTATTTTAATTAATTTTGTATCCCAGGTTCAATCTGGCTGAAGACTTAAAACTTAGCACTTTCTGAGAGGCAACCCAGTTTTCAGTTTTTGCTTTTACTTTTTTTTGCATTATGTTAAGGTTAATCAAGGCTTGCTTTGTATCTTTTGTACAGATTTGAAGGCAATATTAGCTAAGATGAGGGAAGCACCAATTTTAAAAAAAGCTTCTGGATCAGATGACATCTCTCCTTTCTCTTTCTCTTTTTATGCACCTTTCATTTTTCCTACTCCATTAAGAACAATATCGATTAAGTTGGGGGAAAAGAATAAAAAAATTTTCTAAAGTCTTCAAGTAAGTTAGTATTTAGCATTTAAGCACCTGATTATATTTAAGAATTGAGTTAAACTAAGTATTTTTAAAAGAAAATTGATGTACAGACCAAGAGTTGGTGAGATATCGAGGGATCAAGTATTAAGAAAACTCAATAAAGAGTTAACTTTAGAACTTAAATAGTTTTTTTTGAGTATTTTTAAATTTTTCTACCAGCATCAAAGAAGAGTTTACTTCTTATAGACTTGTGTAGGATAACTATACATTTTTTCATATTTAAAAGAAAAAAGAAAAGAGTTTCCAAGTATTTCATGCTGAGTAACCGAGCCTCTTTGCCTAAGCAAGCATTGAGTTTCGCGTCAAAAGGTATGAAGGGCAAAGAAGCTTTGTTGTAAAGCTAGTTTTAACTCATATTCTGTTTGATTCGAGCAAGTAGGTTCGAGGAGTATTCTATACCTAGTGTCCTAAAGCCATCTGATTTGGGAGTCATTGGCTGAAAACTCGCAACATGGGTCAAACAGAAAGCTTAAGGGGTTAAGACACTCAATAGCGGTACAATATTAAAAAAAAAAAAAGAGTTCAATAAATGAAGGATGAAAGTAACAATATACTTGTTCATAAGAAGGTTAATGATTTAGAGATAAAGGTAGAAATAATTTAGAAAAAATTTAGAAAAAATTTAGTGTTCTTAGTTTAACTCTTATATTGATTAGTATTAATACTCCAATGACATACTTCACTCACGCTCTACTGTATATCAGTGGCCTTTGAAAATTATTTGGTGAAATTTGAAACTTTACGGTACTTAATTCTAAATTCTTTCTTTACTCGAGGACGAACAAAGTTCAAGTTGGGGGGTGTGATCAGTACATCAAATATAATATAAAAAATATTAAAATCTCTGATATTTAAGTTATATTATTTTATATTTGATATTTTTTATATTTTTTTCAGAAAATAATTGATTATGAGATGTAATCATAGATCAACAAGCAAACAGTCCTTCAACACATGTAGATGAAGTTCATATCTAAATTCAGGCCTATCAAGTGCACGATACACAATTATTCATAAGCATCTGATAGATATTCAATGGATAGAAGAAGAAAAAAAAAAAAAAAGACAAATAAAGAGGGACCCATGGGTGCATTAATTGCATGAAGATAAGTGCAGGCTGTAGGAGGATTTGAAGCAAGCGGGCTTCATGAGTTTTTTTTGAAAGCAGGACCCAGTAGTTTGAATTTGCATGGACTTCACAGAGGAAACAAGATGGAGCACTGGTTTTACGTATGGATCCGAGTGATTTGAAGGAAGCTCACAAAGTCATGCGGGATTTGAAGCATGCGGAAGCAGAGCTGGTGGGTTTGCGGGTTCGGTCTGGCGGGTCTGCAGCACCATTTAGGCAATTGTAAAGTCATCCGAACACTTAATTTAATAAGGATTCAAATACTGACTTCAATAAGAATTCTCGCTCTTCACGGAAGATGCGTCCACTTCCGATCTATTAGTCCCATACCGTGAAATCACAAGATCCTCTCTCCTCTGACATCTATAAAAAGGGATCTAGGCTACAAGAGAAAGGCATCCAAAAGAGCAGAAAAAAATCAGAGAAAAAGCAAAGAAAAAAATAGAAAAAAAAATCAAAGAGCTTTAGGGATCAATTATTGGGAGATTATGGAGCTAGAGAGATTAATGCGTGGCTAAATCCTTTCAATTCAGGAATACGATGAAGCCTGTAAATAGATTTTTATTTTTTTTATATTTAATTTTTATACAATAAAATTCTACTTTTATTTCATATCTTTTTATTTTTTTTTCTGAAATATTGATCCAGCCTACACGGCCTATACCTTCTATTGACGTGCCGTGATCTCTGGATACGGTACGTGCTTAGGAAAGATAAATCGTGATATGCTAGATTAAATCTTATATCTTGTAATTGAATTTAGATAGTTTATACTCTAATAGGACGAACTGTGATCTACTAATACAGTTCGTATCCCTTAGAGATAAACTATACTAATACCATAATTATAAGAATTAAATATTATAATATAAAAAAAATAATAAATTTTTTTGCATGGTGGATTTAGAATTCCTAAGTTATTTCTCTGAATTATTTTCTTTCATAATTTAATTTATATTTTTTATTTCTTACTATTCTATTTCTTGTTAATCCTTCTGCAATCAATTCTCTTTTATTTTTTTTTTATAAAAAAAAAAGATAATCATCCTAAATCCCTGTGGAGACGATCCTGATTCACCCTATCTATATAGTTTGAGTTGATTTTTATTCTTGACCGCCTACGACAGTGATCAACTACTAACAGATCACAAATTGGAACTATCCTATGGTTTAACTCCTAACCTAGGATTTATAAGATAAAATCTAATAGTAAAATCTTGCTCACTTAAAGAGTGAGGCCCGCCAAGACACTACTAATAGACTACAAGTTAAACCTATCCTAGGGTACCTATATCTGACTCTAATCCTAATCCTAAAGTTTATATGCTGAATTTATAAGTAATATCTTGCTTACTCTAAGGTAACAGAAAGTAAGACCCACCAAGATACCACTAACAGATTGCAGACTAACTATGAACTCTAAACTAATATCATCAAAGACTATAGCTCAGGTGTGTAAACCTTCACAGTCACAAGTCTCTTATGATACAGATATAGTACATAGTTCAGTAGAACCAAACTACCTAGACCTAGACTTTAAGACTCTCTAAGACTAGACCGGACTCTAGACACTATACAACTCTTCTAATATATAACTAGGACTCTCTAAGACTTACTAAGGGTTAATGGACTCTCTAAGACTCACTAAGAGTTAGTGGATCCTAAACACTCTAGACACTTCTAATGGTCAGGATGGACACTCTACAGGATGGACACACTCTATAGGGTGGACTATGGACATACTATTGGGTAGACATAGGACTATGGGTCTCCTAAAGTCTCCTAAAGGTTGGATCTAAGGTTGGACTGGTGGAACTGGTTGGACTGGTGGAACCTAAGGTTGGTCTCTAGACTCAGACACTATGGGTGGATGGTGAGACCTACAACTGGTCTGACTAGTTTCTAAGGTTAGACACTATGGGTAATACCTATGGGTTGGACACTGATCAGACAACACTAAGGTTGGATTTGGACACTGGTTGGACAACACTAAGATTGGACACCTAAGGCTGGACATAGATTGGACACCTAAGGCTGGACATAGATTGGACTCTAAGGTTGGTCTATACCTAAGGTTGGATACAGAGTGGACACTACTGGATGGACACACTATGAGGTGAATAGGGTAAACACTCTACAGGTTATCCTTAAGGTTGCTTATGGGTTAAGGAACCTATGGTTTACCTATGGTCACACTATGGGTTACCTAAGGGTGACTCTAAAGGTGACAACACACTATGGGTTTCCTACAAGAATATTTTCCTAAACCTTTACCTAAGGTTACTTACTAGTTAAGTTACCTAAAGGTTAGTTATTTTTTTAAATTTTAAATTTTTTATTTTTTATATATTTTTTAGTTTATATATTACCTATGCAGGTTACCTACTTACTATATGCAAGTTACCTATTTACTCTAATTTTTATAATTTTTATAATTTTTTTTGAAGCAACTAAGACTTTATTAAAACAAACTTATGCATGGATATGTACATATGGAGAACACACGAACATAAAAAACTTACAGGATGAATAAACAAAGGAACTGAACAGTATATTTACAGAATGGAGATAGCTTGCAGGAGCTTGCTTCTCTTCGACATAGATTCTTGAACAAACTTCACACTTATGTATGGGACTCTTAAACAAAAAGAATAAGAACAAGAAGGAAGAAGAGGGCGGTATAAGACTTAAGGGAAGGATATATACAAGGGGTACAAGATAAGAGGAAGAAGAGAAACTATTTAGTGGAATACTCTCTCACTGGCTTGTATCTTCTGCCTAGGCATATAATATTCAATAAGCACACCAAGGGAGCTCTTGGCTCTTAGGATTGCTCTTAAATCGCTACCGAGGCTCCCCCTCCAATGGTCGCATTGGGGTTCTTCTTATAGAAGCTCTGGCTGGCTTTTGCTTGGGCTTCAAGTAGCTTGGCATTGAAGTAACTTGGTGGCTAATCATCTAGATACTAAAGTAACTTGGTATTGAAGTAACTTGGTAAAGAATCAACTTTACTTAAAGTAACTTGATGGTGAATAACTTTATTGTGAAGTGGTCTACTGATGAAGTAACTTGTCGATGAAGTATTTTTGCAAATGAGGTGGCAACTTTGTCAGTGAAGAAACAACTTTTGCTGGAAAACATCTTTGTTGGGAAAGCATCTGGCTGATGATTTTGCTGGTGATTTGTCATCTTGTCGGTAGAGCATCTGGTCAGTGAAGAAATAACTTTTATTGGTGAAGCATCTGACTAGTGACTGGTGAGGTACTTTGTTGGTGGAGCACAACTTTTGATGGTATCATAATGTTATAGAACATCTGCTGAGAAGAAATTTTTGCTGCTTGCTGATGAAGAGACAACTGCTAGTAGTGTGATTAGGGACATCTACTATTGTTTGCTTGGAGAAGGATTAGCGTAGTCTTTTTTCCCTTCTCTTGTCTAGAAGAAGGATTTAGCATAGTCTTTTTTCTTTCTTCAGATATTATTTTGAGGTGGAAGCTGGGAATGATGATGGTTTACTTTGAGAAAGAGTAAAGAATTTATACCTGTATAGAATGATGTCTCTTTCTGATAGCTCCTTTGGCCAGAATTTGTGGATGGGTTTGGAAAACTCTCATGTGGAATCTATATTCCTCTTTTTCTTTTCAAGAAGGGTCATGATAAGAAGGAAAGGAAATTTGCAAAGAAGGAAGGAAATTCTTCAAAAGAAATTTTAAATAAATTGGAAATGTAAATCTTGTTCTAAAATCTTTCCATTAATGCCTTCATCATCTATATAAATTGGCTTAATTAAATTGAGAAATGGTGTTCCTAAAATTACTGATTAATTTAAATTTTTTACTAAAATGAATGAAGTTTGGAGATTAATATCATTATTGCAGATTTTAACATTTGTTAGTTGATAGTTTATATTGAGTTTTGAGCCACTAGCAGTTTTTAAATTGTTATTTATTTTTTTAATATATTTTATTGAAATTAATCTTTCATGAATACAATTTAGATCAGCTTCAGAATCTATTAGTGCTATTGTGTTGAGTTTAAATTTATTTTTTATGATTAGACTTATTTTGATGCACTACTTTTGCACATTTATTTGGTTTAAAATTTCTATATCATCTTTTGTAGATCTTTTGTCATTGAAATTCTTAAGGTGTTCTTTTATTTGTTCAATTTTTAATTTTAAAAGATTGATTTCTATTTGAAGTTCTTGAGTGGTTATTTCTTTCTCTTTTGGTGATTCAAACCTTCTTAAAATATTGTTTAGGTTATAAGTTGTTCTTATTTCCTTTACATTATCTTCTTCTTTTATAATTTCTTTGAGTTTGGCTAAGTACTCTTTTCTTTATTCAGGATCTTATATTTTATCAATAAACTCTAGTAATAGATTTTGTTCTCTTGTAATTACACAGATATCTTTTTTGTCTTCAGATTCTGAGGATAATTTAACACTATCTTCAAACTCCTGAGAGACCTCAGACTCTGAATCTGATTCTAGGAGTAAAATTTTTAATTAATTTTTTAGTGATTTTAAAAGATTTGATTCATCTAATTTTAAATTATTTTTTTTACCTTACAGTTTCGACTAAAATGTCCTACTTTTCCACATGTATAACAAATTGGTGGTGATGTTTTTGTCCTAGGCCAACTGGGCTTTTTAGGCTTATATTGAGGCAGCCTAGTTTTCTTACCTTTTGCTAGAGATTTTGATTTTTCCCTAAAAGATTAAGTTCTTTCTTTGTAGCAATCTTTACAAAGTTTTTTAGATTTTTTAAATTTTTGAGTTTTAAGGGGTTGAAGACCAAATTGTTCGTAGAAATTTCCTAACTCCTTTTTAGAGTTTAGTTGTTCCTTTTTAATTTGTTGTTTGAGCCTTAGGTCACTACAAAGTAGTAATCCTTCTTCATTTATGATATAACTAGGTCTCCATATGTCAGTCTATCATAAGGAATTCTACCATTATTTTGATTTCTAAGTTTAGTCCTTATTTTTTCAAAAAATATAGTAGAAAGTCCTGCAATGAATTTTTCTTTCCAGAAGGGTTGATTGCAATCTTCTCTGGTCATTACTTTTGTTAAGAAGACATCTTTATACCATCTAAAGTCTTGTAACTTTTTGCATCTTAAATTTGTCAAAATTTCTGTAGTCCTATCTCTTAATTTTGATGGATCTTCTAAGAAATGTTTGGTAATTGCAAAGATAAAGGAGGAAACAGCATCTTGTATGTTTGTTCCTTCTTCACCTTTGAGAATTGTTCTATCTGCAGTTTTTCTAACTGCAGTAAGGATCTGATTTCTATCTACATCATCTAAATAGTGATCCCACCAACCCTTCAACTGGTCGATGAAACTGGCTACAAGATTTTGAACAATAGCATGATCTGGTGTGTTTTTGATTTTGTAAGCACTTGATACCATAGTCATTTCCTGAAGCATATTTTGGATGCCATATTCGGTTATCCCATCTATGTTCCATTCATAGATAGTATTAGCCGAATACTGATTTTGGATTATTTGTCCTCTTTCCTCTAAGATCAAATCTGGAAGGGTAGACCTTGGGTAATACATTTTTCTAGGATAACTACTCCAATTGGTAATTTTATTTACTTGATGTTCTTCTTCACTAGAAATTTCACTTTCTGATAAGGATGAAACTTGCTGGGTCAAAGTTGCTATTGTTCTAAGTCTAACAGACTGTTCTAGAGTATCTTCTACTCTCTGGATCCCTTCTACAGCCTGAAGCCTTTTATTTATTTCTTCCATTATATCAGTATTTAACTCTCTTGACTATTTTTTGTTTATCTCAAAAGGCTTAAAAATGAGTAAACATATTTTTTCTTATACTCCAAATTTTTCTTCTTTAATCATTTTTTCTACTCTAATTAATTGATCACCTAAAGTTTTCAGACTTTAGTTTGTAAAATTATTTTGTTCTATAATGTTTTTAATGTCTCTACCATTTGGAGTTTTTGGTGGATCTGTCTTCATCTTAAATAGTGAGGCTGTTATTTGAGTTCCTTTAACAGGTATTCTAATTTCTTAAAGAGGAGGATGTATTTTTTCAATAACTCTTCCTTTCCCATCTTGCCAAGAGACTATAATTTTTGGGTTGGATGGTTCTGGATTCCTTATCTCTTTACTATTTCTTAAAATCATATTAATATCTTTTGGATCCTCTTTTATAAGTGTATACCATTCAGAGAAGATATTTGTTTCCTAGTCATTTTTAGGAAGGTGTAGTATTCTATTTGTAATCTGCTCATCTGTTCTTTGGAAAGGATTGCTAAAGATCTATTTTCTAAATCCATTTCCAAAGATGGCTCAAATTCAATATCAATCACATATAACTCCGGGTCTTTCCTATCAGCAATTTGAGAATAGATAGGTGAGGTAGGTAGAGATTGAAGTTCTTCATATCTAGGTTGAGAAATTTTTGATTCAAAATTTATATTACTTAATTTTGAGGGTGAAGAGATAGAACAGCTATGTCTAGATGGGTTTATTTGGACTTGTGAGGGTTCTAGTCTATAACTTGAACTTCATTGAATTCTTCTTTGAAATCTAATGGAGACATCTCCTTCAGAATTAGTAATGATTGTATCTAATTTACTTTGTTCTTTCCTAATAGCTGGTACTGATTTCTTAAGTAACCAATCATCAGGAAGCTTGATTTGATCCCAAACCAAAGTTCTTGGGACAAATATATTTTCTTTACTTGGGTCTATCTAAAAGTAATCGGTAGAACCTAGAGTTCTCTTGTTTACTGCTCCTATATATTCCAAAGTGTTTAAAGTTTTGTAATACACCCTGATCATGGCCGCTGCTGGGTATGATCCTAGTAACATATTGAACCAATCTAATTTAACTTCTAATTCGAAGCTCTGAAGAATATTCTTATCTTTGGTCTTAATAGTAAGATCTGCATTACAATTGAAATAGATTGGACCATCAAATAAACTCGATTCAACCATTCCTAAAAGGGCATCTTGAAAATCAAGAAATCTTCCATCTTTTAAACATAAAAAGATAGCATTATTAATTCTTTTTCTAATTAGTGGTTTTACCGCTACTTGGACTAAACCTATATGGATAAATTCAAATTTAGATTTTTGGATGGCTTTAGCTATTTTTGATGTTAAAATTGGGATTAATTCATGTTCTTTTTCTATAGGGATTGTAAATTCTATTATTTTGATTCTATTGTCTGGTAATAACCAATTTATAGATTTATAAATAGAGCTTCTAAGAACCTTTGGAATTATCCATTTGTCTAATTGTTTACCAGAGAGATCTATTAAAGCTTTGTCAGAACCTTCTCCTTGAGAAGAACTAGTTGAAGAGGATCTAGATAGGAAGCTCATTCTTACAATGTTTTATTTAAAAGAATGAAAGAATAAAAGAATAAAAGAATATACTTAGCAGAATTCTTAAGTAAAAGAATAAGGTTCCTAGTTGCTTACGCAGCTAAGGACTAAAGAATGGAAAGAATAAAATTTCTAACTGCTTATGCAACTAGAGATTATTCAAAGAATAGAAAGAATATAGAATAAAGAATGTACTAAAAGAATAAAAAAATACTTAATACCTTTATATTAGACTGTTAGACTCAAAGTATAAAAGAATGTCTAAAAGACTCTTTACAAGATCCTTGCTACCACTTCGTGATAACAATTTCAAGAGTGGAAAGAGTTAGTAAAGGAAGATCAAGAAAAGATACTTATCTTAGGAGACTTAACAGTATGATTCCAGTAAGCAGTCAAGAAAAGATACCCATCTTAGGAGACTTAACATAGGAGGATCTGAAATGTGGATCTGAAATGGTTATCTAACTTAGGTACCAAAAATAGTCCTCTCTGCGGTCTTTACTGCCTGCGTCTATAGCGGCTTTTTCTGGCTTTCATCGACTATGGGACGCCCTAAAGCAGTCCTACACCCGTAGGTACATCCAAATTTTCACTCAGATATTACCAGTCGTACAACCCTTATGCTCCTCAAACCAAGACTAGGTAATCTTGATTGATGCTCCTATTGCTCATCAATCCTTGTTCTTACCAAAATACCTAACTTGTCCCTCCTTAGACATAGCTTAGATTTTCTGATACTGCTCCTCAGACCAAGCCTAAGTATCTAGATTGAGGCCCCTATTGCTCCTCAAACCTCGATCTTTCTAGACTACTTTTCTCTCTCTAGGCTTTGTTATCAACTGACAGAAGGAAAAGGATTTAACTAGGTACAATAAAAAATTATGAGTATACTACTTCTTCCCCATGGGGGTGAGCAGCATGCACTCTGCACAAAGTAGTACTAATGAGTGTGGTCAGCTATCCCAAAGGCTCTGATACCAATGGGGAACCGACACAAGGTAACAAAGCTCTAAGGCTCTGAAACCACCGCTCTGGACCATTTTTAGAGGGAGTTCTCGATTAAAGGAAGAATCTGTTGGGTTTCGATGGCGCAGCGGAAGGATTAGGTGTTTAAAATTTTTATTAAAAATACCTGATGCACCAAAAATCTTAATGTCCAAAAACTCTTGACTATATCAATCAAAGTATAATAAAAGAAATTTAGATCAGAAGAATACCTATAACGCTAATCCAATTTTCATGAGGCATCCAAGTGTCCATCCTCCAACGATGATCCACATGAAAATTGAACCAAGGACAACGCTCCTTCTTCACCTTACTTCAAGAGTTTAGCCCTTAGAACTCAACCAGCCACCAATCGATCAGATCTTCCTCCAAATCTGAGTCTGAACTTTTTTGAACCATCCACTGGACTTGATCACCTTTTTCTATACCTCTTAAATCTTTAGAGCTATTAGGAATAGGCTTGTCTTAAAAGAACAAGTCTTGTCCTAAAACCTAGAGTTATAAGAGAGGGAGAGAGGGAGTGGATAGGAGATGTAAGAATTAAATGATCACCCCATCTTCCATCCCCTATTTATAGCACCAGATGGGATGCTAACAGAGAAGGCATGCCTTATTTAGAAAGGTATATCAAGTCCTTATATCACTTATCTGAGAGTCCTTAAATAGAAGGACTCTTCAGGGGGTGATACATCGATTCTTACCTTCTCATGCGCGCACACCTAGAACAAGATGCTTTTTGCATCACTTCGCACATTAGATTAGCATGAAATTTTGCCACATAAACCTTTGTCCAAATAAAAAGGCTATCACCAAATGATACATTATTTGGATAAGAGTTCGTATATGAGAAGGACTCTTCACCGAAGAGACGCGCGAGCACCTTCTATCTGTCGTGCACGCGTACACCCAAAAAAGGGTGTGAAAAGCAACATTTCTTAATCTAATAATTTTTTAGATTTTTATCACATGATCAACACTTAAAAATGATCCTTATCACAAAAATTATCAGATAGAAATTCACTTAAGACTCCATAAATAGAAGGAGTCTTCGTGTCCCTTCACACGTCCAGAAAAAATTATCGTGCATGCAGCAAAGCTTCAAGCAATTTTTTCATGCACAATATAATAGATTTTTCATACTTAAAAAGGTGTGCTAGGTGGCTCATCATCTGATCTACTTTGCATAAAAAATAAAGGCTCAACACAGAAGGATTCTTAGTCCTTCTACACCACAAATAAAGTGTGCGTGCATTCTGCATATTAGCACCAAGAGTCCTTCTTAAGTTGGACTCTTAGTTATTTGGTGTATACACCAGATATGGTGCCTCTTTTTAGCTGCTTCTAGGTGGCTTGATCTGACCCAAATGCTCACTAAATTGGGCTAGCAAATGTGTAAGGTATGAGACCAAATTGATCTCTAAAAGAGCTAGGGATTCCACACGTGCTAGCATGCTTACCAGAACCCCGATTGAATCCAAAATTCCAATCAATCTTTTTAAAAAGGATCTTTAGCCAATTTCTATATGTGTGTGACCCATTGGGTTCCACATCTAGCTAGTAGTAAGTTTGGGTGCAAGTTGACCTAATTTGATTAGAATTTAATCTAACCGATTTAGGTCCAATCGAGCTAATCCGATTTCAGTAATTAGAACTCTTTCTAATTGGCTTTAGAATTAAACTGTTTAATTTGATCAAAAATTTATAAATTAAGATTGACGTCTAGCAATATATCATGACTATCCAGAAGATGTAAAAATTTGATAAAAATATCAAATATGCCCTTCAATGGCAAGTTACCATGCAATACAATCCTTCGATCATCCCAGCACCCTGAATATATTTATGAGTATAGAATCATGTCAAACTCAAACACATATTTATATCGATTCTTAATTAACCAATGATGACTCCAATGAAGAAGCATGAAAAACTCTTTCTAATCTCCTTCCTACTTTTGGTCAAAAATTTTTCTGAGTCATCTACGAATGAGAATACACAGGATGCGATCTCCTCTTATTAGGAGCGATCGATTCCATGTTGACCTACTCACAACCTTCATATACACTCCACCATATCCAGAACACCCCGTACATGTCTTAATACTATACCTGAATATAAACCAAAATATGGGTTTATGTACACAAGATTCTATGGTGGTCTCAGGTCTAAGGATTACTTGCACAACTCCCACTTAGAGAACCATCTTTGACATACAAATAAGGCTTTCATAAGATATTTTCTTTCATCGAGTCAATTCAGTGAACTCATTTTCTAAATAAGCATCCACATCCTTGTATTAGTGTCACACACAAATAGCTAGTGAGATCTGCCACCCTCTCTATCGAGCATACATAGGATGTGTCAGTCTATCTGAAACATTGATCTCCGACTCAATGTTCCTACGATCAAAATATTTAAGATTAAAATTTTAGGATTTTAGGTCTCACTAGGATGACCCATTCATATTTTCTAAAATCATTATCCTAATCTTTGGGGTTCATCATAATCTTAGACATAATAAGATGCAGCTAATATGATGAATCAATGTCTCAAATAATAAATATCATTACATGAGTTAGAAAATTATAAAGAAAAGTGCTATCGCAACACACTTGCGATTGGCTTATAGGTACTCTTCTTTCAATCTCCCACTTGCACTAAAGCCAATCGCCTTTATATTTCATACAATCAAGATGGCGATTATATAGCTACTTTGGTATGGCCTTAATGAATGGGTCTGTTATGTTATTCTTTCTGTCTACTCATTCAAGGACAATATCTTGTCTCTAACAAGATAGAAGCATCTGAAGATGTGTTGGATCTATAATGAGACCTAGGTTCCTTAGCTTGAATAACGGCCCCAGTGTAATCACAATAGAGTGACACCAGTCCTTCATTCTTAGAAACGACTCCTAAATCCATGATGAACTTTTTTCATCCAGACATCTTCCTTAATGGCTTCACTAGCAGTGATGTACTCTACTTTAGTAACTGAGTCAGATATTATTTGCTGTTGGAAACTCTTTCAACTCACTGCCCCATCATTTAAGGTAAACACATACCCTGATATCGACTTGCTATCATCTGCTTTCCAATGATCCTCTCTTGGACAGTCTGAAATCTGCTAGCTACACCCAAAGCATAATCTACATCAGGTCTGGTACATAGCATGGCATACATAATTGATCCCACAGTCGAAGCATAAGAAATTTCACTCATCCTCTTTATCTCTTCTGGTGTCTTAGGACACATTTTCTTAGAGAGACGTATACCATGACTTGCAGGCAGGTAACCTCTCTTACGAGCCTCCATATTAAACCTCTCTTACTAGCCTCCATATTAAACCTCTTTAATATGAGATCTATATACCGTGACTGGGATAAGCCTAACATCCTTTTAGATCTATCTCTATAGATCTTTATACCCAGTATATAGGATGCTTCATCCAAGTCTTTCATGAAAAACTTATTCGATAGCCAAATCTTGACCGATTGCATTATTGAGATATCATTCTCAATGAGTAGTATGTCATCGACATACAAAATCAAGAAGAGAATAGTACTTCCACTTGTCTTCTTATACACATATGGTTCATTCTTATTTTTGATAAAGCCAAACTCTTTGACTGTCATATCAAATCAGATGTTCCAGCTCCTCAAAGCCTGCTTTAATCGATAGATGGATCTCTTTAGCTTACATACTTCATTTGCCCTCCCACTTGAGAAAATCCCTTTGGCTGAGTCATATAGACTTCTTCCTCTAGATTATCATTGAGGAGTGTGGTCTTTGTAGGGTTTCAGAGTGGGCATGCACAGTGGAAACATAATGGATTTTAAAATTTTAATAAAAAAATCTTAAATATTAAACCCTTAAACCAGTATCTCTTTGATGATTAACAATCATATATAATATAAATTTAAGATTAAATTTAAGTTATAGAAGAATACCTGTAGTGCTTAATCCAAATTTCGGCAGAACCTCCACCAGGCGTCCAAGTGTTCGCCCTCCAACGGTGATCCACACAGGGTTATGATCAGGACACCAACTCTTTGAGATGATTCCTCCTTCAAAATTCACACTCTGAGAATTTTTTTGAACACCAGGACCTCAAGACGCTCTTCCTCTTCTCCTAGCCTTCCTATCCCTACCTTTCTTCTCTCCTTGTCTTCCTTAATTCTCTTCCTAGACTCTTGTCCTAAAATCAGACTTGTCCTTTCTATTTTTAGACTTGTCCTAACAAGAGAAGAAAGAGACTAATTGAACAATAGGGAGAGGATGTTAGAAAGAAAGGAGGAATTGGAAATCTGAATGAATCCAATCCCCCGGCGCACCCCCCTTTAAATACTTAGCAATGGGTTGCCTTCGGGAATTTTTCGCACCCCTTCCACGTGCCATCTCGCATCCATCAGAAAATTTCATGCCTCCTGATGAATTCTCATGCCTATCTGAAAGTTTTTGACACATGGCAATCATCAGAAAAAAATCCAAGAGATGCTTCATGCAGAAGGACTCTTTGGAACATTTTTCTCGATGATTCTCCGATGAGTCACGCAGCTTCGCATGGCATAATTTTTTTCCACCACCCATCAACATAATTTTGTCCATCCAATGGCCAAAAATCAAGGATATAACTTGAAAATGTCGTGAAAAAAAATTCAGATTAAAAAGTGGCGTGGCAAATGGGTTAGAGTCCTTCACAAGTTGGACTCTTGGTCAGGCGCATGGATTAGGCTGATAGGATTTCCAACTTCAACGAATTTCCACGATTAAACCAGAAGGAATTTTAACTTAAAAAAAATTATTGATGCTCAAAATAAAGTTAGGAATCATAAAAAAATTTATTTCATCATGAAATATAGGATAACCTCGAGGATGTGACGTCCCATCTCATGGGATGCGAAAACTGTTTCTGCACACAAAAACTGCACTCACGCACAAGAAAAATTCTTGACTCATGGAGAATTGGTTTCTGGCTCCAAATTTTCAGTACATGTAGCAAAGGGCTGAACCAACTCAAATACAAAATTGATTTGAATTAATTTAGCCTTAATTACCCCAATCTGGAATCAATTTTAAACCCGATTTGAAACAAGGAGCTAGTTTTTTGCAACATGTGCTAGCATGTCAATTTTGCAAACATGATCTAATCCAATTAGACCCCTGATCAATACCATTTGTGTGTGACCCATTGTGTTCCATATCTAGCCAGCAATAGGTCCGAGTTCAAGTCGATTTGATTTGATTAGAATTTAATCTAGCCGATCTAGATCCAATCGAGCTAACCCAATTTCAGCAATTAGAACTCTTTCTAATTGGTGATTGAATTAAACTCTTTAATTCGATCAAATCCATAAGACAAGATTGAAGTCTAGCAATGTATCATGTCTACCTGAAAGATATGAAATTTTTGATGGAAATACCAAAAATACCCTTCAGTGGAAAGTTATCATGCAATTTGATCCTGCGATCTCCCTGCACCCCGAATATGACTCTGGATATGGAATGATGTCAAATCCAATATCATACTCATATTTCTCTCAATCTTATATGATGATTTAATTAATAAAATATTAGAAACTCTTTCTAATTTTTATTCTACTTTGATCAAAGGCTTCCTGAATCATCAATCGATCAGAACAAGTAGGATGCGATTTCCTCTTACCAGGAGTGATCGATTCCATGTTGACCTACTCACAACCTCCATACACATTCTACCATATCTAGAACACCCCGTACATGACTAAGTCATGAATGAGTATGAACCAAAAAATATGGATTCATGTATACAAGGTTCTATGGTAGTCTCAGGTCAAAGGATTACATGCACAACTCCCACTATAAGAAAACATCTCTTGACAGGTAAGTAAATTCCATAAGATGTTTCTTAAGTCGGATCAATTCAGTGAACTCATTCTCTAATGAACACCCACTTCCTTATATTAGTATCTCACACAAGTGGCATATGAGATCTGCCACCCTCTCCATCGAGCATACATAGAAAGTGCTAATCTATCCGGAACATTGATCTCCTACTCAATGCTCCTATGACTAGGAATATTCTAAATCAGAATTTTTAGGATTTTAGGTCTCATAGGTATGATCTCATCATAACCCTAAACCCATTTTTCTGATTTATGGAGTTTATCATAATCATTACTAAAGTAAGATGCAACATATGATGAAAATATCTTTTATTATTTAAAGAGTCAATACATAAGTCTGAAAGATTACAAGGAAAACCCATCAAAATACAAATTTTGATTGGCTTGTCGGGCATATTCCTTTCAGTCTTGATATCCATCTATCAGATCTCATAATCGTAGTATGCTGCTATAGCAAGCAAAATCCTGATGGACTTGAGAATAGCCACTGGTGAGAACGTTTCATCATAGTCAATTCCTTGCTTTTGTCTGAAATCCTTCGCCACCAATCTAGCTTTGTAGGTTTCTACTTGGCCATCTGCTCCGATCTTCATTTAAAGACCCACTTGCACCCTATTGGGGTCACACCCTTAGGTGCATCAACCAAGGTCCACACTTGGTTAGTGTACATCGAGTCTATTTCAGATTTCATGGCTTCCAGCCATCTGTCTGAGTCTCTACTCATGACAGCTTCCAAATAGGTCAGTGGATCATCATCCTGAATGATGTTGATCATATTGTTATCAAATCTCAGAGTTGCATGATGCACTCTATCTGACCTTCGGAGAGGAGATGTGTATTATGGATGTACCTCATCTTTAGGTACTTCTAATTGAGGATCTTCTTGTGGTCCAACCACTGATATTTCTGGATCGATTTGTAGATCATGAACTTCAGTAAGTTCAATATTCCTCCCACTGCCTCCTTCTTGGATGAGTTTATTTTTCAAGAAAGTGACGTGCCTACTAACAAACACCTTTTGTTCAGTAGGGTGGTAGAAATAGTATCCATTAGTTTTCTTAGGATACCCTACAAACCTGCACTTATCTGATCTAGCACTAAGCTTATGTCCAAAAATATTTCTGACATAACCAGGATAGCTCCAAGTCTTAAGATGTTTAAGATTAGACTTTCTTTCCTTCCATATCTCATATGGTGTGCTTGCAACAGACTTTGAAGGTACTCTGTTTAATATATATGCGGCAGTCTCTAGGATATATCTCCAAAAAGATATTGAAAGATCAGTGAAGCATATCATGGACTGCACCATATCCATTAAAGTGTGATTCCTCCTTTCTGCTACCACTATTTAACTGAGGTGTATAAGGAGGGGTCCATTCAGAGAGAATACCTTTACTTTTAAGATGATCAAAAAATTCACTGGATAAATATTCTCCTCGATCAGATCGAAGAACTTTGATATTTTTTTCAGTTTGTTTCTCAACCATGCATTGATACTCCTTGAACTTATTAAAGGCTTCGAATTTATGTTTCATAAGATACACATATCCAAACCTTGATAAATCATCTGTAAAGGTAATAAAATAGGAGTATCCACCTCTAGTCTGGTCCACATACATCCGTATGTACTAGGGCTAATAACTCACTTGCCCTCTCTCCATGTCCAGAAAATGGAGTCTTGGTCATCTTACCCATGAGACAAGATTCACAAGTTTCAAATGATTCATAATCATACGGGTCAAAAAATTTTTCTTTGTATAACTTGTTTATCCTTGACTCACTAATATGACCAAGACGGCAATGTCAAAGATATGTGATATTCACATCTTTTCTCTTTTTTTTCATATTTCTTTCAATATGAAAAATATTTTCATTAAGTGCAAGAATTAAAAGATCATTATCAATATAACTACTGCCAAAAAAGTTATTAGAAAAGAAAATGAAGCATCCATTTCCAATTAGCCTTATTTCATAACCTTATTTTAATAACAAAGGTATAAAATAATATTTCTAATGACCTTTAGCATGTAATAATAGTCTTTTAATACTAAAGTTTTGCCTGAAGTAAATCAAGCATACAGATTTCCATAGCTTCTGCGCTAATGGACTCTCCACTTGCACTATATAGCTCGAGGTCACCTCTTTTCAGACCTTTGATATTCTGTAGTCGCTGTAATAAATTACAAATATATGATCCACAGGCGATATCTAATACCCAAGTATCAGAGTCTGAGCCACTCAATGAAAAATAGGTTTGTATCATATACACACCTTTTGGTGCTATACTTGCATCCTACTTCAAACTTGCAAGATTATTCTTGCAATTATACTTCCAATATCCAAACTTACCACAAAATAAACAGTTAATATCCATATGGACATCTTTTATCTTCTCATTATTACTGACCTTTTCAAGGTCAGAAATATTCAGAATATTGGAGTTCTTCTCCGATATGAACCTAACTTGCAAGTTCCTCAACCCATCCACATAGTTGGAATCGATCAACATATTTTTATTTACGATGTTATCCAGTGAAAATAAAGAAGCCATAATGCAGACTTAAATCTGCATAAATAAAGAATAATAGTATAAGCAGATCACTCATGTTTGACATGTATAACTAGTTGAGAACTTTTAAACTAGTTATGTCTCTCACTATTTTATCAGATACCATAGCCCGCTCCTATGGTAAATGAGAAATCCTAATCTAATTTCTTAATGAGGTTAAGACCCTAATCCCTCAATGAAGCCTTGTGGATATCACAACAAATCTCAATGAGTTCAAAGATAGAAAAATCTATCCAATTGCATCTCATGCAACTCTCAACATAATGTGTCTCTAAAAATACTCATAGTCTTATGGATATCACAACAAACTATAGTATTTTTAATTAAGTCAGACCCTTCATTTCTATACAATCATATCTGAAAAATACTGTCCTTGTGGATATCACAATAAAGCAACATATCCAAATATACCATAAAGCATATAATATGTACTAAGACAAATCCACATCAATCTCCATAGCAAGCTTTGTGGATATAACAACAAACCTACTATGATTTTTGATAGAATATTGACTAGGCATGAAGAAAGGCATATTTAGTGTTCTAAATACTGAGCTACCTTCATTCAAGATTCAAACTAATCTAATTGGCCAGAAAAGTATTAAGATTGGTGGGAGCCCCCCCGTTGCTTTTCTTAGATGCCAACAAAATTGACCAGACCAGCAACGGAATCAATTAAATAACCACCGCACTTGAAACACTCCTTAGGCACCAATTGATTAATTAATTCAAGAAATAGGTCAGCTACTGATTCATAACACTGGACTTAATATAATTTTTATGAGGGCTTTAATGGTCTCAAGCACATCCTAATTCAATCACAATGATGCACTATTATAGTTATATCTTAACAATCATAGTAACTAATCATGGCATCTATCTATATCTCTAAGATATGAAATCATAATCATTCAATATGATTATAACTAAGCATCTCAAGCATATCACATATGCATAAAGTTCTAATAACATGCATGAATATAAAATATTCTTTTCATGGTTCTTCTTCTTAGGACATCACAATGGCACCCCTACGCGCCATAAGAGTACCCTATTAAATAGGAAGAAAGGATTTTGAACCCTACTTGCTCTTATGATCGGATGGTCTGGTGATGATTCTCAATTAGAGTACTAAGCTACTAAGAAAATTCTATACATATATCATGCATTTTATGTTTAAAATATATCTCTAAGACATACTAGGGTTTGGATGTTCAATCGGATTAAACCCTTGAGCCGACTTGAACCAAACCAAAATTTCATGTTTGATCACAATCAAGACAATATTCTAATATTTGATTATATAGATCAAGGTAGGCTCTGATACCACTGTTGGGTTTCGATGGCGTAGTGGAAGGATTAGGTGTTTAAAATTTTCATTAAAAACACCTGATGCATCGAAAACCCTAATGTCCAAAAACTCTTGACTATATCAATCAAAGTATAATAAAATAAATTTGGATCAAAAGATTATCGATAACGCTAATTCAATTTCTATGAGGCATCCAAGTGTCCGCCCTCTAACGGTGGTCCACACGAAAATTAAACCAAGGACAGCGCTCCTTCTTCACCTTGCTTCAAGAGTTCTAGCCCCTAAAACTCAACCAGCCACCAATCGATCAGATCTTCTTCCAGATCTGAGTCTGAACTTTTTTGAACCATCTACTGAACTTGACCACCTTTTTTTAGACTTCTTAAACCCTTAGAGTTATTAGGAATAGGCTTGTCTTAAAAGAACAAGCCTTGTCCTAAAACCTACAGTTGTAAGAGAGGGAGAGAGGGAGTGGATAGGGGATGTAAGAATTGAATGATCACCCCATCCTCTATCCCCTATTTATAGCACTAGATGGGGCACTAATAGAGAAGCCACATCTCATCTATAAAGGTATATCAAGTCCTCATATTACTTATCTGAGAGTACTTAAACAGAAGGACTCTTCAGGAGGTGATACATCGATTCCTGCCTTCTCACACATGCACACCTAGAACAAGATGCTTTTCACATCTCTTCACACATCAGATTAGCATAAAATTTTGTCACATAAACCTTTGTCCAAATAGGAAGGCTATCACTAAATGATACATTATTTAGATAAGAGTTCATATGTGAGAAGGACTCTTCACCGAAGATACATGCGAGCACCTTCTCCCTATCGTGCACACGCACACCCAGAAAAGGATGTGAAAAGTAACCTTTCTTAATCTGATAATTTTTTAGATTTTTATCACGTGATCAACACTTAAAATTGATCCTTATCACAAAAATTATTAGATAGAAAGTCACTTAAGACTCCCTAAACAGAAGGAGTCTTCACATCCCTTCGTGCATCCAAAAAAAACTATCACCCGTGCAGCAAAGATTCAAGCAATTTTGTCATGCACAATCTAATAGATTTTTCATACTTTAAAAGATGTGCTAGGTGGCTCATCATCTGATCTACTTGTTATAAAAAATAGAGGCCTAAAACAGAAGGATTCTTACTCCTTCTTTACACCACAAATAAAGTGCGCATGCATTCTGTATATTAGCACCAAAAGTCTTTCTTAAGCTAGACTCTTAGTTATTTGGCGTGTACACCAGATATGGTGCCTCTTTTTGACTGCTTCTAGGTGGCTTGACTTGACCCAAATGCTCACCAAATTGGGCTAGCAAATGAGCAAGGCCTGAGACTAAATTGATCTCTAAAAGAGCTAGGGATCCCACACGTGCTAGCATGCTTACTAGAACCCCGATTGAATACAAAATTTCAATCAATCTTTTTAAAAAGGGTCCTTAGCCAATTTTCATATGTGTATGACCCATTGGGTTCTATATCTAGCCAGTAGTAGGTCCAGATGCAAGTTGATATAATTTAATTAGAATTTAATCTAACTAATTTAGGTCCAATCGAGCTAATCTGATTTCAGTAATTAGAACTCTTTCTAATTGACATTCGAATTAAACTTTTTAATTCAATCAAAAACCTACAAATCAAGATTGACATCTAGCAACATATCATGACTATCTAGAAGATGTAAAAATTTGATGAAAATATCAAATATGTCCTTCAGTGGCAAGTTACCATGTAATACAATTCTTCAATCATCCCAGCACCCTGAATATGTTCATGAGTATGGAATCATGTCAGACTCAAACATACATTCATATCGATTCTCAATTAACCAATGATGACTCCAATGAAGAAGCATTAGAAACTCTTTCTAATCTCTTTCCTACTTTTGGCCAAAAGATTTTTTTTGAGTCATCTACGAATGAGAATACACAGGATGCGATCTCCTCTTACTAGGAGCGATCGATTCCATGTTGACTTACTCACAACCTTCATATACACTCCACCATATCTAGAACACCCTGTACATGTCTTAATATTATGCCGGGTATGAACCAAAATATGAGTTCATGTGCATAAGATTCTACGGTAGTCTCAGATCTAAGGATCACTTGCACAACTCCCACTTAGAGAACCATCTTTGACATGCAAGTAAGGCTTCCATAAGATGTTCTCTTTCATCAAGTCAATTCAGTGGACTCATTTTTCAAATGAGCACCCACATCCTTGTATTAGTGTCCCACACAAGTGGCTAGTGAGATCTGCCATCCTCTCTATCGAGCATACATAAGATGTGTCAGTCTATCCGAAATATTGATCTCTGACTCAATGTTCCTACGATCAAGAATATTTAAGATTAAGATTTTAGGATTTTAGATCTCACTAGCATGACCCATTTATGTCTCTTAAAATTATTTCCCTAATCTTTGAGGTTCACCATAATCTTAGACATAATAAGATGCAGCTAATATGATGAATCAATGCCTCAAATAATAAATATCATTACATGAGTTGGAAAATTATAAAGAAAAGTCCCATCGCAACACACTTGCGATTGGCTTATAGGGTACTCTTCTTTCAAAATTATAGTATTTCTAACCAATAAGATTTATATGATAAGATCTATGAGCAGGATCTTGCTCACTCAGAGAGTGAGGCCCGTCAAGACACTACTAATAAATCACAAATTGGAACTATCCTATGATTTGACTGCTAACCTAAGATTTATAAGATGAAATCTAATAGTATAATCTTGCTCACTCAGAGAGTGAGGCCCACCAAGATGCTACTATAGACTACAAGTTAAATCTATCCTAGGGTACCTATACCTGACTCTAATCCTAATCCTAAGGTTTATGTGCTGGAATCTATAAGTAATATCTTGCTTACTCTAAGGTAATAGAGAGTAAGGCCTGTCAAGATACCACTAACAGATTACAGACTAACTATAAACTAATGCCATCAAAGACTATAGCTCAGGTGTGTAAACCTTCACAGCCACAAGTCTCCTATGAGATATAGTACACAGTTCAGTGAAACCTAGACTCTAAGACTTTCTAAGATGAGACCGGACTCGAGACACTATACGACTCTTCTAATATACAACTAGACTCTAAGACTCTCTAAGACTCACTAAGAGTTAGTGGACCCTAAACACTCTAAACACTTCTAATTGTCAAGATGGACACTCTACAGGGTGGATACACTCTACAGGGTGGACTATGGCACAGGACTATTGGTCTCCTAAAGGTTGAATCTAAGGTTGGACTGGTGGAACCTAAGGTTGGTCTCTAGACTCAGACACTATGGTGGATGGTGAAACCTAAGATTGGTCACTCAGACACTATGGATAATACCTATGGGTTGGAGACTGGACAGACAATACTAAGATTGGACACAGGTTGGATCCTAAGGTTGGTCAATACCTAAGGCTGGACACTATTAGTGAACCTATGGGTTGGACACTGGTCGGACAACACTGAGGTTGAACACAGGTTGAGCCTATGGGTTGGACACTGGGGACGGATACCTAAGGCTGGACACAAGTGGACACTACTGGATGGACACACTATAAGGTGAATAGGGTGAACACTCTATAGGTTGTCCTTAAGGTTGTTTATGGGAAACTTAAGGGTGACTCTAAAGGTGACAACACATTATGGGTTTTCTACGGGAATGGTTTCCTAAACTTTTACCTAAGGTTACTTACTAGTTAAGTTACCTAAAGGTTAGTTATTTTTTAAATTTTTATTTTTTTATTTTTTTATATGGTTTTTAATTTTTTTTTATTTTTTATGTGTTTTTATATGTTACCTATTTACTATATGCAAGTTACCTATGTACTATATAATTTTTTATAATTTTTATAATTTTTTATTTTTTATTATTTTTTTAAATAGTATTTAAAATAATTTTTAAAATATGATGCAATGTTTTTAAAATATGCAGATGCAGATGCAGGTGAATGATGAAAATGGAAGAAAGGAGTATAAAGGAATATGCAAATACTACTGTGCAAATAGTTTGCAAAATAGTAATGAATAGTATTATAAATAGTAACTATATGAATGCAGGATGCATGCAATAATGAAGAAGATGAAGGTAAACAGTATTTAAAATAATATTTAAATAAAAAAATATAAAAAAAATATAAACAAACAAACAAAGAAATAAAGAAATGAAGTAACTAATACTTCATTAAAACAAACTCATACATGGATATGTACATATGGAGAACACATGAACATGAAGAACTTACAAGATGAAGAAACAAAAAAACTGAACAGTATATTTACAGAATGAAGATAGCTTGCAGGAGCTTGTTTCTCTGTGACACGGACTCTTGAATAAACTTCATACTTATGTACAGGACTCTTGGACAAACAGAACAAGAACAAGAAGAAAGAAGAGAGCTGTACAAGACTCAAGGGAAGGATATATACAAAGGGGTACAAGATAGGAGAAAGAAGAAGAACTATTTAGTAGAACACTCCTTCACTGGATTGTATCTTCTGCCTGGGCATATGATATTCAATAAGCGCACATTTCATATCTCTAGGATATGATTTTATACTTATTGGGAGTTATATTACCATTCATGTTTATGTGTCCATGAATCATCCAAGGGATTAACAAGATGATGACACATATTCTCAAAGAGTTGAGAATTTGAGACATGCGTCATTGATGGTTAATTCCTAAATTGCTCCTGATCATAAGATCATCATGGGGATGGTGATTGATCCGAATAGATCAGTACATGGATCGCTTCTTTCGGACAGATAGATTTTGAGTCTGCAGTGTAGAGACACTGGAGCGAAAGTGCAGATGGTTGTTAGAGAACAACTAGCATTGAGCGTGACCAACACGAGAAGTCACATGGATGTCTGCTCACTCGTTAGTGATTTTCTCGATGCTACAGTTGTATGACTGGTCTTTTGTCCTGAGATGACACTACTACTCGCAGTGAAGCTGCTGAAGTTTGACTGACACATCAACATGGGTCTCAAGGAGCCTTATAGTGGATATTAGAGATAGTTGGTCTACTGTAGGAGTAGGGTGTGCATCAAGATGGGATCTATCGATCCTAGCAGAAAGGAGTAGTCCTATGAGATTTAAGAGGTTGAGTCCTTAAGTCTATGGCCATAGCAGTTTGATTGATGGAAAAGAGTTTTCATAGAGTCACATATAGACTCGAGCTAATTGAATCTATCATATGATCGATGTTGAGGTTTGACGATTCATCCATGACCTGCCATCTAATTAGGACTCACGATAGAAATATTATATTATATGTTAACTACATCTAAAATTCATCTTTTATTCTGTTGGGTTGTCAATACATACTGCTAGGTGTCACTGGTGGATTATGAGACTCATGAGGATTATCCTGATGATCAATGATCCTTGGTGGGCTGAGTTGAAATTATTTCAATCTATTGAAAAGTATTTCAATGATATTATGATGGAGATCATAATATATCTCACTATCAAACAAAATAGAACCTATGGGATCATACACAAAAGAGGCTTTTGACTAATCAGATAGTTGAATTACGATTATGAATCGTAACAAAATTTGATTATCAATTTGATTGATAATTGATCCAATGCAAATATTACATTATGTAACTTACTAAATAATTAGTGAGTTATAAGAGGATTAATTAATAATAAGATTGCTAATTGGCTCAATTTGATTGAGCAATAGGACTTGCATCAAATTCAATTTGATTGGATTTAATTTGACTCATTATGGGTTTGATTTGATCAATCCCAATAAGGTTATAGGATAACCTAAAAGGATCAGATGATTAGCCCCAGTTGAATTAGGATTTGAGTTTGACCAAATTTTTAAATAGACTAAGATGTATGAATTCTTAATTGGATTAGGAATCCTCATTTCTATAGATGTACTAAATCTTAATTGGATTAGGATTAAAAATTGAGTTTAACTCAAGTACAAAGAAAGAATCCAATTGGACTAGGACTCCCCCTCTAATTAGGAGACATTAAATCTAAATTAATAGGGCTCCAAATCAGATTTGGATTCCCATCTTTTTGAGTCTAATCTGGTCCAAATATGATTAGGACCTATTGGTGTTTTAATTGGGTTTAAAACAGCCATTTAATTCAAGAGTCCCATTTGAATTAAACTTCCTTTTCATGCACCAAAAGGAGTCTCCATGCCAACCAGTTTTGTGTGCCCAAAACAACCCACGTCCCACCAGATTTCATGCCCACTTTTCTTCCCTTTTAGCGTATAAGAAAGAAGGCTTGAATCCCCTTTTCTACCATGTAAAAAATCTGAGCGAAACATATTTGGAGTGTGCGGCATTAAAAAGATAGAGTCCTAACTTCTTTGGACTCTATCTCCTATCAAATTTCAAACTCCCTATTGGCCTATAAATACCCAGCATATGGGATGGTTTTAGAAGAGATTATCATCAGGTTTCAATGCCCAAAAACTAGAGGAGGCGTGCATCAAAATAGAGGAGGAGAGAGGGTGTGGCATGCATGGGTATGGCATGAGGTTAGCTATGGTTTAATCCCTTCTTTCTTGCAACAACCAATTGTTGGTTGTTAGGACATCATCTTCTCTTTCTCTTGTCCATATTTAGACATGGATGTCTCCTCTTCTTCTTGTCTAAAAGTTGGACAAAATTTTTACATCTCTATTGTGGAGATTTGGTGCATGGATTTTAGGAAGAAAAGAGAAGAAAGAGTTCTTCTCATGATCTCTAGCGTAGGGATCAAGATCTTCCTACATCTTTTTGTTCTCTAAGAGTATTTTAGGAGAAAAAAAGATTTTCAACCATCAAGATGCGATCTCTGTAAGAAAGCTAGCACCCCGGTGAGATCAAAAGGCTTCTGATCAGATTAGAGTCTTGTGTGTGTTGGGAATAGTGTCCCAAAGCCAATCATCAGCTTGTTGATGGTTGTACTCATTTTTATATTTGTACATGAATTATGAATTAATAAAAAATATTTTGATATTTTTCATCACAAAATATTTCATCTTCTAATGAACTCCTATGTTGTGGTGAAGTCCTTAGGACTATTTAGACTTGACAAAGGAGGATTTGTCGTTTAGTCCTTAAATCTGTTCGTGACCAAATGATACGTTGTTACCAAGGACGATAATGTTTATCAAGCATAGGTCATTGTGTGCCATATAGGTTGGTTGTCCTCTTAACCAATGAGTGTGGAGACACTGGTATGGCATACAGGTGAGATGTAAGGGTACATCTGCACTGAACGTGACCGACTCCAGAGCTATTTCTACTGTCAAGATTTGCTCTGATGGAATATGAGTATAAATATCCCTCCGACCTGAGACCGCCACGGTGACTTGCAAGCAACTCACTGCACTTAGGCACTGGACTACCTGAATTTTTAATTCAGTAACGGAAGGCTGCTGGGTGTAGTCAAGTACTTGACTTGTCGGTGCGTGTGTCAAGATGGGATTGACCACTCCAGTTTAGGAGCTGTGTATAGTCATATTTCAATTTAGCAAAACCTTGATCAGGGTAGTCCTTGTGAGAAGTCACAGGACTGTTTGAGTTGAGCACGATTCGGATGATCTGATCAGGGTTGACAGTTTAACCCTAAGTCATCCTAAACACAGGGATCAAAAGGATGAATTATACAGTAACCATATTCATGTAGGTTCTGTGTGTTGCGATTGTGACTATTCGATCTATCCGGACATCGGGTACCATTGCTAGATGGTCACTTCGATTAGTACAGGAATTGGTTCCTATGCTACCGCTTAGGTTCGAACCTGCGGGGTCACACACATTAAAGGTTTCTATCTGATCTGATGGCTAGTGTAGAATCCTACATATTTGAAACTCAATGATCGAGAATCAGGATTCTCTGATCACGAGTTCCACACATTATGGGTACCGGGGTCAAGAGTCCCACTGGTTGGGACTTTTCGATCAAGGTTACATATCGATGAATTCTGATGTCCGATTGCCCATCAGATTTGGACTCAGTATTTATGAGAGATTTAATTAGTGATTTGATCACTAATTAACTCAATTTGATTGAGTAATTATTTTTGGATCGAGTCCAATTGAATTGGATTCAGTTGGGTTTGACTCGATTAGGTTAAGAGTTGACCTAATCGTCGAGATGGTTTGGTCCCTGATTTAATTAGGGGTTGGGCTTAGTCAATTCCTGATTTGATTAGGATTTTATTGAGCCTAATTAAGCATAATTTAGTTAGATTTAAATTATTCTAATTGGACCTAAATTATTTGGTTCAATTAGGTTGGTTTAAATAATTAAACCACCTTGACCCAATCTTCATGCGCCACCTCACTTCCATTGCACCCATTTGAATTCATGAGAAGGAACTTCTCATGAATTATTTTCTCACACCAAGCCCTCTCCATGCCCCACTTTAATGTGCCATATGAATGGATAAGGATGATTGGTTGGCCATTAAAATTCAAAATAAAGTTTGAATTTGAATGGGCAATCAATCTTTGCACCTTATCCCTTTTTTTACGCCCCATTTATTATATGAGAAAAGATTTCTCATGAAATTACTTCATGCACAATTTAAGCCATGCCTCATGCCTTTAGTGGATAAGGGATGAGTTGGTGTCCATTTGAATTCAAAATTTGATTTAAATTCAAATGTGCAATTACTCATCTTTATCCTTTCTTTTGGATAAGACGTTTGACGTTGTTATAAAAGGAGGAGAAGAGTGGGGCGTGCAAGAAGAAGATTTTTGGAGAAAAATTTTAGAGCGTGAGAACTCTTGTGTGTGAGAAGGAAGTCCATATCCTTCCAAGAAAAAAAGAAAGAAAAGAAAGAAAAGTGGGTGCAAGATTTCCAGTGAGTTCCCTAGAGTTTTAGCCTGGGGTTCGGAAGTGAGAAAGTGAGCTACGAGTGTTGTGAGCCCATAAAATCTCAGGAAGATCTTCAACATCCTCTCAAGCACATCTGTTGATGATCTAGAGTATCCAAGAATCGATAGACATCGATCGAAGGAGTTCGATCAGCATCGGCCGTCAAAAGGGCTCTACAACGAGCTAGCACTCATGAGGAGTCGATCAGATCGGAAGCTTTATGTGGACGATCCACAAAGGCCAGACACACTGTGTGGCTGCATCAGATGATCAGACTCTTCCGACGGTGATCAGATTGCGGTGATCTACTACCCGCACAAAGATATTGTATTCTGAATACATTACAGTAAAGTGTTTACCGTTTGAATTTGAAATTCAAATTTAAATGAATGCATGCTATATATCATATTTAGATCCTAGTGTAGGGTAAATACATATTAATTAATTAGATTAATTAATATTTTTTACTGTAAAATCATAATTTTAAAAAGTTTTAAAATTATCATTTTACCCCTGCACTAAATTTTCCCCACAAAATGGTATCAGAGCGAGTTCTTAGATATGATATATATATTTGCATGCATAGATTAAGTTGTAATCTAAAAGTTTAAATTTAAAATTTAAAATTCAAAATTTAAAATTTGAATTTTGAAAGTTGTTCGAAATTCAAAATTCAAAAATTTGAAATTCAAAATTTGAATTTTGAATTTTGAAATTTGAAATTTGAAATTCAAAATTCAAAAATTTGAAATTCAAAATTTGAAATTTTAAATTTGAAATTTGAAATTTGGTTCAAAAAATTTGAAATTTAAAATTTATTTGAAATTTGAAATTCAAAATTTAAAATTTAAAATTTGAAATTTAAATTTTGAAATTGGTATATTTAGATATACTTGATCCAAGTAGCAAGTAATCGAATTGGGTTGGTTGCCATGGCCGTCCGGTCATAGGAGAAAAGCAGGGTTTAAAGACCCTCTCCTCCCATTCGATGGGGTCTCCTATGGCGGTAGGGGTGTCACTGCAATTATATCCCATGCAGATGAAGCAGCAAAAGAAATTAATTGTAAAGGTTCAATTGTGAAATTTATCATGAATGTGTTAGATTAGATCTAAAGGAATATTCATGATTTATTTTGATTGAGTTATTTTTTGTTATGTAATTAGCAATAGGATTGCTATTTATGAAATGTGCTGATCTATTTGTGAAATGAGTCAACATATTTGGTGAACAGAAAATAAAACCTTTCAAATTTGAAAATTATTTTCGAAATGCCAAACCCTGATCCATCAGCCCAAATACTTAATTAAAAGAATTAAGTATTGTCTAGTAGGTCTAGAATTGTGAATTAAGACCTAAGACAATTGCATAAACTTGTGGGTCAATGGGTTAGATGGATTAGGTCCATAATTGGGTTAGACCTAAGGTTAGCTTAAAGAAATGGACTAAATTAGAGTAATTGATCAAATCTAATCAAAAGTTGAATTAGATTAGGTCAAGGATACTCTAGACTCAACTCCAATAGTTGTAGTTGAATGGATCCATATCTTTAACTAGACCAAGATGGACTTAATTCATGGCTACGCGGTGGAACCCAATTTACTAAGTTGATCAAATTGAATTAATGAACCGGTTGGTGTCTAAGATAAGTTTGGCAGTTTGACCAGTGGATTTTAAGCGGGAGCTACTCGCAGTGATTCGATCTCTGACGAGTTAATGGCATATCCCACCATTGATCTCACTTACCTGGCCAACCTGGTGAATTAGGTTTTGATTAGATCACTTGGTGATTAGGGCTCACCCATGTCATTAGGTAAATCAGTTTGACTAATTTAGATGCTCCTAATGCCAGCTTTAATTAAATCTTTTTTAATCTGACTTGGTAAGTCAGTGGGAGGATGAAAATTGGCTGGATAATTTTTTCTCTTTGATTCTTTAATAATATCCTCAAAAATTATTAGGTCCCTAAAAATGATTAAGTTATATTGATAACTAAGTCATAGCCTCCCATTAAGTGAGTGATAATGAGTCCATTAGTTTAATAATCATTGGAGGCCCAAAGGCCTGGTGCTTATTGACTAATGAATTATCATTCATAATATGATAATTTGGTTTGAGTCTTTCTGATGGTGATCAGGTTGGCCGGCTAAAGTCGGGCCTGATCATTTTTGGTCCGATTCACCAAATCAAATCATGTTAATGGTTGGACTTAACCAGATCTTTTCAATGGAGGCCAAAGCCTACTGATTAGGTTCTGGGACAAAATTAATTACTAGAAGTTGTTTAGAGAAACAACTGGTTATGAACCTACCCATAGATGTACATGGGTTGACCAACTAAAGTTGGGCTCATGTGTAGTCTGTGTGGATTCTAGTATCCACTAAGGAATTAAAGTAATTCTTTGAATTGGAGGTTGAGGCTACCATTTCATAAAAATACTGGGAGAAACTTTAGACTAAAGTCCAAGTCTTTAGTATTTATAATTTATATACTAATAGAGGTCTGATTTTTCTTTATGCAGCTATGGCCACTACCCTGTCCCTCCGGTCATTATTAGATAATGACAAGCTCATGAGACCTAATTTGGATAGCTGGTATCGAAAATTAAAAATCATCCTTGAGCATGAGCGGATCTTTTATGTAGTAATGGATCCGGCACCTGAGGAGCCAGCCCCGAACGTTAGAGGGATGGTCGAGATACTTATCAGAAGTGGTTCAACGACCGCACCACCGTTCGGTGCATTATGCTGGCGGTAATGAATGATGAGCTCAGCCGTAGATTCGAGAATGCCCAGCCATAAGAGATGCTTCAAATATTGAATGACTCCTTTGGCACGCCTGACGACGTTGAAAGGCACAAAACTAGTTGTGCCATTTTCAATGCTCGGATGAGGGATGGAGCCTCAGTCACTGATCTTGTACTATACATGATCGAAATGATTAAGCACCTAAGTAAACTGGGCTTTCCCTGCACGAGCAGCTCCGTAAGGATGCGATCCTTAATTCATTTCCCAAGTCCTTCCTCCCCTTCTTTACTCATTTTCGGATGACAAAGCCTGCAGTGAACTACCACAGCTTGTTGGGGTTGCTGCAGAACTTTGAGAAAAATCACCAGCTCTATAAGGAGTCGGTGAATGTTGTGGGAGGGTCTTCTTATGGTCATCGACCCTTTGAGAAAGGAAAGAAGAAGAACAAGAAGAAAAAGAATAAGAAGGTGCAGCTGCATGCTGGGACGTCTGCACAGGGTCAGACCAAGAAGCACAAGCCCGACCAGAGCCAGGCAAAGTGCTACTTTTGCAAGAAGCAGGGGCACTGGAAGAGGAATTGTCCTTTATACATTGCCTCCCTGGACCCGAACAGGCCGAAGAAGAAGCAAGGTACTTATATAATAACACCTTGCAATTTTTCTTTTTGTGATACTACTGCCTGGGTATTGGATATCGGAAGCCCTTATCATATTTGCAATTCGATGCAGGGTCTGCAGGTCAGTAGGAGATTTGATGAAGGTGATAGATTCCTGAACGTTAGAGATGGAAGCAAAGTTCAAGTTCTAGCATTAGGAATCATGAACCTTGTAATCAATTCTCGAAATATAATTCTGAGTGAATGTCACTATTGTCCAAGCTTTTTATTAAATATTATTTCTGTAGGCCTTTTGGCCATGAACGGTTATCAATTTTTAATAAAAAGAAACATTTGTAATATCATTTTGAATGGTGTTACAATGTTTGTTGGACAATTTAATAATAGAATTTACTTTCTATCACAACCTGTTAATGTGGTTCAAACCTCCGGTAAACGCCCTAGAATAGATAATGTGTTGGAAGTCTACCTTTGGCACTGTAGGCTAGGTCATATCAATAAGAGCAGGATAAACAGATTGGCTCAAGAAGGAATTCTTGAAGTAGGTGATTGTGAATCACTTCCAACTGTGAGTCCTGTCTTCTTGCTTTTACTAGAAAAGGTGAGCGATCCAGTGAACTCTTGGATTTGGTACATTCTGATGTATGTGGACCCATGAGCTCAAGTGCAAGAGGTGGATATTTCTACCTCATAACCTTCACAAAAACCTATCGAGGTATGGGTATGTCTATTTAATGAAGCATAAATCGAAGTCGTTTGAAATGTTCAAACTATTCCGAAATGAGATAGAAAAACAAACTGAAAAGTGTATTAAAACTCTTTGATCTGATCGAGGAGGTGAATACCTTTCCAATGATTTTATGACATATCTTGGGAGAATGGGATTCTCTCTCAGTGGACTCCTCCTGAAACACCACAACAAAATGGTGTATCTGAAAGGAGAAATCAGACCTTGTTGACATGGTTCGATCCATGATGGGGTTTGCTGGTCTGCCGATCTTCCTTTGGGGATATGCACTCGAATCGGCTTGTTACCTTCTAAATAGAGTTTCGAGTAAGTCTGTAACCAAAACACCATATGAGATATGGATAGGACGTAAGCCAGTACTCTCGCACCTTAGGGTTTGGGGTGTCCGGCTTATGTTAAATATTTAATTACGGACAAGCTTGGACCTAGGTCTGACTAGTGTAATTTTATAGGGTACCCAAAAGAGACCAAAGGGTATTACTTCTACCTAGCTGATGAGCAAAAAATGTTTGTCAGCCTTAAGATAATCTTTTTGAAAAAGGAGTTCCTTGATGAAGGGACTGTTGCCTCTAAGATCGAACTTGACGAAGTTGACAGGTGAAAAAATCGACACAAGTTGCTGAACCTGAACCGAATTTGGTTAGATCAGATCCGGAGCCCATTGTTCAAGCATCCTTAAGGCGATCAGGTAGAGTACCACGTCAATCGGACAGATACTATGGTTTTTTGGTCCGGGACGGCGATCCTATTGAACTTGATGAAAATGATGAGGATCCGATCACCTACATGGATGCAATGCAGAGATCCGACTCTGAGAAATGGCTAGAGGCCATGAAATCCGAAATAGAGTCCATGAAGGTCAACGATGTGTGGACATTGGTTGACCCACCCAAAGGAGTAAAATCCATAGGGTGTAAGTGGGTCTTCAAGAGGAAGAGAGGCACAGACGGAAAGGTGAAAACCTATAAAGTCCGTCTAGTTGCCAAGGGATATCGTCAACATTATGGTAAAGACTATGACGAGATATTTTCTCCTGTGGCAATGCTCAAATCCATTCGGATTATGCTTGCGATAGCTGCCAATCTGGACTATAAAATCTGACAGATGGATGTGAAGACAGCTTTCCTAAACGGAGAGCTGGATGAAGAGATGTATATGATACAACCTGAAGGATTCACAACCACTGATGAGTCAAAGGTGTGCAGACTACAGAAGTCTATTTATGGACTTAAGCAGGCATCCCAGAGTTGGAACATACGTTTTGATAGGATGATCAAGACGTATGGCTTCGTTAAGAACGGAGAAGAGCCATGCATTTATAAGTGAGCTAATGGTCCAGTAGTAGTATTTCTTGTATTGTATGTGGATGACATTCTCTTAATCGGGAATGATGTCCCTACATTACAGAGAATAAAGATTTGACTGTCGTCACAGTTCTCCATGAAGGATCTGGGAGAAGCTTCCTACATCCTAGAGATGAGGATCTATAGGGATAGATCTAAAAGGTTGCTTGGTTTATCTCAGTCCACGTACATTGATACTATGCTGAAGAGGTTCAGCATGGAGAATTTCAAGAAAGGCTATCTTCCGATAGGCCATAGAATTTCTCTCTCGAAGAGGGATTGTCCGACAATACCTCAAGAGAGAGAGCGTATGGATAGAATTTCATATGCTTCGACAGTGGGATCTATCATGTACGCCATGACATGTACACGACCAGATGTGGCATACTCACTAGGGGTAGTGAGTAGATACCAATCTGATCCAGGAGAGAATCACTGGAAGGTTGTTAAAACCATTTTGAAGTATTTAAGAAATACTAAGGACCAGTGGCTTGTTTATGGTGAATCAGACTTGAGACTTATAGGGTTTACAGACTCTAGTTTCCAGTCTGATCACGATGACAGCAAAAGTGTGTCGGAATTTATTTTTACCCTTAATGGTGGAGCTTTCTGCTGGAAAAGTTTCAAGCAGCACACAATGGCTGATTCAGTTTGCGAGGCGGAGTATGTCGCCGCATCAGATGCTGCCAAAGAAGTGGTGTGGCTGAGAAAATTCATCACCGAGCTCGGAGTAGCACCCTCCCTTGTTGGTCCAGTTCTGCTCTACTGTGACAGCTCTAGAGCCATTGCTCAGGCGAAGGAACCAAAGGCACACCAGCGGACGAAGCATATTCTGCACTGCTACTATCTCATCCAGAAAATTGTGGATCGAGGTGACCTCGATCTTCAGAAGATCGACGGGAAGGAGAACTTGGCTGATCCATTCACTAAAGCCATTACAGTGAAGGAGTTCGACAACTACAAGTCGAAGATGGGTATTAGATACTGCACCGATTGGCTTTAGGCCAAGTGGGAGATTGTTGGGAATAGTATCCCAAAGTCAATCGTCAGTCTGTTGATGGATGTGCTCATTTTTATATTTGTACATAAATTATGAATTAATAAAAATTATTTTGATATTTTTCATCATAAAATATTTCATCTTCTAATGAACTCCTATGTTGTGGTGAAGTCCTTAGGACTATTTAGACTTGACAAAGGAGGATTTGTCATTTAGTTCTTAAATCTGTTCGTGACAAAATGATACGTTGTTACCAAGGACGACAACGTTTATCAAGCATAGGTCGTTGTGTGCCATATAGGTTGGTTGTCCTCTTAACCAATGAGTGTGGAGACACTGGTATGGCATACAGGTGAGATGTAAGGGTACATCTGTACTGAACGTGACCGACTCTGGAGCTATTTCTGCTGTCAAGATTTGCTCCGATGGAATATGGGTATAAATATCCCTCCGACCTGAGACCGTCATGGTGACTTGCAAGCAACTCACTGCACTTAGGTAGTGGACTACCTGAATTTTTAATTTAGTGACGGAAGGCTGCTGGGTGTAGTCAAGTACTTGACTTGTCGGTGCGTGTGTCAAGATGGGATTGATCACTCCAGTTTATGAGCTGTATACAGTCGTATTTCAATTTAGCAAAATCTTGGCCAGGGTAGTCCTTGTGAGGAGTCACAGGACTATTTGAGTTGAGCACGATTCGGATGATCTGATCAGGGTTGACAGTTTAACCCTGAGTCATCCTAAACACAGGGGTCAAAAGGATGAATTATACAGTAACCATATTCATGTAGGTTCTGTGTGTTGCGATTGTAACTATTCGACCTATCCAGACATCAGGTACCATTGCTAGATGGTCACTTCGATTAGTACAGGAATTGGTTCCTATGCTACCGGCTTAGGTTTGAACCTGCGGGGTCACACACATTAGAGGTTTCTATCTGATCTGATGGCTGGTGTATAATCCTATATGTTTGAGACTCAGTGATCGAGAATCAGGATTCTCTGATCATGAGTTCCACACATTATGGGTACCGGGGTCAAGAGTCCCACTGGTTGGGACTTTTCGATCAGGGTTACATATCGATGAATTCTGATGCTTGATTGCCCATCGAATTTGGACTCAATATTTATGAGAGGTTTAATTAATGATTTAATCACTAATTAACTCAATTTGATTGAGTAATTATTTTTGGATCAAGTCCAATTGAATTGAGTTCAGTTGGGTTTGACCCGATTAGGTTAAGAGTTGACCTAATCGTCGAGATGATTTGGTCCCTGATTTGATCAGGGATTGGGCTTAGTCAATTCTGGATTTGATTAGAATTTTATTGAGCTTAATTAAGCCTAATTTAGTTGGATTTAAATTAGTCTAATTGGACCTAAATTATTTGGTTCAATTAGGTTGGTTTAAATAATTAAACCACCTTGACCCAATCTCCATGCGCCACCTCACTTCCATTGCACCCATTTGAATTCATGAGAAGGAACTTCTCATGAATTATTTTCTCACGCCAAGCCCTCTCCATGCCCCATTTTAATGTGCCATATGAATGGATAAGGATGATTGGTTGGCCATTCAAATTCAAAATAAAGTTTGAATTTGAATGGGCAATCAATCTTTGCACCTTATCTCTTTTTTTATGTCCCTTTATTACATGAGAAAAAGTTTCTCATGAAATCACTCCATGCATAATTTAAGCCACGCCTCACGCCTTTAGTGGATAAGGGATGAGTTGGTGTCCATTTGAATTCAAAATTTGATTTGAATTTAAATGTGCAATTACTCATCTTTATTTTTTTTTTTTGGATAAGACGTTTGACGTTGTTATAAAAGGAGGAGAAGAGTGGGGCATGCAAGAAGAAGATTTTTGGAGAAAAATTTTGGGGTGTGAGAACTCTTGTGCATGAGAAAGAAGTCCATATCCTTCCAAAAAAAAAGAAAGAAAAGAAAGAAAAGTGGGTGCAAGGTTTCCAGTGAGTTCCCTAGAGTTTTAGCTTGGGGTTTGGAAAGTGCGAAAGTGAGCTACGAGTGTCATGAGCCCACAAAATCTCAGAAAGATCTTCAACATCCTCTCAAGCACGTCTGTTGATGATCTGAAGTGTTCGAAGAATCGACAGACATCGATCGAAGGAGTTCGATCAGCATCGACCGTCAAAAGGGCTCTACAACGAGCTAGCACTCATGAGGAGTCGATCAGATCGGGAGCTTCATGTGGATGATCCACAGAAGCCAGACACACTGTGTAGCTGCATCGCGATGATCAGACTCTTCCGACGGTGATCAGATTGCGGTGATCTACTACCACACAAAGGTATTGTGTTCTGAATACATTACAGTAAAGTGTTTACTATTTGAATTTAAAATTCAAATTTAAATGAATGCATGCTATATATCATATTTAGATCCTAGTGTAGGGTAAATTTATGTTAATTAATTAGATTAATTAATATTTTTCTGCTGTAAAATCATAATTTTGAAAAAGTTTTAAAATTATCATTTTACCCCTGCACTAAATTTTCTCCACAGTGTGGATATCCGTAGAGGCCGGACGCTTGTGTGGCTAAAAGAGACCTTCGAAAGACATCCATGATCATCAGTTCATATTGAAGATCGATCCATATCTAGATATGTTTTAAATTTATTTTTTTTATTTGATTTTTGAATCTGAATCTTATCTCACATATGATGATCCTGTTTATGGTTTGAAGATTTGATCTTATGTATGCTTAGATTTAATCTGAAAATTTTTAAAATTTTACTGCGTACTAATTTTGTAAAATCATGTATGCATGAAATCATAAAAATCCAACAGTGATATCATAGCCACATCATATGCATGAGATTAAGATTAAGATTTAGATTTAAAATCTGTAGAGAAAAATTTCAGATCTGAAAGTTCTTGATGTCGTTCTTGTTGAAAAATATATCCCAAAAGCCAATCCTCAAGCTGTTGATGGTTGAGCAACCAAGTATTGTAATTGATTTGTTAATAAATAAAATATATTTTTGATATTTTCATCATAAGTTTTCATCTTCTAACGAACTCTGTTGTTATGATGAAGTCCTTAGGACTATTTAAGTTCGATAAAGAGAGGATTTACCGATTAATCTTTAAAATTGTTCACGACCAAATGATAGGCTATTAATAAGGACGACAGCTTCTATCGAGCATAGATCGCTGTAGGCCATATGGGTTGGTTGTTATTGCTCCTAGATTGATTTTGATGATTACAAAGCAGATTGAAGGGATACAAATATTTTAAATTAAAAAAAGTCCTTATGCTCTTCAAGGGCAAAATCATAATTTCACTAAAATCTGATTTGATAGTACCATTTGGTAGAACAAATGATTTGAAATTTATTGATGAAAATTTCATTGTGTTTGGACTTATATTTTTGAAGTTATGAAGGTTTGAAGTGCATGAGTCGACTCATGAGTCAACTCATGGCACTATGAGCTGATTGGCACGCAAAAATTACACATGGCATGCTAGTTTTCTGGCTTGGCACGACCTGTGAGTCGACTCATGAGTCGACCCACAAGGCATGAGTCGACTCATGAGTCGACCCCTGCTGATTTGAGCCAAGAATTTCCAGAAACGCATTCTCTGATCTTTGTAACAGAGGTCGACTCATGAGTCGACCCCTGAAGCATGAGTCGACTCATGAGTCGACCCCTGCGATGGAAAATGTCAGCAATGGCTATTTTTTTGCCCATTTTAATTGCCTTTTATGCTTCCTAAAATTGCTCTAACGGCTCTTTATCTACCTAAATTATTTTCTCTTGCTTCTAATGCAATAAAATACTTCAAATGGTGAAAGAAATTGCAGATTAAATAGCAGATCAAACGTGAGATCAAAAGAAGAGAGAAGATCCGAAATCTGCACGAAAAAGCCTGAGATCAACGAGATATTTGAGAGAAAAAGAAAAGAGGATCCAAAATCCACACGTGAGATTGTGAAAGAGATTCAAGAGCTTTCAAAAAGAGGATTTGTCACGCCTACTGTTTCAACTTTGATCTAGAGATCATTCAAAGCTTTCAAGAGATCTTCAATCAACGATCATCCTCTTCTCAAGTGTTCATTCAAGCGTTCATCCACCTTGAGAAAATCCAAAAAGGATTTCTTCATTTGAGTAAAGTTTTTATTGTTATATTCGCTCATTTAAGGAGCTGTTATTGTATTAATCTGTGCTCTAAATTATCTTACTCTTGTAAGTAATTATTTTTTTTTTGGAGGATCTCCAAAACAAGGAAAGGTTGATCCGAATCTGAAATCGGAGTGTTTTGGGTTTACTTGTACCCGGGAAACAAGTGATCTAGCTTGGGATAGCTAGTGTCGGAGTTTCCGACATTTTATATTCAGGTTGAATACAAGCATAGTGGATTGAAATTCTCAAGTAGGAGCTTGGGGAGTGGATGTAGGTGCAAGGTTGGCACCGAACCACTATAAATCCTTGTGTTTGTGGTGTGCTTTATCGCTTTACCTTATTTCTTTATTATATTCTTACAATTCTGCTTCAGGTAATTAATATTGAATTAAAATCTTTGTCTTGTTCATCATAAGTTATTAACTAAGTCTAAATTTTTAGAAACCCAATTCACCCCCCCCTCTTGGGTTGCATAGCTGGGCAACAAGTGGTATCAGAGCCCGATGCTCTAGCCCTTCTTTGATCTAACAATCAAAGAGCCAAAGATCTATGGCAACCCATGTTGGTACTTCTCTAGCCGAGGGGCAATCAACAAACCGACCTTCACTTTTCAATGGGTCTAATTACACCTATTGGAAAGCTCGGATGAAGATTTTTATACAAGCACTCGACTATGATATGTGGAGTATCATAGTGAACGGTCCTCACACACCCACCAAGATTATAGATGGTGAGGAGTCAACCAAACCCGAAAAAGAATGGGATGAGGTTGACAAGAAATTGGCACAATTAAATGCCAAAGCCATGAATGTTCTTTATTGTGCACTAGATGCAAGTGAATTTAATCGCATTTCTACTTGTGCATCTGCTAAAGAAATATGGGATAGGTTAGAAGTAACCCATGAGGGAACAAATCAAGTAAAAGAGTCTAAAATAAACATGCTTGTACATAAATATGAATTATTCAAAATAGAGCATGATGAATCCATAACTGCTATGTATACTCGTTTTACTGATATAATTAATGGTTTGAAGAGTCTTGGCAAATCTTATACTAACAGTGAACTTGTAAGAAAGATTCTCAGGTCACTGCCAAGAACTTGGGAAGCCAAGGTGACTGCCATCCAAGAAGCAAAGGACTTGAACACTCTACCTCTAGAAGAGCTTCTTGGATCCTTGATGACTCATGAACTTAACATAAAGCAACATCAAGAGGATGAAGTCAAAAAGAAAAGAACCATTGCCCTCAAATCCACAACTTCGCCTGATTATGAAGCGGATGACTCTGAAGATGAAGAACAGGATGAAGAGATGGCACTCATCACCTGAAAATTTAAGAAGTTTCTAAGAAAAAAGAAACAGGGGATGAGAAAGAAATTCACAAAAGGGGAACAAAGCAAAGAAAAAGAGAAAGATCAACCCCTTATATGCTACGAGTGCAAGAAGCCGGGACATTTCAGATCCGAATGTCCACAACTGAAGAAAGGTCCAAAGAAGTTCAAAAAGAAGGCAATGATGGCGACTTGGAGTGCGAGTGATGACTCAAGCTCCGACGAAGAAACCTCAACAGAACAAGCCAACCTGTGCCTGATGGCACACGAAAATGAGGTAACTTCTGAATCCACTAGTGAATTTACTTTTGAAGAATTGCATGAAGCATTCTATGATTCAATTGATGAATTAAAGAAACTAGGAAAGAAAAACAAAGAACTGAAATTAAAAAATCAGTCCTTAATAAAACAAGCTGAAAACCTTTCAATTGAAAAATTCACATTGATTCAAGAAAATCAAAACTTTAAGGATGAAATTAACAAGCTGAAATCTATAGTAGATAAGTTCACCTTAAGTTCAAACAAACTAAATATGATCCTTGATAATCAGAAAGCTATATATGATAAGGCTGGACTTGGCTATAAACCCCTGAAGAAATAAAAATTTCTGAAGGATATTTATGTAAATTATTCAAGTAACAAGTCGACAAATATTACCTGTTTCAAGTGTGGAAGAATAGGACATAAATCGTACACATGTCTTATTAACAAATATGCAAACACAAAGAAAATATGGGTTCCAAAAGGAACCATTTTGACTAACCAAAAAGGACCCAAGAAAGCTTGGGTACCTAAGACAGAAACTTGACCTTTGCTTGCAGGTGTGTCTAGCATCCCAAAAAGGAAACAGGAAATGGTATCTTGACAGTGGATGCTCGAGACACATGACTGGTGATGAATCACAATTCATCACGCTTGATGCTAAGGATGGAGGGATGGTCACCTTTGAAGATAATGGCAAAGGAAAGATCATCGGGATAGGTAACATTGGTATCACTCCCTCCAAATACATTGAGAATGTTTTATTAGTTAAAGGTTTAAAGCATAACTTACTTAGCATTAGTCAATTCTGTGATAAAGGGTATAAAATAGTTTTTGAATCATCTGTTTGCATTGTGACCAGTCCCATTAACGATGGCATTAAATTTATAGGTCATAGGCATGGCAATGTTTATATGGTAGATTTGAATGATTTAGCCAAATTAGACATGAAATGCCTATATCCTTGAATGCTGAAGTTAATGAAACTAGTTGGCTGTGGCATCGTAGACTTGCACATATTAGCATGCATTCTCTTTCAAAATTAATTAAAAAAGATTTAGTTCTCGGTTTGCCAAAGCTGAATTTTGAAAAGGATAAAATTTGTGATGCATGCCAATTAGGAAAACAAACTAGAGTTTCATTTAAATCCAAAAATACTGTTTCAACTTCTAGACCTTTAGAGCTCTTACATATGGACTTATTTGGACCAACAAGAACCACTAGTCTAGGAGGAAAATGATATGGATTTGTAATAATAGATGATTACTCTCGTTTTACTTGGGTTTTCTTTTTAGCTCACAAAAATGAAACTTTTCATATTTTCACTAAATTTCATCGAAAAGTCTCTAATGAAAAAGGGTTTTCAATTCAAAATATTAGAAGTGATCATGGAACTGAATTTGAAAATCAAGATTTTGAAAATTTTTGTGATGAAAATGGAATTGGCCATAACTTCTCTACTCCTAAGACACCCCAACAGAATGGGGTAGTTGAAAGGAAAAACAGAACCTTAGAAGAAATGGCCCGTACCATGCTTTGTGAAAGTAACCTTCCAAGATATTTTTGGGCGGAAGCTATTAACACAGCATGTTACATTTTAAATCGTGCTTCAACTAGACAATTTTTAAAGAAAACCCCCTATGAACTTTGGAAAGGAAGAAAACCAAATATTGCATATTTTCATGTTTTTGGTTGCCGATGCTTTGTATTAAATAATGGCAAAGAAAAACTTGGTAAATTTGATGCAAAATCAGATGAAGCAATCTTTCTAGGTTACTCCTCCACTAGTAAAGCATTTAGAGTGTTCAACAAAAGAACTTTAGTAGTTGAGGAGTCCATACATATTGTCTTTGATGAATCTAACGATCTTCCTTCAAGGAAGAATGAGGGTGTTGATGATGCAGATCCACTAATAGAAGGTTTGAAGGAGATCACTCTGAAAGATTCAGCAACTCCAGAAGACAAGGAACAAGAAGACAAACAAGATGAGAGAGGTGAAGAAATTCAAGAACAACCTCAAGGTACAAATGACCTACCCAAGGAATGGAGGTATGTTCACAACCACCCTAAGGAGTTAATTATTGGTGATCCTATGCATGGGGTAAAAACCCGTTCTTCACTTAGAGATGTAGTTAATCATTGTGCTTTTGTATCTCATCTTGAACCTAAAACTTTTGAAGAAGCTGAAAATGATCATAATTGGATTAATGCAATGCAAGAGGAACTTAATCAATTTGAAAGAAATAATGTTTGGACCCTAGTATCAAGACCTAAAAATTATTCAATAATTGGAACAAAATGGGTCTTTAAAAATAAATTAGATGAGCATGGAAATGTAATTAGAAATAAAGCAAGACTGGTTGCTAAGGGATATAATCAAGAAGAAGGAATTGATTTTGATGAAACCTTTGCACCTGTTGCTAGATTAGAAGCTATTAGACTTCTACTTGCATATGCTTGCTTTATGAAATTCAAGTTATTTCAAATGGATGTTAAAAGTGTATTTTTAAATGGATATATTGCTGAAGAAGTATATGTAGAACAACCCCCTGGATTTGAAAATCATGCTTTTCCTAATCATGTCTTTAGATTAAATAAAGCTTTATATGGATTAAAACAAGCACCTAGAGCATGGTATGAAAGGCTAAGCAAATTTCTACTAAATAATGGTTTTTCAAGAGGTAATGTAGATACAACCTTATTTATTAAAAGAAATCAAAATGATATGCTAGTTATACAAATTTATGTTGATGACATAATTTTTGGGTCTACTAATGAATCCCTTTGTCAAGACTTTGCTAAGCTTATGCAGGGGGAGTTCGAGATGAGCATGATGGGAGAACTCACCTTTTTCCTCGGACTCCAAATCAAACAATCAAAAGAGGAATCTCCATCACCCAAAGTAAGTACACCAAGGAAATACTCAAAAGATTTGGAATGGAGAATTGCAAACCAATTGGCACACCAATGAGTCCCTCAAGTAAGCTTGACAAGGATGATGAAGGTAAAAGTGTAGACTTAAAATACTATAGAGGTATGATTGGCTCATTATTATATTTAACTGCAAGTAGGCCTGATATCATGTTTAGTGTTTGCTTATGTGCTAGATATCAATCTAATCCTAAAGAATCTCATTTGAATGCTGTTAAAAGAATCCTTAGATACTTAAATGGTACTCAAACTCTAGGGTTATGGTACTCTAAGGACTCACAAATTGAATTATTAGGATATTCAGATGCTGATTTTGCTGGATGTAAATTAGATAGAAAAAGCACAAGTGGAACTTGCCAATTTCTTGGAGTTAACCTAATCTCATGGTTTAGCAAGAAACAAAATTCGGTGGCACTGTCTACGGCTGAGGCCGAATACATTGCAGCCGGAAGTTGTTGTGCTCAAATCTTGTGGATTAAGCAACAACTCGAAGACTTTGGAATCAAACTTAATGAAACACCAATAAGATGTGACAACACAAGTGCCATAAATCTATCTAAAAATCCAATTCAACACTCAAGATCCAAACATATTGAAATAAGACATCATTTCATAAGAGAACATGTTCAAAACAAAAATATAATTCTTGAATATGTTTGCACTGAAAATCAATTAGCTGATATCTTTACAAAGGCCCTTAGTGAGGATAGATTCTGTGAAATTAGGAGAAATCTAGGAATTCTAGATCCATATGCCTAATTTTTTCTCTCAATTTCCAAGAATTGATATTCTTAGAGCTCAATTTTCAACATCTACCCTGGTCCCAAAAGCTCAAATTTATCATTCTACAAACTTATCATGAAGCAAAATTCCTTCTCCCAAAAGTTCAAATTTTTCTGAAATTTATTCATATTTTTTCTGAATTTCTGAACTTCATGAGTCGACCCCCATGAGTCGACTCAATGGCAAACTTGTAAATCCCACCAACTTCCATCGGGTTCATTGTTTTTATACTGAATCCCTGTTTGTGAGACGACCCATCCGATCATCTTCCCTCCAAAAGCCATCCTCTCCACTTCCTTTTTTCTCCAAATCCAAGGATCAATTTCGAGGCAATTCTCCCTCCTTCTCTCCACCAAAAATCGCCTCCTTGGAAAAGAATTTTCTGTGCTTTCTCACATTGCTTGGCGCGGTTGGAACGTGCCCTAGCACTTTATCGATCTTCCAAAATCCACTTCTTTTCTCCACCAAAATCCTTCTTCACTCTCTTGTGATCCCTCCTCCACTCAATTCAAATCTCCTTGCATGCTACTATAGTAGATATGGCTCCAAAGATGAAGCTTCCCCAAAGAAGAAAGTCAATCCGTGAGCCTGAAGAAATTAGCAGAAAGAAAAGGCAAGCTGGTCAGTCTTCCAGTGCTCCCACTCCAGTTTCAGTACCTGCTCAAGGTCCCCCTCAATCCTCAATAAGCCCCAGTAAGACCCTCTTTTTGATAGAAAAGTAGAAATCGGGAAGAATATAGATTTTCGGTTCTTTGAGAAAGAAGGCTTTACTTTTGCAAGTAAAATTAAAAACCAAGGATGGAAACTCTACTGCTCCCTTAAGGAAGTCACCTATGTTGACCTAGTTAGAGAATTCTACCAGAACCTACATTATGGAAATGGGTCAGTGACTTCAACAGTCAAGGGAATGATATCTGCTTGGATTCTAAGATATTGGGAGAAATACTTCAGTTGCCTAGTGAAGGATACTCATATATGAAACTCCCAATTAAAGAAGAGGGGATCAGAATTATTTTAGGAGAAACCTATTCAGAAGTTTAAACAAATTGGCGAAGACTTCATGGATGATCCTCCAGGATGGTACAGCTATTCTTCTAGGAGTTAGACATGATTTACTGTCTGGCAGAGATGTATGTATCATGTTTCATGTCATCACTCAGACCCCCCTGAATCTCCCTGCACTTATGATAGAGGCCATGAGAGAAACTTTGAACAGATCCAAGGCACCACTTGCCTTATGGTTGGCCCTTACTAGAGTATTTAGGAGGTTTGGAGTTAGCTGTGAGGGGGAGGCACCTACCAAGCTATCTCATGTGGATACTTCAACCAACACAGCCTGACAGAATGGGAATTACAAAGACTGATGGTGGTTGGATCAAGGGATCTGAAGAAAGAATTGAGGAAAAGAGCTGAAACAAGAGCTGAAGACAGAACTGAAGGCAGAGGAGAAGAAGAAGGTCCATCTTCTCCTATACATGACTTCAGGACAGTATCACCAGATACCCAGTTCATTCCTGATACAGAGGCTGGCCCTTCTGAGTTTACTAGGATGCCCACACCAGTGTATCAGTCAGAGACCAGAGCACATCCATCAGAGTTCAGACTGGCTGACGATCAGATAGAGCATATATCACAGCGTGTGGCTGCCTTGCTATCTAGTCAGTGGAGCAGTACTTCTTTTGCACCTGGAGCTACTTCTTCTGATCAGACCATTACTCCCCACATCTCCACTGTGATTCAGATGATATCAGATCAGTCCATTCGGATCCAGCAGCTTGAGGACACAGTCTGAAGATTGACTGGCAGAGTTCTAGACTTGCAGGGGCAAGTTCTTGCTTTGGCCCATCCCAAGCCACAGGAGTCAACTATTGAGGTCACAGACCTCACTGCAGAGGCTGGAAGGCTCAGAGGAGCACTAGAGGGAGGATATGAGTTACTGAGGAAAGAGATCCGAGGATCGAGTGAGCATGCTACAACTCAGTTCACTTGCTCTACTCCAATCTGTTTTCAGAGCACTGAACGTACTTGATTCTATCAGACTCACCCTTTCTGTTCAGTCCTTAGCATCTCAGCGTACTCAGCCACCCAGTTCTTCTCGCTCTCCTGCTCGTGCCAGAGGCAGACGGGGAGAGGACGCACTACTGATCCATCAGCTTCTCATACCATATCTGATGACTCCGATCATTGACTTGTCTTGATCATTACTAGACCCTAGGTGTTAGTATCTTGTTCTAGGATCTGTACCTTAGGGCCATGTATTGACAATTAGCTGGTTGATTTTTATAATTTTTACTATGTATTGAAACAATTATGATATTAATGGAATCATCTTTTACCTATAATTCTATCTTTTGTAATGATGTTGATCATATTTTGGTTATATATATTCTCCTTGTTGAAATATTGTCTTCTCTTTGTTGTTGTTTGCTGTTAATAATTGCTTGTATTAAGGGGGAACAAACATCTGTGATTAACTCTAAAGGGGGAGAAATTAAAGAATGCTTCAGAAAAAGGAGAAGTTAACCATGTCTGATGATGTCAAAAAGGGGGAGAAAGTAAGAAATTAAACAAAAAGCAACTCATCAAAAATCAAAAGCAAAACCTTAATTAAACAAAAAGCAAGCAACTCATTAAAACCAAAACCCTAAATTATGAAAGAAAAAGGGGGAGAAATTAAACAAAAAGCAACTCATCAAAGGCAAAACCCCAAAAGCAAAATTACAAATTATGAGAAATTAATTGAAGAATTTAAAGAACAATATCTAAAGTACAATGCTAAGTACAATGCAATTATGTAACTTTTAAACTACTTCTTTACATATACTCTGATTTACTTTAAAAAAAATTTAAATATGCTCTGATATACTTCAAAATTCCAACTTACTCTGATACATCTTAAAATTTTTTTAACTTGCTCTGATACATCATAGAATGTATTCTGATACATTATAAAATTTTCTCTGATACATTGTAAAATTATTTTTCTTGCTCCGATACATTGCAAAATTTATTTTTGCTCTGATATATCTTAAACACAAAATGAGCTAATACACTTTCAAAATCAAACATGCTTTGGCACACATAATATTTTATGTATCAAAAGCAATTAAAGCACATAATTAATTTTTGCTCTGATGCTAAAACTAAAATCAAATGAAAATAGGCAAATTTTCAAAATACAACTTGCTTTGATAACAAAAAATAAGTTTTCAGCTCTAAATACCAAATTCACATATTCCAATGAGCATATCTTCAAATCTTTAAGAAGATGGACAAACTATTTTGTATATGATTATTTATATTACATGCTGAAAGAATCTTACTCTTTTCAAACATATAAATGTATAATGCATTCTTTTGAAATTATTGATTCACATAAATACTTTTGTTCAAATATTTTTATCATCATCAAAAAGGGGAGATTGTTGCTCCTAGATTGATTTTGATGATTACAAAGCAGATTGAAGGGATACAAATATTTTAAATTAAAAAAGTCCTTATGCTCTTCAAGGGCAAAATCATAATTTACTAAAATCCTGATTTGATAGTACCATTTGGTAGAACAAATGATTTGAAATCTATTGGTGAAAATTTCATTGTGTTTGGACTTATATTTTTTGAAGTTATGAAGGTTTGAAGTGCATGAGTCGACTCATGAGTCAACTCATGGCACTATGAGCTGATTGGCACGCAAAAATTACACATGGCACGCTAGTTTTCTGGCTTGGCACGACCTGTGAGTCGACTCATGAGTCGACCCACAAGGCATGAGTCGACTCATGAGTCGACCCCTGCTGATTTGAGCCAAGAATTTCCAGAAATGCATTTCTCTGATCTTTGTAACAGAGGTCGACTCATGAGTCGACCCCTGAAGCATGAGTCGACTCATGAGTCGACCCCTGCGACGGAAAATGTCAGCATCGGCTATTTTTTTGCCCGTTTTAATTGCCTTTTATGCTTCCTAAAATTGCTCTAACGGCTCTTTATCTGCCTAAATTGTTTTCTCTTGCTTCTAATGCAATAAATGCTTCAAATGGTGAAAGAAATTGCAGATTAAATAGCAGATCAAATATGAGATCAAAAGAAGAGAGAGGATCCGAAATCTGCACGAAAAAGCCTGAGATCAACGAGATATTGAGAGAAAAAGAAAAGAGGATCCAAAATCCACACGTGAGATTGTGAAAGAGACTCAAGAGCTTTCAAAGAGAGGATTTGTCACGCTACTGTTTCAACTTTGATCTAGAGATCATTCAAAGCTTTCAAGAGATCTTCAATCAACGATCATCCTCTTCTCAAGTGTTCATTCAAGTGTTCATCCACCTTGAGAAAATCCAAAAAGGGTTTCTTCATTTGAGTAAAGTTTTATTTTATATTCGCTCATTTAAGGAGCTGTTATTGTATTAATCTGTGCTCTAAATTATCTTACTCTTGTAAGTAATTGTTCTTGTTTTTGGAGGATCTCCAAAACAAGGAAAGGTTGATCCGAACCTGAAATCGGAGTGTTTTGGGTTTACTTGTACCCGGAAATAAGTGATCTAGCTTGAGATAGCTAGTGTCGAGTTTCGACGTTTTGTATTCAGGTTGAATACAAGCATAGTGGATTGAAATTCCCAAGTAGGAGCTTGGGGAGTGGATGTAGGTGCAAGTTGGCACCGAACCACTATAAATCCTTGTGTTTGTGGTGTGCTTTATCGCTTTACCTTATTTCTTTATTATATTCTTACAATTCTGCTTCAGGTAATTAATATTGAATTAAAATCTTTGTCTTGTTCATCATAAGTTATTAACTAAGTCTAAATTTTTAGAAACCCAATTCATCCCCCCCTCTTGGGTTGCATAGCTGGGCAACAAAGAGAATCAAAGATCAAGCTGATTCGATAATCTAGGGAGCGATCTCTACAAGGGACCTAGCATCCCAATGAGATTAAGTCCTTCTGATCAGATCAGTCTTAATGGATATCTGTAGAGGTCGAACGGATATATGACTTTGCAGGAATCTCACTAGATTACCACGGATCATCGAATCATGGTGAAGATCTATCCACATAAAGGTAAATGTTTAAATCTGATTTTTTATTTTTCAGCATCTTAATTTCAGCATGTGAATTTTTCTAGCATAAGTAGATTAAATCTATTTTTTATGCATGTTAGATTTAAAGTAGTTTTAAATCTTGATCAGTTTCAATTTTTACTGCATTCATGATTTTTAAAAGTTAAAAATCTGCATGTTCTGATCTCTGCATGCATATCCCAAATATGCGACATTCTTCAGACGGAACCTGCAAGAAAAGCCCTAACCGGAGGTGGTTCCGATGGAAACCCTCTGACACTCAAGTCTGTATCTCGTTCAATAGTAGGAGCGGAGAGGCAGAGTGATGGCTTATCTTGGGATCCTCTTTTTTGTATTTTCTTATAGACAAAGTCCGTAGGTTGTTAGGCCTGTGCCCATAGGCCATTAGGATAGGTTGCTTGCTATCCACCCACTAACTAGATTGTTAGTCATGGATGTCTGTTGCATCACATGGCCACATTCTAAAGGCTTGTCAGGGTATCCTCCTGCACATTCCGAAAGTTTGTTGGGTTATTCTATTAGATCGCTCAAGGGATCTAATTGGTTAGCATGTTTAAATCAACTAGGTAGGCTTGAGGCCATGTCAGCGGCATTCAGGGGGCCACTGGCAGTGGTCGATCGGTGGAGGGGTGTTGCCAGCTTCTTGAAAAAGGGGGCAGTCCTTGGTTAAGAGCCAGGTCGGTTGCTAGGCATGAGGTTTGGTCATCGTCGATGATTGCTCGGTAAGGAACCACCAGCTACGAACAGATGCTCAGTCGGTCTCCACCATTTGCAGATATCCTTGAGAGTTGATAGTAGCAAGTAGTTCACCAGAGGGCCCTCGATGACTCCAAATAAGTCTCATCAATTTTTAGTCGATGAGTCCTCAACATCAGTCTCTACTTAGGTTGTATCGATCGAAGGTCAGCGGTCACTTAAGTGGATGCCGACCCCCGATCGATACAACCTAAGTAGAGACTGATGCCGAGACTCATTCACTAAAATCGACGAGCCTTATTCAGAGTCATCGAGGGTGCTCTAGTGAACTACTCGCTACTGCCAACTCCCAGGGATACCTGCAAATGGCATAGACTGACTGAGCATCTGTTCATAGCCGATGGTTCCTTATCGAGCAATCATCGACAGCGACCAAACCTCATGCCTAGCGACCAATTAGGCTGTCAACCAAGGGCTCCCCCCTTTTTCCAAGAAGCTGCCAATGCCCCTCCATCGATCAATTGCTGCCAGTGGCCCCCTGAATGCCGCTGACACGACCTCGGGCCTACCTAGTCAATTTAAACATACTGACCAACTAGATCACCACCACGATCTGATAGAATATCCAAACAAACTTTCAGAATGTGGCGAACAGGATACCCTTATAAGCCTCTAGAACACGGCCATGTGGCACAACAGACACCCATGACTAACAATCTGATAGTGGGTGGATAGTAGGCAGCCTATCTTGATGGCTTACGGGCACAGGCCTAATGACCTTCAAACTCCGTCTATAAGAAGATGTGAAAAAGGAGACCTCAAGATAAGCCATCACTCTACTATCACACTCCTACTATTGAATGAGATACTGACTTGAGTATCGGAGTGTCCCCATTAGAGCCACGTCTAATCAGGGCTTTTCTTAAAGTTCCACCCCTGAGAGATCGATCTCGACCTGTCCACTCTAGCTTCTCCGGCACTGGCTGATATCTCGCACCAACAGATTGATGCTAGAGGAACGGCCTTTGTCCAACTTGGAGGAATGCAAATCAAGGCAAAGCACCCATGGTGCCCAAAAGAACATCATCCCACTGCACCAACACCATGCTACAGCAAGAATAGAGCCAGGTCAACCATGCAGCTCCGTCGGTGGCTGTGGGAGACCCTTCACCTTCACAATCGATGATGGTGATGGTAGAGCAATCAATCTGCTTTTCCAATAGTTAAATCCAGATGCCACCATCAAGTCAATCCAAGCTGCTCCGACACCCCTATCGATGGCACCATCGCCCCATCAGAATGCTCTGGTTCAACCACCCATAGCTCTGCAACCAAATTCGGTGCCACAGGTGGTGGCATCATCATCGCCTAATCAACCGCAGGATGTTCTCAAACTCCTAAGAGGAGACAAACCCACCAAACCATCCAGGAGTTTGGAACCTAGGCGGCAGCGATCTCCAAGTCCCCAATCGGGGTACAACTCTACCCCTGTCGGCAATCCCCCCAGCAATGGGAGCCTACACAGCTCGATCCTGATGTCTTGTGTTTCGAGACTTGAATCAACGGATCGATGCAATCTACCACTATAAGCCGACATCATACGACGGGTTCAGCAACGACCTGCCTTTCATCCCGGAGCATGCAGGAGCCTCTACCTCACCACTTCAACGTCCCTATGAAGGAATTACTACATGCTTCATCGATTAGATCAGGATACAGTAGACTTCAAAAATTTTTCTCGATCCGATGTGCGATCAGATCTCGATCATGCCAGATCAATCATGCATCTAACATTAAAATATAAAATCAGAGATTTAAACTATTTTAAATTAGATGGTAATCATATCACCTTGTCGCAGCTAGACGAACTCTGCAATCCGATGATATAGATTTTCAAGGTTTGCTGTTGAGCCGACATGTGCCGAGCCACTATAGGTATCCACTCAACTCAAACTAGGATACTTTCTCTTTGATCAATCTACTTACTCCTAATGGATCTGCAAGTTCCTTGATCTGCTTTCAATCTGATCTTTCGACAGATTTTCGATCAGCCTTCGATCGCAGCCTTCTGCTTCTTCGTACAGATCGACGATTTTTAATGCTTCGAACCCACCAGATGCATACCCAAAACTCTAGACATGGAAGAAGTCTGAGATCAGAAAGAGGAGAGGGAGGAGGCATGGATAGGAGAGAGGCATGGGAATTTCTATTTTATGAAAATCTATTTTGCCGATCAAAAGGGACCCTTTATATAGCATTTGATTAGATCAGATGCTTTTAAGCAGAAGGACTCTACTAAGGCACCATCCACCACAAATTTTTTCTCATTTTGTCACATAAAATCATCGAGAAACATTAGATGGCATGGAGATAAGATAAGGTGGTTGTCGCCCCATTCAATTTTCTCAGTTTCAAATTCGAACAGTTCAAATTTGAATCCAAATTCAGATAGAGCTTTATCTTTTATCCTCTAATCAAATTGAACTCTTCAAATTTAAATGGGATGAACTCTTATCCTCTACTCTTATCCATAAGTGGTGCCACCCCTTGGATCTTATCCATAGGGCACCACTCCATCTGCAAACAAACACATGATGAAAAATGTGGGTGCCAACCTCCCTATCTCTTTCTCTACATGAAGGCTTGCTTCAGGTCTCCAACTCTGGTATCTAAAATGAGCTTGCTATATTTGTTTGGCCCTATCTAATAGAAACCCAAATTAGGTTGAAAAAAATGGTTTAACCATGTGCTGGCATGCTTCCCTAAATTCCAAAGCTAGGACTCAATGATCCCAACCCAATCAGACTACACTTAGCCTAATTGTGCAATCCTAGACCAATACCCTTATTTGTGTGATCTTACAGGTTTAATTCTATTTAGTAGTGAGATATGTTATGATCTCCATCAGCAACATTATCAAAACTCTTTTCAATGGATTGAAACTCTTTCTAATTCAGTCAATTAGGAATCATTGATCATCAAAATGATTCTAATTGATTTCATAATCTATTAGTGAGACCTACAGTATGTAGTGGCAATCCAACACAATTGAATGATGAACCTCTAAGTACAGTTATTGTATGATTCGGTTCCTCTATCGTGAGTCCCGACAAGATATAGGTTAAGGATAACTCATCAAAACCTGATTCTTATCATATGTTAGAATCAATTGACTCAAGTCCGATGAAATCCAATAGAACCATCTTTCTATTTTTACATTGCCATGGCTGTGACTTTAGGATTCAGGCTCATGGTCTATATAGGACTACTCCTCATCTACCGAGATCGACAGATCCCATCTTGGTGCACTCTATTCCTACAATGAGTCTGCTACAGCCAATTATACCTCAAGCTCTGTATGGCGAGGAGACTGAGTTATGGTGTAGTCAAACTATAGCAACTTCATTATAAACAATCAGGGTACCGCAGGTCAAAAAACTAATCATATACTGTAGTATCAAGTTTGTATTTGATGAGTAGGTAGATATCTAAGTGACTACTCGTATTTGGTCACATTCAGTACCTTTGTTCTTAACAAGCATTTGCACTCTCGCTCCGGTCTCTCCACACCGTAGATTCTAAACTCATCTACTCCAAGAAAGTGATTGTGCACTAGTCTCTCTGGATCAAACACTGTCCCTGTGATGATCCTATGATGAGGAGTAATTTATAA
>NC_025996.2:112759074-112761735 GCF_000442705.2 Elaeis guineensis
GCACATAATAATAGTCTCTTAAAACTAAATCTAATCCTAACGATAATCGCAGAGGGTAGGTTCCCACGGCCACGGCAGTAACTCTTGCTCTGTTTCTGACACGTAGGATCATCTCCCCATCCCTCAGCCTCCTGCTCTCCTCAAGACCCTGCATAGAAGTGCACAAATGAGCGCTAGAACCAGAGTCAAGTACCCAACTGGATGCAAAAGAAACTATAAGGTTAGATTCGATAATGAGCATACCTCCAGAAGGACCATCCTTCTTGTTCTTCAGGGTGGCTAGGTATTGAGGATAGTTTCACTTCCTCTTCTTCCCATCCATCTTCTACTTCTTCGCAGACTTCTTTTTCTTTCCAAAAGACTTTCTCTTGAAAAAGTCTGCTCCACAGTAAAAGAACTGAGCCTTTTGAACCTTTCATTGAAAGCTCAGCCGTAACCAGCATATTCATTAACTCGGCCAAGGTACATTGCTTCTTATGCATATGAAAGTTCATGATGAACTGACCATATGCATCGGACAAGGACTGAAGGATCATATCAATCTGAAAATCCTTGTCTAAGATGATACCGAGCTTCTCAAGATCCTTGATCATTGTCAAATAATGATCTTGGACTGACTGCCCATCATGCATCTTGGCCTTAAAAAGTCTTTGACAGACTTGATACTTGGCCGTGCGACTCTATTCACCAAATAACTCTTGTAGGTGAGCCAACATTTGGCGGGTAGTCAAAATATTTTCATGTTGGCACTGCAAGTCATTAGACATTGCACCCAACATGTAGTACCTGGCTTTATTATCATCGTCCGTCCACTTTTCCAGAGATGCTCTTGTTCAATAGTCGAACGTGCTGGCATGGCAGGTGGGTCCTGATCCAAGACATGAGTCAATTTTTCAGAACCTAGAATAATTTTATAGTTTCTCAACCAGTCCTTAAAATTTGGTCCAGTCAGTCTATGAGTGTCTAAAATTTTGGTCAGGGGGTTTGAGGCAGACATGTTTCCTGTAGAGAGTCGAAAGTTTCTAGTTAATTTTGTAATCAGACTCAATCAATTTGTTTAGAATTTTTATTTTTAAATAAATTAGACTCTCACTATTTTTTCAGATCCCTACACTCCCTTGGTAGAGATGTGAAAATCTCTGTGATTAGTGATTTCTAGTGGGTGGTGCGGTCTTACCGACTGGCTCATCACCTCACCTAACAGTTATTGGTGATGGGTCAACCGATGAGTGGACAACTCTTGTCCAATGATTCTCTAATCATGGTGCACCCAAAATTTTGGTCTCTAATTCATGAAGCTCACTATATCCGAGATATTGCTCCAATCCTTAGTTAAGCCAAACCCACCATTTGCATGAACTAGATTTCTGATTGGGTCCCTCACCGTATCCAGAATATTGAGCTGAACCCATTCTCTAATCCGTAGCATCCAATGCCTAATTGACATGGTTGCATCTTTCCGGTATAACTGAGCCACTGTAACTAGCCAAGAACAATCAACTCCGAGAAGGGCCCGCACATCCACAATGGTGGAAGACCTAGACTTAATATTTTTTTAAGGAGATTTGATTTAGGTCTCTTTAAACTTGACTTGATATAGTCATAACAATTATGACTAACCTAGTGGCATGGGTTAGCTCGAATTGTTAGCCACCTCAAATCAAAACTGGATCGACACATATGGCAAGGTAAGTGAGACCGGTAGAAAGGATCTACCATTAACTCGATAAGAACGCATTCGAGTCGAGTAGCTCTCAATTAAAAACCAATCAATCGTATCTGTCGAACTTACCTTAGACACCAAATTGTCGAACCAGAACTAATTGGGTTAGCCTACAATCCAGACTCTAACCTCTGAGCCAAATTAGGTCTTAACATGATCGAGTCACATCTAAATCTGATTCGACCTTGACCCAGACTTAATCCTATTAGACTGGTCAATTATTAGCTTTCATGATCTCACCTAACCAACTCTTGATTTGGTTTGATCAACCGCTAGACCTAATTGAGCTACCCAAGTCCGAACCCAATTTTATGAAAATATCTTAGATCTGAAATTTTTAATTTTAGACCTAATTTAATTTCATAAACTTAATACATTAATTAAGTTTGGGTTCATAAACAAAGCATGTATAATAAATCCTAGGGTTTCAGGATCTAGGGTTTTGCAGAAAAGTAAGTTTTGATTTCTGATTAAGGATGAACATGCGGCACCCCTACACGTCATATGAACACCCCATTGAATGGGAGGAGAGGGCCTTTAAATCCTACTTCATTCTTATGACCGGACGGCCATGAGGAATACCTTAACCAGAAATATAAATTTAACTACAAAACTAGTTAGATCTAAATTAACATATCACATATACAATTTAAGATCTAACTAATATATGCTTTGCATACATCTCATGTATCAAAAATCAATCTAATTAACATTCTTTCAGATCTGATACATCACATGTAATATCTAAAAAATAAATTTTAAATTAAACTATTCAAAATTAAATCTATTCTAGGCAAGTTACTAGATCAATTCTACAACTAGTCTAGGTATGTAACAGATTAATTTTATGAAAAAATAAAACTTATATTTTCTATTTTCTGATCTAATTATAACACTTATAATATCAAAAAAATAGAGAATAAATTAGATTTAATTCA
>NC_025996.2:112789985-112797485 GCF_000442705.2 Elaeis guineensis
TAGATTGCTATGAAAACTTTTTTAAGCTCTTAAGAAAAACTGAGAACATATTCTTAATTTGGAGAAGGATCAAGGCTGGGAGTGGGAGGATACACCAATTTAGATTTTATGTCTAATATTGATGGTAGAATGTCTACATCATGAGGTGTGTTCCTATGTCAATATCCTAGAAGGGTTCCAAGTAATCAATCGATGGAAGCTAAGTATACTATAGATGTGTAGCATACATTCTGGTTATAATGTTAGTTGCAAACTGGTTGTCATACCATCAAATACCGTGACACTACACTGCAAAGACAATGGCACCATAGCCTTTGCTAAAAAGCCTGGGTCTTACCAGATATTCAAGCACATAATACAGCAGAACATATGACTACCTCAAGTAGAAATACATAGAGTGTAGAGAGCAAACTCCACATGTGATATGGATGACCCACTAGTAAATCACTTAGCCAACCTAAGACTAAATCCTGTCTTGCAAAGATAGGACTTGGTACATGGCAGATTGGTTTTAGTGCAAGTGAAAGATTGTTGGATGTATACCCTAGAAGCCAATCTTGGCTGATACATTTTATATCTCTAGGATATGATTTTGTACTTATTGGGCAATTATATTACCATTCATATTTATGTATCCATGAATCATCCAAGGGATTAATAAAATGATGACACATATTCTTAAAGAATTGAGAATTTGAGACATGTGTCATTGATAGTTAATTCTTAAATTATATCTTATTATAGGATCATCACAGAGATGGTGATTGATCCGATAGACAGGTGCACAGATTGCTTCCTTCGGACAGATGGATCTCGAGTCTGTAGTGTAGAAACACTAGAGCGAGAGTGCAGGTAGTTGTTAGAGAACAACTAGCACTGAGTGTGACCAACACAAGAAGTCACATGGATATCTGCTCACTCGTTAGTGACTTTCTCGATGCTGCAGTTGTATGACTAGTCCTTTGATCTGAGATGATGCTACTACTCGCAGTAAGGCTGCTGGAGTTTGACTGACACATCAATATGGATCTCAAGAAGTCCTTATAGTAGATGTTAGTGACAGTTGGTCCACTGTAAGAGTGGGGTGTACATCAAGATGGGATCTATCAATCCTAGCAGAAGAGAGTAGTCCTATGAAATTTAAGAAGCTGAGTCCTTAAGTCTATGGCCATAGCAGTATGATTGATAGAAAAAAATTTCCATAAAATCATATATGGACTCGAGCTGATTGAATCTATCATATGACCGATGTTGAGGTTTGACGATTCATCCATGACCTGCCATCTGGTTAGGACTCACAATAGAAGGACTGTATCATGCGTTAACTGCACCTAGAGTTTATCATTTATTCTGCTGGGTTGCCACTACATACTGCTAGGTATCACTGGTGGATTGTGAGACTCATGAGGATCATCCTGATGATCAATGATCCTTGATGGGCTGAGTTGGAATTGTTCCAATCTATTGAAAAGTGTTTCAATGATATTGTGATGGGGATCACAATATGTCTTACTATCAGATAGAATAAAACCTATAAGATCACATACAAAAGAGACTTTTGACTAATCAGATGGTTGAATTATGATTATGAATTGTAATAAGATTTGATTATCAATTTGATTGATAATTGATCCAATGCAAATGTTACATTATGTAACTTACTAAAGAGTTAGTAAGTTATAGGAGGATTAATTAGCAATAGGATTGCTAATTGGCTTAATTTGATTGAGCAATAGGGCTTACATCAAGTTCAATTTGATTGAATTTAATTTGACTCATTATGGATTTGATTTGATCAACCCCAATAGGGTTATAGGATAATCCCAAAAAGATCGGATGATTAGCCCCAGTTGAATTAGGATTTGGGTTTGATCAAATTCTTAATTAAACTATGATGTATGAATTTCTAATTAGACTAGAAATCTTCATTTCTATAGGTGCACCAAATCTTAATTAGATTAGGATTAAAAATTGAGTTTGACTCAAGTACAAAGAAAGAGTCCAATTGGACTAGGACTCCTTCAATTAGGAGACATCCAATCTAAATTAATAGGGCTCCAAATCATATTTGAATTCCCATCTTTTTGAGTCTAATATGGTCCTAATATGATTAGGACCTATTGGTGTTTTAATTGGGTTTAAAACAGCCATTTAATTCAAGAGTCCCACTTAAATTAAACTTCCTTTTCATGCACCAAAAGGAGTCTCCACGCCAACCAGTTTTGTGCGCCCAAAACAACCCACGTCCCACCAGGTTTCACGCCCACTTTTTTTCCCTTTTAGCATGTAAGAAAGAAGACTTGAATCTCCTCTTCTACCGTGTAAAAAATCTGGGCGAAACATATTTGGAGTGGGTGTTATTAAAAAGATAGAGTCCTAACTTGTTTGGACTCTACTCCCATCCAATTTCAAACTCCCTATTAGCCTATAAATACCCAGCATATGGGATGATTTTAGAAGAGATTTTCATCAGGTTTCAATACCCAAAAATTAGAGGAGGCATGCGTCAAAATAGAGGAGGAGAGAGGGTGCGGCATGCATGGGTATGCGTGAGGTTAGTTATGGTTTAATCTCTTCTTCCTTGCAACAATCAATTGTTGATTGTTAGGACATCATCTTCTCTCCCTCTTGTCCATATTTAGACATAGATGTCTCCTCTTCTTCTTATCCAAAAGTTGAACAAAATTTCTACATCTCTATTGTAGAGATTTGGTGCATGGATTTTAGGAAGAAAAGAGAAGAAAGGGTTCTTCTCATGATCTCTAGCGTAGAGATCAAGATCCTCCTACATCTTTTTATTCTCTAAGAGTGTCGTAGGAGAAAATAAGATTTTCAACCATCAAGATGCGATCTCTGCAAGGAAGCTAGTACCCCGATGAGATCAAAAGACTTTTGATCAGATCAAAATCTTGTGTGGATATCCGTAGAGGCCGGACGCTTGTGCGGCTAAAAGGGACCTTCGGAAGATATCCATGATCATCAGTTCGTATTGAAGATTGATCTATGTCTAGATATATTTTAAATTTATTTTTCTCTATTTAATTTTTGTATCTGAATCTTATCTCACATATGATGATCTTGTTTATGGTTTGAAGATTTGATCTTATGCATGCTTAGATTAAGTTAGATTTAATCTGAAAATTTTTAAAATTCCGCTACGTACTTATTTTGTAAAATCATACATGCATGAAATCATAAAAATCGAACACTTCACACTTATATATAGGACTCTTGGACAAACAGAACAAGAATAAGAAGGAAGAAGAGGACTGTACAGGACTCAAGGGAAGGATATATACAAAGAAATACAAGACAGAAGGAAGAAGAGGAACTTTTAGTAGAACACTCCCTCACTGGCTTGTATCTTCTGCCTGGGCATATGATATTCAATAAGCACACTAGGGGAGCTTTTGGCTCTTAGGATTGCTCTTGAATCACTATCAAGGCTCCCCCTCCAATGGTCGTATTGGGGGTCTTCTTATAAAAGCTTGGGCTGGCTCTTGCTTGGTAGTGAAGTAACTTGGTGATGAATCAACTTTGTACTGAAGTAACTTAGTGGCTAATCATCTTGACACTAAAGTAATTCGGTGCTGAAGTAACTTGATGAAGAATCCGCTTTACTAAAGTATCTTGATAATGAATCAACTTTATCGGTGAAGTGGCCTACTGATGAAGTAACTTATTGATGGAGCATCTTTGCTGACGAGGTGGCAACTCTGTCGGTGATGAAGTGACTTGTTGGTGAAGAAATAGCATCTGACTAAAGACTTGGTGATTTGTTATCTTGTCGGTGGAGCATCTGGTCGGTGAAGCACTTTGTTGGTAATGAGATGTCTTGTCGGTGAGGCATCTGGTTGATAACTATGCTGGTGATTTGTCATCTTGTCGGTGAAGCATCTGGTTAGTGAAGAAATAACTTTTGTGGGTGAAGCATCTGGCCGGTGACTAAACTTTTGTTGGTGAAGCATCTGGCTGGTGACATAGTGAAATGGATGGAGCATTTGCTAATTTGGAAGGAGTCTCTGCTACTTGTTGATGGAGAGAAACTTTTGAATTAACTTGGAGAAGGGTTAGCGTAGTCATTTTTCTCTTCTCTTATTTGGAAGAATTAGCGTAGTCTTTTTTCTCTTCTCCAAATATTATTATTTTAGGAGGATAAGAAGTAAAGCATTTTATACCTATATAGAATGATGTCTCCTTCTAATGATGTCTTCTTCTGATAGTTCTTCTGATCAAAATTTGTGGATAGATTTGGAAAACTCTCGTATGGAATTTTTATTTATATTCCTCTTCTATTTCGAGGGGAGATATGGCAAAGGAGTTTGTTTGTCAAAAATTAAAACTAGAAAGAGGTTTGTGGAATTTCATCTATTCATCTATAAAGTTTTCTAAAATTACTAATGGATTTAGATTTTTACCAGAATAATATTTGGATAATGATTAAAATTAGGAGTAAGAAAGAAGGTTTTGAAAAATCTTTTTCATATAAGACTCAGTGGGTGAAGAAACTGTTATTATATAAAACTCAGTTTGTATATTCTCAAAATTGCTAGGATTTTATATCTTTATTTTAGCTCTTTATATTTATTTTAATTTTGCCTTTCTTTATTTTTAAGATCTACTAAAGATTTTTTGTATTTATAGTTTATCTTGAACTTTACTAGGATAATTCTTTGGGTCTAAAAGAATATTCCAATTTCCTTCTTTTTTTGATAAAATACTAGATTGGCTTACCAAATCTATTACTACCCATATTCTACCATCTGACCAACATTTACAATCTTGAAATCTTTTGGCTTCCCAGAAGACATTAATATTATTGATTAGGACATAATCTTCTATATCAAAATCTTCAACTAAATTGTTTTGATTAATTCTTAAGATACCATCTTTTTCTAGAAATTGTATGTGTGAGATAATAAATTTGAAAGGGATAAATGATTTCAGCTATTCTTCTTTCTTCAATTCCACTAAAGATTATCATACTTATTTCTTCTCTATCGCTTCTGAGTTCTTCTAAGATTATGGAAACTATTTTAGGAAATATATCTAAGGGGTAGTTATAATCTACCGAAGCTAATTTGACTAGTCCTTTGTGTAAAGATCTAATCATAATATTGGAAGGGTTGACATTTATATTAGAATACTGAGTTTTGGCCAGCACCAATCTACTATAAGATATTTATTAAGATCTTGGAGTATTTCTTTAATCTCATTAGGTTGAAGAATCTTATCAAGAATAATATCTTGAAGTATAGAGGGTAATGTTCTTTGTGCTTTATTCCAAATTTCAATTCTTTGTTGTTTGATAGAATAATAAGTCATTTGTTTAAAATTTGAACTATTAGCATCTTGTTCAGCCATATAAAAATATTTGGGGAATAAAATTTTTAGAATTACTGGTCAATGAAAACTTTTGTCTAAGGTAAAGAAAGATTTGAAACACATATTATCATAAGATAACTTATGTTTAGAGTGCTGGTATTTGCTAGAACATCTGTAAGAATTGATTTTTCAGGGGTAAAGTCTTTCTCAGGATCAATTACTTCTGTTTCTCTAAAGAATTTTGAGGTTTCTCTTTTTTGAATGATTTCTTTGCCTTTATTCATATTTTGATTTTGAACTAATGGTTTATTTTCAGAAATGTTAAAAGGATAGAGATTCTTCCTTTTTCTTCTGAATTTCCAGGAAGATCTTAGCAAGGGCTTGGCTAGAAATCTAGACTTGATATCTTCTGAATAGTTTTCCTTTGGTGTAGGATCTTGTCTATACTCTGATGCCAAGGTGCTTGATTTTTGTGAGCAAGGAAGTATTGATGTTTTATAGCTAATTTTCTTTTGAAAGATGTTAATGGGGTTTAGAATAAACAAAAGACTTTTATATCTTATAGGCTAAAGATTTTTATGTCTTAATTCTAAGTTTTCTCTTTTAAGTTTTTTCAAAGATTGAGTTAATGATTGAGGTTTCCATAAAAATCTAGTTAAAGATTGAATTCTGATTTCTAGCTTAACTCCTTTTATCAAAGGGTTTTGATTAGAATGATAATCAAGAGTTTTCTTATCACTTTCCTTAAGTGAGAGGAGCTTTGAAGGTTTGTTAGATTTTTTTTATTTTATCACAGATACTAGAATAAGGAGGTATTTTAGTATGGAAGGTAAGTAGATTTTGAGATATAACAAATTCTTGAAATTCTAACCTAAAGGTTCTAAAATCTAAAGGTAGTTTTATTAAGATTTCTAAGCTTTTTGGTATTTTTCATGGAAAGTATGGCCAGAATTTTTATAAATTTTTATTATAGATTTTAATTGGGTATAATTCTGTATTTTGATTGTCAGATAGATAATTGTTTGGAGCCAGTTTTGGAATCTCTTTCTGGGGTTTTATTTCAGGACTAATATCTTCTAGAGAATTGATTTCTTTTAGATGATCTTCTTTCCAAAATGGATTTGTTAAAGGTTCTAAGTCTGTTATAGATTGTTGAATCTGAATGTTTTCAATTTCTTGAGGGTTACCTTTTGGTTCTAATAAAGATTCTGAATAAGTTAGGGTTTTAAGATTGTCGGAAAGATCCTTGCCTAGATCCAGACTTGGAACTAGGTCTGGAGCTTCTTTCTGGATGGGATCAGTTCTTTCTAGAAAACTGTCTACTTCCAGATAATCTTTTTTCTGAATTTCATTTTTAGGCTCGAGGATTTTGGGTTCTTCAAGTGTTTCTACTTGTAGATTTTTAGGATGGATTGTAATTTCACATTTTTTTTCTAACTTTCATTTTTTGAATTTTCTAAAGATTGTTGAGTTTGTGGTGTATCTAGAATTTTGGATTTTATATTAGTAGGTTGGTTCTTAGGATCTTGATTAGTTATTTCTATCTTAGAAGGAGAATTCTTAGGTTAAGGTTTTTTATCATTCTAAGGGCATGGATAAAGATATTTGATAACTCTTTTGCCTTTCTCTAAATAGATTGATATTTTCTTATTTGGACAACTACAATTATTACCACTTTTTACAACTTCAGAATTATGTCTGTTTTGAGAATTTGATCTTAGATTTGGCATATTTGTTTCAACTTTGGAATTTGATTTATCACTGGGTTCAAGTTTTGTTCTTGATTATCCTAAACTATCATATTTATCAAACCAATCAAACAATTTAATAGCGATTTTATTTGTTTTCAAAAAGGCAAAGTATCTAGATTGAATTTCAACAGTTTGGATTATATTGTAAGTTTTAAGAAACTATTATCTTTTATGTTCATTATATTTAGCAAAGAAATCTTCATTAAATATCTCTTTATATTCAGAATCATCTTTACTAGAGTGGGATAAGGATTTATTTTGAAAATTTGATCATTTGGGTTCAACTTTGGAGATTGATCTAGTTTTCATCTTAGAATATGAGAATGATTGGTATTGAGGATAATAATCTTGACTTTCATTCTCATTATCAGATTTTGAGTAAAAAGATTGAATGTCATCCTGATCATCATCTGGATAGCCTAAA
>NC_025996.2:112802485-112807485 GCF_000442705.2 Elaeis guineensis
AAGATAGCTTCATTGATTAATAGGCTCTTATTCTAAATTCCTGCAGCTACAGTAAAGTAAAAAAAAAATATGAAATTATTGGGTTGCCTCCCAACAAGTGCTAAGTTTTACGTCTTCAGCCAGACGTCAAGTTTATTATTCATTATAAAGTGGATCACACAGGTAGATGGTGTCGATTCATTCTTTATGTGCAATTTCATCTACATATGACTTAGACATTGGTCGTTTACCTTAAATGTATTGCCATTCTGAGGGTCATGAATTTCAATTGCTCCATGTGGGAATATTTGTGTGATAATGAAAGGTCCATCCCATCGGGATCGAAGTTTATCGAGAAAAAGGCATAACCTAGAATTGAAAAGCCATACCTTTTGATTTAGCTCAAATGATTTTTTAGAGATATATTTGTCATGAAATACTTTGGTTCGAGCCTTGTAAATTCGTGAACTCTTGTATGCATCTTGCAAAGTTCTTCCAGTTCATTGATTTGCAACCTTCAATTAGAACCTGCATTCTTCATGTTAGAATTAAACATTTGTATGGCCCAGAGTGCTCGATGTTCTAATTCAACCGACAGATGGCAAGCTTTGCCATAAACTAATTGGTAGGGTGACATACCGATAGGAGTTTTAAAAGCTATACGGTAAGCCCATAATGCATCATCTAAGCGAAGAGACCAATCCTTTCTATGGGCCTAACCGTCTTTTCTAAGATATGTTTAATCTTTCTATTTGATACCTCTACCTGACCATTAGTTTGGGGGTGATATGATGTGGCCACTTTGTGTGTAATATTATATTTTTTTCATAAGTGCTTCAAAATGTTTATTCATAAAATGAGTCCCCCCATCACTAATGATCACCCTTGGGAAGCCAAATCGACTAATGATGTTTCGTTGGATAAAACTAGTTACAACTTTATTATCATTAGTCCGTGTAGCTATTGCCTCCACCCATTTTGACACGTAATCAACTACCACCAGAATATATTCGAATCCAAACGAGGCTGGAAAAGGTCCCATGAAATCAATCCCCCAAACATTGAAGATTTCTACTACTAAAATGGGGGTCAGCGGCATCATATCCTTCTTGAATAAATTTTTTATTTGCTGACATTGCAGACAACTTTGCCAAATTCATGTGCATCCTTGAAAAGCGTTGGCCAATAAAATCCACTCTGTAGCACTTTTTCTATAGTTTTTCTTCCACTAAAATATCCCCCACATGCCGAAGAATGGCAAAAAGTGAGAATGCTTTGGAATTCACTTTCGGAGACATAACGACGAATAATTTGGTCAGGACAGTATTTGAATAGTTCAGATTTCTCCCAGAAATAATATTTAATTTACAAAAAAAATTGATCCTTTTCTTATTTTGTCCAGTGAGAAGGTACTTGTCCTGTTGACAAGTAATTGACAATATGGGCAAACCATGGAGGACGGCTAGAGAAGATTGCGAAAAGTTGTTCATCAAAAAATTTTTCTTTGACCTCATCTATACCTATCGTGTGTTCAACTAAGATCCTGGAGATGTGATCAACTACCACATTCTCGGAACCCTTCTTATCTCAGATTTTCAGATCAAATTCTTGTAAAAGAAGGATCCATCTGATCAAACACGGTTTAGTATCTTTCTTTGAGAGGAGATGTTTCAGAGCCGCATGATCAGAGTAAACTAGAACCTTAGACCCTAACAGATATGAACGAAATTTTTCAAGGGCGAACACTACTGCTAGTAGCTCTTTTTCTATTGTGGTGTAGTTTAATTAGGCATCGGAAAGAGTCTTACTAGCATAATAGATTACATGTGGCTCCTTATTGATTTTTTGGCCTAAGACGGTACCTATTGCAAAGTCAGAGGCATCACACATAATCTCAAATGGAATGGACCAGTCAGGGAGTTTTATTATGGGTGCTGTTGTCAGTGCTGTTCGTAATGTGTTGAATACTTTCAAACAGTCTTCGTCAAAGACAAATGGTGTGTCCTTGGCCAACAGATTGCACAGGGATCTTGAAATCTTACTAAAGTCTTTGATGAAGCATCTATAAAATACGGCATGACCTTAGAAGGATCGTATTTATCGGACCGAAGTAGGAGATGGTAGTTTTGAAATGACCTCAACTTTGGCTTTATCTACCTCGGTCCCTCTTTCAGAAATAATATGTCCTAATACAATTCCTTTCCGCACCATGAAATGGCTCTTTTCCCAACTTAGGATGAGATTTGTCTCCATACACCATTTAAGAACTTTGAAAAGATTATGGAGACAATCCTCAAAGGTGGTTCCAAACACAAAAAAATTATCCATAAAAACTTCAAGATATTTGTCCACCATATCCGAAAAAATGATCAGTATGCACCGTTGAAATGTAGAGGGTGCATTGCAGAGCCCGAATGGCATATGTCGAAAAGCGAAGGTGCCATAGGGGTAGGTAAAGGTAGTCTTTTCTTGGTCATCCGAAAATACAGGTACTTGATTATACCCTGAATAACCATCAAGAAAATAGAAGAAACTTTGTCCTGCTAACTGTTCTAAGATTTGGTCGATGAAGGGCAATGAAAAATAGTCCTTCCTAGTAACGGCAATTAGTTTTCTATAATCTATGCATACTCGCCATCCAGATGATATGCGAGTGGGAAGCAGTTCACCATCTTCGTTCTCAACCACAGTAATACCTATTTTTTTAGGTACTACTTGAGTGGACTGACCCATTTACTATCGGATATGGGATAGATGATTCCAACATCTAACCACTTTACCACCTCTTTCTTTACTACTTCATGCATGTTTGGGTTCAATCTCCTCTGCATATCTCGATGGGGTTTGGCATTTGCCTCAAAATGAATATGGTGCATGCAAATGGAAGGGTCAATTCTTTTTAAATCGACAATGGACCAACCGATAGCCTCTTTGTGTTCCTTCAGAATACCAACCAATTGTGTTTCCTGATTAGGGGTCAAGTCTGATGCAATGATTGCCGGGAGGGTGTCATTGGGTCCTAGAACTATATACTTGAGCGTAGCAGGAAGGGGTTTCAATTCTAACGTAGGTGGTGATTCTAAAAATGGGACTATTGGTGTACTGGCTAATGTGGGCAATGGCTCATACTTGATTATCCATGGAGGAGTGGTTTTATCGTGTGGTGTATCCACAAGGTGTTAACTTCTTTCATATATCCTCAAAGTCATATACTCCAAAATGAGCCAAGCAAGTATCTAAGGGGTCTGGTGCTAGAATTGTGGGTGTTGCATCTTCTATAATATCTTCTAGTGTATCTACTTCGAAGCAACTATCCATTGATGATCCTTGGGAAGCACCAAACATGTTCAGTCTTAGTTTCTTATTCTCAAACGATACGTCCATGACTCCTGTCCTACAATTAATGCATGCATTTGCCGTAGCTAAGAAGGGTCATCCTAAGATAATGAGAATTTATCTTGGGTTGCCACTTAGTTCCATGTCGAGAATCAAAAAATCAACTGAAAAGTAAAACTCATCTACCTTGACCAAGACATCCTCAAGCATTCCACGTGGTTCCTTAATTGATCTGTCGGCTAACTGCAGTGTGACTGATGTGGGTTTCAGTTCTCCGAATCCAAAAAGTTCATACACCAAACTAGGTAAAAGATTCACACTTGCCCCTAAGTCCAGAAGAGCTTTTTCAATGTGATAATCTCCTATAACACAGAAAATGATGGGGGCTCCTGGGTCCTTAAGCTTTGGAGGAGTGGCATGCTGGAAGACAGAACTAGCCTGTTCAGTGAGACATACTTTCTTTGGGATTTGTGATCTAGATTTATATTTTTGGGTGCACAAATCCTTCAAAAATTTGGCATAAGCAGGGACCTATTTGATTGCGTCTAGAAGGGAAAGATTAATTTGGATTTGCTTAAATAATTCCAACATCTCATCGAGTTTTCCTCCCTTCTTATCTGCAGGAATAGGACTTTTCAGGACATCCGAAAATGGGGCTTTAAGCAAGTAAGATGATTCCGGTGTAGTTGGTTCATTCTCTATTTTAAGGTCCTCCTTGTTCTTGGGTGATTTGGCTTCGGTTAGAGGTTTAGGATCGATCTCATTGGTTTTACTAGTGTGTTTAATGACCTTCCTATTTCTCAGAGTCATGATTGATTTGGCATGTTCAGAAAAAGCTTCTGAGGTATTAGAGCTCTCAATCACAAATTGCCCTCTTGGCTTGCTCTCGGGTTGGCTAGGTAATTTTTCTCCTTTTCTCCTACTGAATGCAGTCGCTAGTTAACCTATTTGGGTCTCTAGCTTAGCAATGAATTGTGTGTGGGAGTTAAGGGTCTGAGTGTTGACTTCTAATCGTTCTAGTGCTTTCAGAATTTTTTCCTCAAAAGCTGAACTGTGATCAGTAGTAGACGGTTGAGGAGCATTTTGAAATTGATGGTATGGTCCATGCTTATATGTTGGGTCCTGATATTGAGGTCGAGGTGCGGCAGGGCTGGTTGTGGTCTCCAGAAAAAATTTGGATGGTTTCTCTAGTCGGGGTTATAAGTGTTCAAATATGGATCATTTTCTGGTCTGCGAGCTTGTTGGACTTGAGCTTGCTGAACCTGCTCGTGCATAAACTCAGAAAATTGAGGTGCGACTGGGCATTCACTAACAAAATGGTTCGGACTTGCACACAATGCACAAACTTCTTGGATTGGGTTAGGTGGAATCGATGATTGTCCAGTATTTAGAAGACGGTCTAATTTTTGGGACAGTTTATCTACCTTACTGTGGATATCCATGACTTTTCAATCTGATAAATTTTACTTCTTTTTTGTTGAAGCATGGGTTGTTCTCTAGAGGTGGCAGACATATGATGTAGGAAATTCTCACTAAGTGTTTCAAAGAGCTGTCAGGCTTCATCCTCACTCTTTAACATGAATATCCCACCACATGATGCATCAATCATTTGTCGGTGTTTCTCTGATAGACCATCATAAAAATACTGACAAAGTTGCCATTTAGGGACAGCATGGTGTGGACAT
>NC_025996.2:112812485-112824701 GCF_000442705.2 Elaeis guineensis
GCCAAAAGCAAGCTTCAGTGACATTATCTAATCTAGGGTGCTGACATTATCTAATCTAGGGTGCTAATTAGATGTGTACATTACACTAACAGACTATGGTACTGAGTTTATGTCATTTTTAATTGTCCACTCATTATTATAGTATCATTCATAATGATATCACAACAATCATACTTATTAACACCATCAATAAGATTGGACAATAGTAATAATCACTTAAAATAACATCTTCAGAATTGAAAACAAACTCGATGATTCCTAATGTTAAAACTGGAACAGACTTCCATCTCTTACATTTAGGAGTCTCTTACTGTTTACAAACCTTCTACTATCTCGAAGTTTTTTGCAACCATTTGCTGATTTCTCTTTTAAATTTGTTTGGGTTAGCCTGAGACTTCTTGATCAAGTCACTCAAAATTTATACTCAACTTCTGATACTAGCTATCGAAGTTAGGTCTGATAACATTTTCACTGTCTAACAGTGAAGAAAGCGATAATTTTCTAGCTATTTCTGAAAAGAGAATAATTGACCTATCAGTATATGAACTATTTTAAGCCTAAAGATTTAGACTTTAGTCTAAAGATTCTCCCACTATTTTATATGAATTGATAGCCTCTACCTCCACACAGACTGTATATAGGCTCAAGAATGGCTCAGTCAACCCATATGCACCTATAGGTAGGTTCTTAATCAATTGTTTCTCCAAACAACTTCTAGTATTTAATTTAGCCTCAGATTTCATTTCAATAGATGATGGGCCTCCACTGAAAGTCCCGATTAGGTCAAACCATTAACATGAACCTACTCAATGATTCTAACCAAAGAATGATCAGGCCGGAGAATGGCTCGATCAACCCAACCATTCATTAGATAGTTCAATAGAGTCATCATATGATGAATGATAATTTCATTATTCAGAGAGAACACCAGACGGATAGCACCTGCAATATCAATCAGAAATAATGGATCCATTATCATTCACCTTAATGGGAGGCTATGATCTAGTTATCACCATAACTAGCTCATTTTTAGGAATCTAATAATTTAGAAAGTTTAATCAATTTTGAGAACAGAGAAGAAAAGATCAATCAGTAGATCACAATCCTCCCACTGACTTCACCAAGTCACTGAATCGGATTAGGTCATGCTAATTGAACTGGCACCTAGATCAGTCACACTGATCAACCTTAATGGCATGGGCTAACTCGAATCACTTAGCGATCTAATCAAAATCTAATTCAGCAAATTGGCCAGATAAGTGAGATTGATAGGAGGGTCTGCTAAACTTGCCTTAAACACCATCGAAATGGCCAGATAAGCCACTTTCAATTAAAAACCACCGGTCGAAATATCAAACTTACCTTAAACACCAATTGGTTAACTAGTTTCAATTTGACCAACTTAATAATTCGAGTTCAACCACTGAGCCACAATCAAAATCCATTTGATCTAATCAAAGACATGGATTTAACCATCTACAACTATTGTATTAGAGAAATCCTGATTAATCTAATTCAATATTTGGTTAGACTTAATCAATTTCTCTACATAGTCAATCAATTCTTTGATGCACCCTTAGGTCTAACCCAATTAAAGAGGACCTGATTTGAGCTAACCTATGCTTCATATTTTATGCAATATAATTAGATCTCAAATCACAATTCTAAATCTATTCAGTTCAATACTTAATTTTTAATTAAGTTTTTGCATCAACATAGTTAAGGTTTCGAAATAATTTCTTATGTAAATCTTTTACACTAAATCATAAAATCTTTTAGATCAGATCTAAACTTTCATGATTTTAAATCAAAATAATTTTGATTAATCAAAATCAAATGTGATTAGTTTTTTCACAACTTGCATCACATACAACAATACCTAAGATTTTAAGATCTAGGATTTTGCAAGAAAGTAAATTTTCTCCTTTCGCTTGTTTCTTTATGGAACCTCACAGTGGCACCCCTACACGCCAGAAGAGCACCTCATTGAATGAGAAGAGAGGGTCATGTAACCCTACTTGCTCTTATGACCAAACAGACTGGTGATTATCCAATTCGGATACTTTGCTATTTAGAACATCTAATCTAATTCACATATCATATATACAAAAATTTAGATCTAATCTAAATTATATGAGATCTAATTTTACATTAGATCATATCTAAAATTAGATCATAACACATCTCATGCATTACTAAATCTAGATTTCAACCCTACATGCATATATGTTCATGTCATAATGAACCTGGCTTTAATACCATTTGAAGGGAAGCATTATGGTTTCGTGTATGTATTTTTAAAAAATTTACAGTGAAACATATATAGATTAAACAATTTAATCTACAATACATGCATAAATCAAATCTAAAACTATCATACAGAATCTATAGCATGAACTAATATGTATGTATATAAATCTGAAATCTAAAATTCAGCAAGTATAGATCATATCTATATGTAATTAGATCACATCTAAGTTATATTTAGATCATATCTAAATATAAATTGAGTTCAAAACTTAATACCTGAGTGCGAATAGCAGATCACCGTATCTAAAATCTGTAATAGTTGGTTCTTCATAATGTTCGACAGCCGCACATATGTCCAGCCTCTATGGGTATCCACGCGAAGCCCTTATGCTGATCGATCTCTCCGGAAGTGTTAGCTCATGAAGATACCATGCTTTGACTGATCTAAGAGGAACATGATGAAGATGAAGAATAAAGAGACCCTCTTCTTTTCTTTCTGGATCCACGCATCAAATCTCTACGATAGAGATCAAGAGAAGAACCCTTTCTTCTCAATTCTCCCACGTACAAGAAAGAACCTTTCTCTCTTCCTTCCATGGCTTTAAGAAAAACTTTTCTTTTTTGATTTTTCATGATAAAAATCAGATCTAATCTGATTTTTCATGCTAAAAATCATATGGATTCTCATATTTTAGAAAAATCCAAAAGAGAGATCCAAAAAAAGAATCATTCTTCTCTCTCCATTTTCTCTTTGATCTAGAACTCTAGGAAGCCCCAAACACCCAATCAATTTTTTTTGGCATTTCTTCTTTAAATCCTCATGTTAAAAATTAGATCTAATCTGATTTTCATCCTAGAAAAAAATAGAGAAAAAAATCTGAAAGAAGAACTCTTTCTTCTTCCTTCTCTTTCTCTCATTGGGAAGAACCTTTCTTCTCCAATTTTTTGCTATAGAACTAGCAAGAGAAGTCCTCTTTGATGCCCAAGAACTAGCAGCAAAAACCTCATAAAATCATTCCAAGATGGAGAGGAGAAGAGGGGTTGGTGTGTGGAGTATGGGGCATCCAACTCTTGGACGCCCCTCCTTTGTTCTTGGCAACAACAAGAAGGGAAGGATGCCCCTTATCTCACACACAGAAGAGAGGAGAAGGGGTGCGCCATCTAATTTTGGGTGTGAGGAATTCCACGACGAAAGGTGTGGGGCATGAGGATTAAATAGATGGGTGGTTTAGGAGTTGGTTCATTTCGATTTCAAATAGGATTCGAGAACTTGTTCCAACTCTAACTAATCCTTGGACCCAATCCTAACCAATTTAGGAATTAGTTATAACAGACTAACTAATTAGGTCTTAGTCCAATTATGAAACCAATTAGGCCCCAATCCAATTAAGAATTAGTTAGATTAAAATCCTATTGATCTAGAGATTGATTCTTGATAGATAATAGGGAAGCTATTTGATAATAGGACTTGATCCAATCAAGCCTCTTATCAAACAAAATTTGATCCAATCAAAACTTATATAAAACTAATTGAATCTCATTCAACTTAGAATTTGATTTGCATCCCTGAGATCAATTGGAACAAATCCTGTTATCTAATAGGGATGCATCCAATCAATCCAAAACCAACCTAATTGAATCCAATTCAATTAGATCTAATCCAATCCCTATTGCTCAATCAAATTGAGCCAATTAACAACCATATTGTTAATTAATTATTTCTCTAATTTATCAACCATTAGTAAATAATTTATTACAACTTTTGTAAAGGTTTAATCATTAATCACATGGATAATTAAACCCTTCAACAATTAATAATCATCGATCAGTATTTAAACAGACAGATACTTCTATATGTGTGATCCCATAGGTTCGAACCTAAGCCGGTAGTATAAGAATAATTTTGTACTAATTGATATTACCATCTAGCAATGATTTTCGATGTCTAAATAGGCCGAATATATGCCTAGCAATACTTTAAAACCCATATGGATATAATTACCGTATAATTCATCCCTTTGACTTTCGATGCTCAAAGACGACTAAGGGTTAAACTGTCAACCCAGAATGAATGGTCCACATTGTGTTTCAATATCAAAAATCCTGTGACTCCTCATTAGGACTACTTTGGCCAAAGTTTACTAAATTAAAATACAGTGATACATCATCTCCAATTTTATATAGAGCGATCAATTCCATCTTGACTTGCACTTAAACTTCACAAGTACTTAACTATACCTAAAAATCTTCCGTCACTGAATTAAAAATTTAGATAGTCCAACACCAAAGTACGGTGAGTTGCTTGCAAGTTATCGAGGTGGCCTCAGGTTAGAGGAACACATATATCCATATCCCATCAGAGCAACTCTTGACAAAAAGTGCTCCGGAGATGATCACGCTCAGTAAAATGTACTCCTACATATCATCCGTATGTTATATCCGTGTCTCCACATGCCTTGGTTAAGAGGACAATCAACTAATATGGCACACAACGACCAACACTCGATACAATTATCATCCTTGTAATAATTGTATCATTTGATCGCGAGCAGGATTTAAAAACCACACGATAAATCCTCCTTTATCATTTTGGAAGTAGCTCTAAGGACTTCATCATAATATATGAATTTTATTTAGGAAGATATATTTCTTATGATGAATATGCCAGATAATATTTATCAATTTTATAATTCATATACATGTATGGAGTACAATCATTTACAATCTAGATGATTGATTTTAGGACATATTTTTCAACAACTCCCACTTAGACTAAAGTCAATCAGATTGATATCGAATATCCATCTTCTATTTAAGATCATCAAACATATTAGATCCGATTGCTCTAGTCAATGGGTCGGCTAAGTTCTCCTTTCGATCGATCTTTCTAAGGTTGACTTTATTTCGATCTTATCGAATAAGATGATAGCGACGCAAAAAGTATTTGGTTCACAGATGGAACATTGGTTCTTCAGCTTGAGGTGTGGCTCCAGTATTGCTGTCAATATAGAAGGACTGCACCATCAACGGAGGGTGCCACTCCAGCTCGCTAATTAACTTCCATAACCAAATAACTTTTTTACCAGCATCAAATATCACAAAGAACTTTATATCGAAAATAAAATTGACTACTGAATACTGTCTGAAATCCTTCCAGCATGTCACTCCTCTTTTAGCATAAAAACATAACCTGAGACAACTTTGTCATTTCGATCTGACTAAAAATTAGAATCAATATTGTATAAGTTTTCAGTCAGATTCTCCATAAACGTGTTGGAAAATATGTCTCAAAAGCCAATCATCAATCTGTTGACGGTTAAGCAACATTGTATTGTAATTGATTTGTTAATAAATAAAATATATTTTTGATATTTTCATCATAAGTTTTCATCTTCTAATGAACTCTGTTGTTATGATGAAGTCCTTAGGACTATTTAGGTTCGATAAAGAGAGGATTTATCGATTAGTCCTTAAAATTATTCACGACCAAATGATAGGCTGTTAATAAAGATGACAGCTTCTATCGAGCATAGGTCGCTGTAGGCCATATGGATTGGTTGTCCTCTAAACTAAGGAGTATGAAGACACTGGTATGGCATACAGATGAGATGTAAGGGTACATCGTCATTGAACATGATCAACTCCAGAATATTCTGCTGTCGAGAATGTCTCTGATGGGATATAGGTATAAGTGTCCCTTAGACCTGAGATCACCTCAGTGACTTGCAAGCAACTCACTGTGCTTTGGTACTGGACTAACTGAATTTCTAATTCAGTGATGAAAGACTTCTGGGCACAGTCAAGTACTTGCGAAGTCAGAGTGTGATCAAGATGAGATTGACCACTCCAAGAGTTGGACAAGAATGAGTCGCTGTATTTCAATTTAGCAAAATCTTGGCCAGGATAATCCATCAGATGGATTTGATATTTTGAAATATAATATAGACAACCTGATCTGAGTTGACAGTTGAACTCTGAAGTATCCTATGAGCATTTTGGTCAAGGGGATAAATTATATAGAAACTATATCCGCATGGGTTCTAAGGATGTTATTCTACACATTCGACCTATCCAGTCGTTGGGTACCATTGCTAGATGGTCACTTCGATTGGTATAGAAATTTATTCCTATACTATCAGCTTAAGTTCAAACCTATGAGGTCACACACATTAGAATTCATGATCCGATCGGATGGTTGATCAATGATTAAGAATCATTCTAGGGTTAAACGATCAATATAATTGACATTTAATCTAGTGCAAGTGTTGCAGGAGGATCGATTAGCAATTCGATTGCTAATTGACTTAATTTGATTAAGCCAAAGGCTGAGATTAAGTTTAATTAAATATGATTTAATTGGATTTAGTTTGGACTTGATTGGATCAAGTCCAATTGATTTACTGGATAAGTCAAGTGTAAGAAAAAACTAGTCCTAGTTCAAATAGGACTTGGGTCAACCTAATTTCTAATTTGATTAAAAAATTAAATCAGATTTAAATCTAAATTAATCTGATTAAATTAGGCTCTTAATTGGGTTAAAACCTATTTTAATTAGGTTGATTTGATTTTGGTTTGATTTGATTTGAGAAACCAAATTTGAACAAGTCATAGATTGAATCCTAGTAAAACTAGGATTCCACCTTGCGCCACCTTAGCCACGCCCACTCTCTCTTATTTTGTGCGACAAAACCCTCTCTCTCAGGTCTTCATGCATGCCCAAAATTTTTTTCTCTTTCTCTTTTACATGGAATGTGGTTGTGGATCAAGTCAAAGTAGGAATTAGTTTGGATTTCAAATTCTATGAGATAGAGTTTTAAGAAACCAAAACTCCTTCTTATGGTACTGATTTTATCTAAATTTTTTTTGAGATTTTTGTGGATTTTATGGCACATAATATGCGCCCTTTGCTGGTGGTCTACAGTAAAAAAAGGAGGGGACGCCCAAGAGTTGGGCGCCCCTTGTCTTGCCATGTTTGGATAATCCTTAACTAGGTATTTGACCTAGATAAGAACTCTATCATATCTCTCTATTTAAAATGAATTTCTTCATAAAATTTTCGTGAAAAATAGAGAAAAGAGAGACCTTTGGAAAATCCAAAAATCAGAGAGAAAGAAGATTGGGGTATGAAGATACAATAGACACAAGACTAGGTGTCTAGGTGAGAGCAAAGAGAAGAAGAAGAGGGTCTTCTTCTAGGATTGCTGTGTTCACCTCTTCCCTTCCTCCATCTTGAGTTTTCTGAGAGTGTCTCAGATCTAAACTCCTTCTCTAACTTCTCATCTTTAGAAGAGTCCAAATCAAGAAGAAGAAGGCATTTGATCGACCATCGAAGAAGGATCAGCGCAGTACTAGCATACTGTGCTGATTTTCTGGATCAGAACTTCTGATCATGATTCGTGGGCTCGTATGGATGACTCCTAAAGGCTGGATGCATGTGTGGCTCACAACATTATCCTCAAGCCCAGATCAGTAAAGTTAGAACGTCTAACTTGCAAGGTAATAGATCTGATCTATTATATTTTACATATATTAGATGTAGTATAGAAACATGTTGATATGATCAACATGTAGTACTTGCTCTTCATATTTTAATTTTTAATTTAATATCATGTAATAATCATGTAATAGGATCTTAGATCTAAAGATTCTCTGATTTTATAAGATAAATTATGATTTATTTTAGTCTTCCGCTCCTGATCTTGAAGAAATTTCAAGATCTAATCCTGAAATCTAGATCTGGTTCTTTCAATTGGTATCAGAGCCTAGGTTATTTATTACATGATTATATATACATATTTAGATTATTTCTTAGATTAGATCTAATTTATAATCTGATTGTTAAATCTAAAATTAAAACTATCTAATCACAAACTGTAGGTTGTCCTGCTGTAAGGTTTACCCCTTACAGTGCAAAGGTTGTCCTAATTCGTGTAGATCTATCTTTAATCATAAATTTATTAGATATGATCTACATTAAATTTATGATTTATTAGATTTAAAAAATATTTAAATCTAAAATAAAATCTCTTTGTTAATAATTTTCACACAAAGAACCATCATATATTTGTCTGAAAAATTTGCGCAGTTTAAAGTTAAAATTATTTTAATTATATGAACCTGTTTAGACTAGATCTAAAGTAGTTTCATACTTATTTCACTTGCATTTTGATTATAAATCAAACATGCAACTTGATTGGTAGAACCATATTGTAAAAATATTTTACAAATATAAAAATTATTTTCGAAAAGCCGAACCCCAATCCTCAGCCCAAAACTTAATTGAGAATTAAGAAGCTGTTTGATTAGGTTCTAGGATTTTGAATTGAAGAACCTAAGACACAAACCATAACACATTGGGTTAATGGGTTAATGGACATTAAGTCCATTAATTGAGTTAGACCTAAGGTTAGATTAAAGATGAACTTAATTAGAGAATTGACTAAATCTAATCAATTGTTGTCTTAGATTAGGTCAAGGATTCTGTAGATCAATTACAAAAGTTGTAGTTGGTCAAGTCCATGTCTTTAACGAGAACCAAATGGACTTGATTTTTGATAAGTGGTCTAGCACGAACTGTTAGGTTAATCTAATCGAAACTAATTAAACCAGTTGGTGTCTAAGATAAACCAGACCGATAGTTTTTAATTGGTAGCCCGCTTACCTGATCATTTATGATGGTGTCTAAGGCAAGCTTTGGTAGATCCTCCCACCGATCGAGCTTACCTGGCCTCTTGATGAAATTATGTTTTGATCAGATCACTTGACTATTCGAGCTGATCCATGTCAGCTAGGTAAATCAGTGTGACTGATTTAGGTGCTCCTAGACCAGCCTTTTAATGGTCTCCCTTAAGCTGACTTGGTGAAGCCAATGGGAGGATCATGATAAGCTGGTTCATCTGACCTCCTTCTCTAAATCAATTAAATCTTCTAAAATTATTAGGTCCTTAAAATGAAATAGTTATAGTGATAACTAGATCATAGCCTCCCATTAAGTGAATGATAATGGGTCCATCAGTTGGATAATCATTGGAGGCCCAAAGGCCTGATGCTTATCGGCTGATGAAATTATCATTCATAATATGATTTTTTGACTGCATCTTTCTAAATAGTGGTTAGGTTAGCCAACCAAAATTGAGCCTAATCATTCATTGGCTAGATGGCCAAGTATGGTCATGTTAATGGTTAGACCTAACCAGACCTTTTCAGTGGAGGCCAAAGCCTACTGATTAGGGACTGGGGTAAAAATAAAATTACTAAAAATTGTTTAGAGAAATAATTGGTTATGAACCTACCTTTAGATGTACATGGGTTAGCCAACCAAAGTTGGGCTTGTGTGTAGTCTAAGTGGATTCCAGTACCCATTAAGAAATTAGAGTAATTCCTCAAATTGGAGGTAGAGGCTACCAATTCGAATAAAATAGTGGAAGAAACCTTTTGATTAAAATCCAAATCTTTAGGTTTAATGAATCAATTACTAATTAGATTATGGTATTTCTTTGTGCAGATATGTCACTTCCCTATCGCTTCGATCATTATTGGATAATGATAAGTTGGTGGGACCCAACTTCAATAGCTGGTACCGAAAGTTGAAGATAGTCCTGGAGTATGAACAGATCCTATATGTGATAACAGATCCTGCACCTGAGGAGCCAGCTGCCAATGCACATGAAACAGTCAGAGACACTTACCAAAAGTGGCTTAGTGATTGGACCACGATGCGCTGCATCATCTGGCTGCCATGAGTGATGAGTTCAGTCGCAGATTTGAGACGACTCAGCCAAAGGACATGCTTTAAGTGTTGGAGGATGCCTTTGGCACATCCGATGATGTGGAGAGGTACAAGACTAATTGTGCCATCTTTAACGCCAAAATATGGGATGGTGCCTCTGTCACTGATCATGTATTGTACATGATTGAGCTAATGGAGTGTTTAAGCGAGCTCGACTTTCCTTGCATGAGCAGCTTGGGAAAGATGCAATACTGAACTCGCTGCCCAAGTCTTATCTCCCATTCCTCACTCATTATAGAATGACAAAGCCTGAAGTAAACTACTACAGATTACTAAGGTTGCTTCAGAACTTTGAGAAGGATCACCAACTCCACAAGGAGTCGGTGAACTTAGTGGGAGGTTCGTCTTCTTGTTCTCGACTCTTTAAGAAAGAGAAGAAGAACAAGAAGAAGAAAGTGAAGAAGGTGCAAGTTCAGGCTGAGACATCAGTGCAGGACCAGACCAGAAAGATCAAGCCCGATAAGAGTCAAGTTGAATGCTTCTTTTGCAAGAAGCGAGGGCACTGGAAGAGGAACTATCCTCAGTACATTGCCTCCCGGGACCCGAACAGGCAGAGAAAGAAGCAAACTGTTGTTGGGCAAAGTATTTATAAGATAACTCCTTGTAATTTCTCTATTTATGATATAACTGACTGGATATTGGATACCGGTAGCCCTTACCATATTTGCAATTCGTTGCAGGAGTTGCAGGTCAGTAAGAGATTCGAACAAGATGAGAGGTTCCTGAACGTTGGAGATGGAAGACCAGTTTCAGTTCTAGTTCTAGCATTAGAAATCTTGAAACTTATATTTGAGTCCCATACCATTGTTCTTAATGATTGTCATTTCTGTCCCAGTTTCTTTTTAAATATTTTTCTGTAGGCCTTCTGGCCAAAAATGATTATGAAATTTCAATAAAGAAACAAGTTTATAATATCATTATGAATGGTGTTACTATATTTTATGGATATTTGAACAATAATGTATATATGTTATCACAACCTGTTAACATAGTCTATTCTATTGGCAAGCACTCTAGATTAGAGAGTGTATCAGATATCTACTTATGGCACTGTAGGCTAGGTCATATAAACAAGAACAAGATAAATAGATTGACTCAAGAGGAAATCTTCGAAGTCAGTAATTGTGAATCACTTCCAACCTATGAGTCCTGTCTTCTTTATAAAATGACCAAGTCACCTTTTACTGAAAAAGGTGAGAGAGCTACTGAGCTCTTGAAACTAGTACATACTGATGTATGTGGGCCCATGAGCATAAGTGCTAGAGGTGAATATTTCTACTTCATCACTTTCACGGATGATCTATCCAGATATGGATATGTCTATCTGATGAAACATAAGTCGGATTCATTTGAAATGTTCAAACGATTTTAAAGTGAAGTAGAAAAATAAACTGGAAAGAGTATTAAAACTCTTCGATCTGACCGAGGAGGGGATACCTTTTTGGTGAGTTTCTCACATATCTAGGAGAGAATGGGATTCTCTCCCAATGAACTCCTCCAGGAACACCACAGCATAATAGTATGTCTGAAAGGAGAAATCAGACTCTGTTAGACATGGTCCGATCTATGATGGATTTTGCCAGCTTGCCGATATCCTTCTGGGGATATGCACTCGAATCGACTTGTTATCTGTTAAATAGGGTTCCAAGTAAGTCTATAATTAAGACTCTATATGAGATATGGACATGGCGTAAGCCAGCACTTTCACACCTTAGGGTCTGGGGGTGTCCGACCTATGTCAAACGGTTAGTTACAGATAAACTCGGACCTAGGTCTGACAAATGCACATTCATTGGGTACCCCAAAGAGACCAAAAGATATTTTTTCTATCATGCTGATGAACAAAAGGTGTTCGTCAGCCTTAAAGCAACCTTTTTAGAAAAGGAATTCCTTGGTGAAGGAACCGTTCTCTCTAAGATTGAACTTGATGAAGTTCAACAGGTAGAAGGACCGACACTAATAGCTGAATCTAAGTCAGATTTGATTGGATCAAATCTGGAGCCCAATGTACCTGCACCATTAAGGCGATCTAGTAGAGTACCACGTCAGCCGAACAGATACTATGATTTCTTGATCCGAGATGGTGATCCCATCGAACTCGATGAGAACGATGAGGATCCGATCACTTATATAGATGCAATGCAGAGATCTAATTTCGAGAAATGGTTTGAAGCCAT
>NC_025996.2:112824801-112834801 GCF_000442705.2 Elaeis guineensis
ATAATATATATAATATATGTAATATATTTTATATATATGTATGTACACACACATATACATATACATACATATACATACACACACATATATATATATATGTGTGTGTGTGTGTGTGTTGGGTACAAAATACCCCCTCAGTCGAAGTTCGCGCCAGGAGTGACCCTCCGGGGATTCTGCCAACTTCCGACCTTCGGCGACATCTTTTCGAACCTCTCTGGCGGCCGAGCCTCCGCAGCATTCCTGAGTTCTGCCGACGGATAAACCCCCACCAGCGTCGACCAGATTCTTCACGACAGACGGACTCCTACGGGTGCCGGACTTCGCCGACTTCGACTGCAGGTAGACTTCGTCCGGACTCCTATGGGAGCCGGACTTTGCCCCCGACTTCAATTGCAGGTGAACTTCGTCCGGACTCCTACGGGAGCCGGACTTCGTCCCTGACTTCAATCGCAGGTGGACTTCGTCCGGACTCCTACGGGAGCCGGACCTCGCCCTCGACTTCAATTGCAGGTGAACTTCGTCCAGACTCCTATGGGAGCCGGACTTCGCCCCCGACTTCAATTGTAGGTGAACTTCGTCCGGACTCCTATGGGAGCCGGACTTCATCCCTGACTTCAATCGCAGGTGGACTTCGTCCGGACTCCTACGGGAGCCGGACCTCGCCCCCGACTTTAATTGCAGGTGAACTTCATCCGGACTCCTATGGGAGCCGGACTTCGTCCCTGACTTCAATCGCAGGTGAACTTCGTCCGGACTCCTACGGGAGTCGGACTTCATCCCTGACTTCAATTGCAGGTAGATTTCGTCCGGATTCCTATGGGAGCCGGACTTCATCCCCGACTTCTACTGCAGGTGAACTTTGTCCGGACTCCTATGGGAGCCGGACTTCGTCTCTGACTTCAATTGTAGATGGCCCTCGCCTATAGTACAACGCTCAAGGCACCCTACGGTGGACGGCCCGCCAGCAACATCCGAGCTCCTTCCAGATGGATAGCCACCTCTCTCGCCAGGCGCTTCAACCGAGCTTCGACCGACAGGCCTGGACTCCTTGACATGCCACAGTAACGGCCACGACTCTGCTCCACCTCCTGCGATGGATTCTGCGCGGCTCCACCACTCCCCGCAACAGGCTCCACGTGGCAGGCCGCAGTAATGGCCACGAATTTGCTCCACTCCCTGCGGCGGATGCTGCGCGGCTCCACCACTCCCTGGTGAGTTGCGACAATGGATGCCGCTCCACTCCCCGCAACTGATTCCACGTGGCGAGCCATGGTGACAGCCACGACTCCACCCCATTACTCTTCATGATAAATTCCTCCTGGCCCCGTGCCGGTCCACAACTAGACAGTTACAAACAATCGCTATCAGTCTGTTGCCCCCTCCGCCTATAAAAGGGAGACCCTAGATACGTTATTCTCTAAGCTCTAATTTCTATCCCAAAACTCTGCTAAAATTTTCGTTCGAGCATTCCATTCTTGTTAAGGCAGAGAACTGACTTGAGCGTCGGAGGGTCTTGCCGGAGCAACCCCAACTCCGGTTTAGACTTCTTTTGCAGGTCCCGATGATGACCGTGACTCCCTCGACTCCAGCTTCTCTGACGCAGACGAATTTTTGCACCAACAGGATTGGCGCTAGAGGAAGGGCCTGTGTCTTTGCAGTACCCTTGTTCTTAAAGGAGTGCTCAACGGGACCGCCTCCGGTCATCCTTTCTGACGTCCTCTCTTCCTTTCCCCACTAGATCTTCGCCTGATGCCTTCCCGCGAAGCATCCACACGGCGACCCACGGCCTTCGCGGCCAGATCTCAGGCTCCGACCTCGCCTCCAGTTTCCCAGGCTCCTCCCCCTCCGGCAATGGCCGCGGGCATGGAGCGGTCAGACAATCGGCCTCCGACAGATTTCGCCAACACCATCTCGGAAGAATCTCAGCGGGGAGCGACCGGCATATTGGCCGGACCTCCCAAGCGGCAAAAGATTGAGGAATCCATAACTTTCACTGAAGGAGATGCTCGGGGAGTTCAATTTCCTCATAACGACGCGGTTGTAGTTTTCTTGAATATAGCTAACTACGACGTCCGCCGCATTCTTGTCGACAATGAAGTTCGGCCGACATTCTGTTCTACGATGCCTTCTCAAGAATGTCCATCCTTGACGGCCATTTGGGACCGATTAGCTCCCCTCTGGTAGGGTTTATCGGCGATGCTGTCCCGGTGGAGGGAGTGATAACTTTGACTGTAGCTGCGGGTTGATATCCAAGATAATTCAGGGCTCTGGTGAATTTTCTGGTGGTGAAGACGCTGTCAGCCTACAACGCAATCCTCGACCGATCTGCCTCAACGCTCTCCAGGCCGTCGTGTCAACCTACCATTTGAAATTGAAATTCCTTACCAATCAGGGGGTCGGAGAAGTCAGGGGAGACCAAGCCCTGGCCAGACACTGCTACAACATAGCCTTGCAAAGAAGTGACCAATCCGACCTCTGTCCAGTTGATGGGCTGGACGCCCGCGACGATCTCGCTGAGGAGAGGGGCGGCCCACGACGACCTCGCTGAGGAGAGGGGAGGCCCAATCGAAGATCTGGTTTCGATCTTTTTGAACGACGGGAATACGGAGCATGTGGTGAAGATCGGCTCCAACCTGGGGAAAGAGGTGCGGGTGCATCTGGTCGATTTTCTACGAAAGAATGCGGACGTTTTCGCTTGGATTCCAGCAGACATGCCAGAGATTGACATGGAAGTCATGGAGCACCATTTGGCCATCGATCCAAAGCATCGACCGACGAAAGAAAAAATCTGAGGTCACTCATCGGAGAGGCAGAAAGCGATAGCCGAGGAAGTGGACAAACTCCTGAAAGTCGGATTCATTAGAGAAGTCAATTATCCTGACTGGATTTCCAACGTTGTCCTACTCAAAAAGGCAAACGGCAAGTGGAGGATGTGTATAGACTTCAAAAAGCTGAATAAAGCCTACCCAAAGGACAGCTACCCTCTGCCCAGAATTGATCAACTGGTGGATGCGACCTCAGGCTATGAGCTTCTCACCTTTATGGACGCATTCTCTGGCTATAACCAAATCAGGATGGCGCCGGAAGACGAAGAAAAGATTGCTTTCATTACTAACCATGGCCTTTACTGTTACAGGGTCATGCCATTTGGCCTCAAAAATACAGGTGCGACCTATCAGCGACTGGTGAACAAAATCTTCAAGGAGCAGATCGGCCGCAACATGGAGGTCTACGTGGACGACATGCTTGTGAAAAGCAAATCTTCCATGAACCACGTCACCGACCTCGAGGACACCTTCGGCGCCCTCTGAAAATATAAGATGAAGCTGAACCCGACTAAATGTGCCTTCGGAGTGTCGCAGTGTGGGATTGAAGCCAATCCAGAGAAAATTCGTGCCATCTAGGAGATGGCCGCCTCGAAATCGATAAAAGAGGTTCAACGCCTTACAGGGAGGGTAGCAGCCCTGAATCGCTTCGTCGCGAGATCGGCCGAATGGTGCTTACCCTTCTTCCAAACCCTCAAGCGGCCGAAGAACTTCTATTGGACCCCTGAGTGCCAACAGGCATTCGAAGAGCTAAGAAGCTACCTCGGCTCGCCTCCGTTGTTGGCAAAGCCCGAGCCTGGAGAGGAGCTGTTTTTGTACCTGGCGGTCTCCCCTATGGCTCTCGCAGCAGTCCTTGTTAAGGAAGAGGCAAAAATTCAACGATCAATCTACTACGTCAGTCGCGCGTTGAGAGATGCCGAAATCAGGTATACTAAATTAGAGAAACTAACTTACGCCTTGTTGATTACAGCCCGGAGGCTCCGACCCTACTTCCAAGGGCACACCATAACGTTACTCACCGACCAGTCGATCAAGGCGATTCTGCACCGGACAGATGCCTTCGGGAGGATGACGAAATGGGCGATCGAGCTCACCGAATTCGACATCAACTATCGACCCAGACCGATGGTAAAAGCCCAGATATTGGCAGATTTTATAGTAGAGTGCACTATCTCGGAGGAGGCCGAACCGGAACAGGGTGAAATGGACGACCTTGAGCCCCGACTGAACTCCCCTGAAGAAGAAGCCGACCTCCCTGGTTGCTTTTGGGCCCTCTACGTGGACGGGTCTTCCAACATGTCGGGCGCAGGCGCGGGCCTGATCTTGATCAGTCCAGAGGGAGTCGTCGTGGAGTACGTTCTGCGCTTTGAGTTTCCCGCAACAAACAATGGAGCTGAATATGAAGCTTTGATCGCAGGGTTAAGGATCGCCAAAGAATTGGAGTAGATCGGCTCTAAGTTCACAGCGACTCCCAATTGGTAGTGGGACAAGTCAACGAAAACTATCAAGCGTGGGAGGACAGCATGGCTAAGTATCTTGAAAAGGTAAAGGAGCTTGTCCCCGCCTTTAGTAGCTTCCACATCAGGCAGATTCCAAGAATGAAAAATACCAGGACTGATCTTCTCTCCAAACTAGCTACGCTGGCTCCAGCTGAATTGCCCAAGGATGTTCTCTTTGAAGTTCTGAAGTGCCCAAGTACGGAAGAATCGCGGTCCGTGATGGAAATTGATCATGAGCCCAGTTGGATCGACCCACTGATGGCATATCTCAGGGACGGAGTTCTCCCTCATGATGCAAAAGAAGCTCGAAAGCTCAGAAATCAAGCCTCCCGATACATCCTTTATGAGGATAAGTTGTATAAGAGATCATACTCTCTGCCCCTTTTAAAATGCCTCCGGCCTTCGGAAGCTGAATACACCTTGTGGGAGGTGCATGAAGGAACCTGCGGAAGCCATCTGGGGGCTAGATCCTTATCCCACAAGTTGCTCTGCCAAGGATATTACTGGCCGACAATGCATCGTGACTCGATTGAATACGTCAGAAAGTGTGACCGATGTCAGAGATATGCCAATATCCAGAGACAGCCCGCCATCGAGCTTACACCCTTGAGTGTCCCATGGCCTTTTGCGCAATGGGGGATGGATATCCTTGGATCCTTTCCTGTGGTGTCGGGGCGGAGGAAGTTCCTCCTGGTAGCGATTGACTATTTCACCAAGTGGGTTGAGGCCGAACTGCTGGCGAAAATCACAGAAGCTAAAGTGCAAGACTTCGTCTGGAAGTCAATCGTTTGCAGGTTCGGCCTGCCGAGAACCCTAATTACTGATAATGGGCGGTAATTCACGGGAGCGAGATTCATCGAATTTTGTGAGGACCTAAACATCTCCCACAACTTCACATCAGTAGCCCATCCTCAGGCGAACGGCGAAGCTGAAGTGACCAACAAACCCTGCTGCAGGGGATCAAGACAAGGCTCGAAAAGGCGAAGGAAACTTAGGCAGATGAACTTTATCATGTGCTGTGGCGTACCGAACTATCCAAAGACTGCCCACGGGGGAGACCCCCTTCGCTCTAGCCTTCAGAACGGAGGCTGTTATCCCAATTGAGCTTAAACTCCCATCGACACGAGTCGTGGCATTCAACGAACATCACAATTCGCAAGGTCTTAAAGCCAACCTCGACTTACTGGAAGAAAAGCGAGAGGTAGCTCAAGTTCGGATGGCAGCCTACAGACAGAAAGTCGCCCGTTATTACAATTCCGGGTCAAGAATAAAGTCTTTAGAGCAGGAGATCTAGTGCTTCGACGAGCCGTTGTCTCGCAACCTCAGGATCGAGGGAAGCTCGCCCCAAACTGGGAAGGTCCGTACGAAGTCAAAGAAGTAGTCCGGCTCTCTTATTACCCAAGGAGCTCGGAGGAGCAGACCTCCCACGACCATGGAGCTCGAAAAACTTACGAATGTATTACCGATAACTTTATTTTAAATAAAAATTTTATATTTACATGTCTCCTCTCTTGGCACGAGCCTATATCGACAGGACAGTCAAAACAAACCGTGTCGGGAGCAGAAGGAGAACTTCGTCTCGATAAAACGAAGGTCCGATTCTCCTTAGATCGGATGGGGGGAGAGGCCCTGCAGCGCTCATATGCACCCCCACAGCCATGTTAGGGACAGGAGGAGAACCTCGCCCTAACATTAGCAAAGTCGAAGGCCCGGTTCTCCTTAGACCGGATGGGGGAGAGATCCTGCAACGCCCATATGTGCCCCCACAGTCCTGTTAGGGATAGGAGGAGAACCTCGCCCTAACTTGAGCAAAGTCGAAGGCCTGGTTCTCCTTAGACCGGATGGGGGGAGGCCCTGCAGCACCCATATGTGCCCCCACAGTCATGTTAGGGACAGGAGGAGAACCTCGTCCTAACATTAGCAAAGTCGAAGGTCTGATTCTCCTTAGACTGGATGGGGGGAGAGGCCCTGCAACGTCCATATGTGCCCCCACAGCCCTGTTAGGGACAGGAGGAGAACCTCGCCCTAACTTGAGCAAAGTCGAAGGCCCGGTTCTCCTTAGACCGGATGGGGGGAGAGGCCAAGCAGCGCCCATATGCGCCTCCACAGTCATGTTAGGGACAGGAGGAGAACCTATCCTAACATGAGTAAAGTCGAAGGCCCGGTTACCCTTAGACCGGATGGGGGGAGAGGCCCTGCAACGCCCATATGTGCCCCCACAGTCCTGTTAGGGACAGGAGGAGAACCTCGTCCTAACTTGAGCAAAGTCGAAGGCCCGGTTATCCTTAGACCGGATGGAGGGAGAGGCCCTACAACGCCCATATGTGCCCCCACAGCCCTGTTAGGGACAGGAGTTAGGGACAGGAGGAGAACCTCGCCTAACTTGAGCAAGGTCGAAGGTCCGGTCACACTTAGACCGGATGGGGGGAGAGGTCCCGCAACACCCATATGTGCCCCCATAGCCCCGTTGGCGACAAGAGGAGGACCTCGTTCTAATTTGAGCTAAAATTGATTACGTCAGAAATAGGGGAAGAACCCTGTCCTGACGCCAATTGAGATCTGATCATTTAAGACCAGATAAGAAGAAGGGAACCTTACCGATGACCCTTCACGCTCCCGCGACCCCACCAAGAATGGAGGGAAAACCCTCACTCGAAGAAAAGAAAAGGAAAAAGGGGAGGGGAGTTAAAAAGGAAAGCGACGAACTGCATCAGCGACGAATAGAAAACGAATCGCATCGAAGATACGAGGAACCTCATCTCAGCGAGGATTGGAGTTCTTATCAAAATCCCTGGCCTTCAAGAAAGCTCCCAACACAGACCAGAGATAAGATGGCTTCCTCGGGGGACGAGAAGTTCGGGCCTCCGAGCTCGAACTCTGGAAGGGGGCTTCAAACCCGAGCGGCCTCGGACAAATCTACGGCCATGGATGAAAGGATAGGTCAATGCGACGGCAATCGGGTACTTCCGAACGGCATCGATTTCGAGCAAGGCAAAAGCCGAAAGAAGCTCGGCAAGCGACAATTCAACACATGAGTAAAAGAGGTAGCAGAAAATTTTCTTCTCATGTTATTTATTAAATATACATTACAGAGCCATCAAGGCTGAAGAAGAAGGATGGTTGGAAAAGCGAGCCGACGCGGCAACGACCAGTAACCTTCGGATGACGTCGTCAAAAAAAAAAAAAAAAAGAGAGAAGAAGGGGGGAGGGAAGAAGAGAGTAAGTAGACGAAAAGGAAAAGAGGAGAGGAATACAACAATAGTAATGGTGAATGAAAGAAGTTCGGCAGGCAACTATAACAAAATCTCCTTCTCATTCTTGATTAACAAGATGTACATTATAAGACCTTGAGGGCCGAGGAAAAAGAACATTACTACAAGACCCAAAAGGAACACGTTAGGGACCACTTCAAGCTCTCGCTTCTCCTTCCAGCTTCATCCTTTTTAGCAGTATTTTCCGAGCATGTGATAAACCCCTCTGCTCTCGCCCCCCACCTCGTTCCGCTCTATTACCGAAGCCCCAACCCTAGGGAGAAAAGGGGGGATAGAATTCAAAGGACAGCGGCGGCGACGGCAGCGACGACGACGACCTGCACCAAGAAGAACCGGAGGTACCCCGTAGGCCGCGATGGCACCGGAGGCATGCACCACCATCGTGTGCTCCGCGACAACCACCATCCTAGGTACTCCGGCAAGGTCGGCATGTGCTACTTCCACCGTCCCCGCAACAAGTTCTATTGCCCCGCCGTCAGCGCCGACCGCTTCTGGTCCCTCGGCCCCGACGACATCAAGAATCCCGCCACAGCTTGTGACGACAACTCTGCCCCCTTGACCGGTGTCATCCCGTTCAACTACTCCAAAATTCTTGGGCGGAACGCGCTCATCGGTTGTCCCGTTATTAAATCCTTGTTGTTGAAGGAATTCTCCCTTGAGCCCCCTTTGAGGTGATGGGAACCCTCAGTGACAGTTCGACAGTCGAAGAATTTGCAAGCTGCTGTTTTCCCCCTCATACTCTTGGTCCGTGGCATCCTCTCGAGGTTGGCCTCCGGGGCAGAAGCCCCAGTGGGAGAACCCCTCGAAGGGGCTCGGAAGATTGAAGGCGGTGGGGAGCCGGTGGGGATGGCGAAGACTGGTGCGAAGAATGCTTGGAGTCACAAAGGGCGCCGATGGGGGTGGCTAAACTCTCAGGCAGAAGAAGGGCGCCAACTCTCAGGCGAAGTGAAGCCCCTGGAGGGAAGGAGGGGGCTTAAATAAGCGACGGGGCCTGGCGCAGTTATGGTGGCGGATATCCCTAAGTCCATCAGTGCCCGCCATGTGTCCCACTCACCGCGGCGTAGGGCTGACCGCTGGCGGGACCATTATGGTGTGGCGCTTGGGACTATGCTCCGGTGGGAATTCCGAAAGGACCCTTCGGATCGCCCCGGTTGGAAAAAGGCTCCGGCACGCGCGCATTAAATGCCAAAATATCTGAGGGCGATCGTGCACAGGATTCAAGGGGACAACTTTGGCTGTGAAATTCCTTTGTACTTCCTCCATTCGAAACTCGAACTCGAAAGTAGGGGGACTAGTGTTGGGTACAAAATATCCCCTCAGCCGAAGTTCGCGCCAGGAGTGATCCTTCGGAGATTCTGCCAACTTCTGACCTTCGATGACATCTTTTCGAACCTCTCTGGCGGCCGAGCCTCCGCAGCATTCTCGAGTTCTGCCGATGGATAAACCCCCACCAGCATTGACCAGATTCTTCACGACAGACGGACTCCTATGGGAGCCGGACTTCGCCGACTTCGACTGCAGGTAGACTTCGTCCGGACTCCTACGGGAGCCGGACTTTGCCCCCGACTTCAATTGCAGGTGAACATCGTCGGACTCCTACGGAGCCGGACTTCATCCCTGACTTCAATCGCAGGTGGACTTCATCCGGACTCCTACGGGAGCCGGACCTCGCCCCCGACTTCAATTGCAGATGAACTTCGTCCGGACTCCTATGGGAGCCGGACTTCGCCCCCGACTTCAATTGCAAGTGAACTTCGTCTGGACTCCTATGGGAGCCGGACTTCGTCCCTGACTTCAATCGCAGGTGGACTTCGTCCAGACTCCTACGGGAGCCGGACCTCGCCCTTGACTTCAATTGCAGGTGAACTTCGTCCGGACTCCTATAGGAGCCGGACTTCGTCCCTGACTTCAATCGCAGGTGAACTTCGTCCGGACTCCTACGGGAGCCGGACTTCGTCCCTGAGTTCAATTGCAGGTAGATTTCGTCCGGACTCCCACGAGAGCCGGACTTCGTCCCCGACTTCTACTGCAGGTGAACTTCGTCCGGACACCTACAGGAGCCAGACTTCATCCCCGACTTCAATTGCAGATGGCCCTCGCCTATAGTACTAACGCTCAAGGCACCCTACGGTGGATGGCCCGCCAGCAACATCAGAGCTCCTTCCAGATGGATAGCTACCTCTCTCCGCCAGGCGCTTCAACCGAGCTTCGGCCGACAGGCCTGGACTCCTTGACAGGCCACAGTAACAGCCACGACTCTGCTCCACCTCCTGCGATGGATTCTGCGTGGCTCCACCACTCCCCATAACAGGCTCCATACGGCAGGCCGCAGTAATGGCCACGAATCTGTTCCACTCCCTGCGGCGGATGCTGCGCGGCTCCACCACACCCTGACGAGTCGCGA
>NC_025996.2:112839801-112842128 GCF_000442705.2 Elaeis guineensis
ACCAGTGGTTGAAGTTGAGGATGGAGCCCGGCTCCCGTAGGAGTCTGGGCGGAGTAATCCTGTTGTTGGCGGAGTCCGGCTCCCGTAGGAGTCCGGACGAGGACCGCCTGCTGCAGTTGGAGTTGAGGATGAAGCCCGGCTCCCGTAGGAGCCTGGGCGGAGTCTGCCTGCTGTTGGCGGAGTCCGGCTCCCGTAGGAGCCTGGGCGGAGTCTGCCTGCTGTTGGCGGAGTCCGGCTCCCGTAGGAGTCCGGACGAGGACCGCTTGCTGCCGTTGATCCTGCGGAGGTCTTCGGCTGTGGTCATTTTTATACCCAACACCAGTCCCCCTACTTCTGAGTTTGAATTTCAAACGAAGGAAGTACAGAGAGAGACGAGCGCAGCCGAAACCATCCCTTCGAATCCTGCGCGCTGTCGCCTCCAGATATTTCGGCATTGAATGTGCGCGTGCCGGAGTCTTTTCGAGTTGGAGCGGTACGAGGGGACGCTTCGAAATCTCCGCAGGTACACTGGCCTAGGTACGGTGCAATTATGGTCCTGCCAACCGTCAGCCGCTTTTAGCCATCCGCCAGGGGAAGTGGGACACGTGTCGGATGCAGACCGGCCTGGGAGATTCGCGATCATTATGGCGCCGGATCCCAGGGTCTATTTAAACCCGTCCTCCCCCCTTTAGGCATCCTACTCTGTCCCTGAGCTCTCGCTATCGCCTGCCGTCTCCTTTAGAGTTTGTTTCTACGAGCATCTTTCCAGGCCGTAGACACCTCCCGCCTTCGTCTCCCAGGTCCTTCAGGGTGACATAGGTTAGTGCCAACCTTCTTCCCTTCACCTAGGGATCTCTTTTCTTGCGTCTCTCCGGGTTGATCAGTGGTTCTCTGTTCTTTTCCGTCCATTTTCTTAGGGTTCCTTAGACTCCCCTCTCAAGACTACTCAAAATGTCCCCCAGTTCTTCTGCTCCCAGCAGCTCTGAGAGCTCTTCCGCCTCAAACCCTCAGGTTTCCGTCGCTGTGGACGAACCTGCATCTGAGGCCGGGCCCCGCCCGGCTTTCGCGCCGGGCACCATTCCGTGTTCTTCGACCTCGGAGGAACTCCTTCTGATAAGAGTTCAGTACGGAGTTCCTCCGGAGTACGATTTGGAACTACCAGGTCCTTCTGACCGGGCCAGCAATCCTCCACCCGGTCGCTTCTGTTTATACCAGGAAGCGTTCCGTGTCGGGCTCCGCCTCCCACTTCCTGCTTTTGTAGCCGCCTTCTTCCATTTTTTAGACATCTCCTTGGCCTCTGTAGCCCCGAACTCCTTTAGGTTCTTGATAGGATTCCTTTCCCTCTGTCACGTAGTCGAGGTTCAGCCATCTCTTTCCTTGTTTAGGCACTTCTACACCTTCAAACGCCACCCTTCGACGAAGGACTGGTGGTACTTCTCCCCCCAGTTCGGCAAGAAGGGGTTGCTGAAAGGTGCTCCTTCTTCGATTCATAATTGGAAGGGGAAATTCCTCTTCGTTCACTGCCCGACTTTGAGTCTGGGCCTACCCCCCTGGGGCTCCATGAGGGATTCTGTCCGCCGGGCTCCAAACCTGGGGGAGGACGACCTTTAGGCCGCCCAGAAGCTTCTGACCTACCCCTCTCCTTCGCTTCCTAATCTCCTGAGGGAGCAGTTTCTCTTCAACGCCGGCCTGAGTCCCCAGGATCCAACGAGTATTCATCTTTTCTTGTCTTTCTTTGCACCTTCTCTTTACCTTTTCTTCCTTCTCTCTCTTTTCTCCTTCTTTTTCTTATATATATATATATATATATATATATATATATATATATATATATATATATATATATAATATTTTGACTCCTGATGGGTTGGTGTTGCTTCTTCTCTTTTTTTTTTTTTTTTTTTTTTTTTTTTTAGGGATGGACGCCAAAGCAGCGCGGATGCTTGCCCGGGGCATGAGGGCCCAGAAGAGGAAGGGCGCGACGACCTCTGGATCGGCGAAGAGGGCCAGGGTGGAAGAGACGAGCTTGGCTGCACCCGTCCAAGCGGCCCCGACCATCGACATTCCCTCGGATGTCGAGCTAGCGGCCCCCCGGGCTTCCTCGAGGAGTCCGCCAACTGGGACCCTCGCCCCGGAAGCCCATCCTGCGGAGGCGCCCGTCGCGGGGAGGAGGAGAAAAAGGGTGGCTCGCAGGGTGAGCAGCCACCGATCTGCTGCAGACGAGTCCATCTGCTCCGAGGAGGGGGCGGACAATCTATTCAACGATAGGGACCTGGTCAGACGGCTGGTCGACGGCTGCATCCTGCCGGACGTCGTGGAGAGGGTCGGCCACGGGGACCCTGAGCAGC
>NC_025996.2:112842228-112847228 GCF_000442705.2 Elaeis guineensis
CATTCTTGGTGGGGTCGCGGGAGCGTGAAGGTCATCGGTAAGTTCCCTTCTTCTTATCTGGTCTTAAATGACCAGATCTCAATTGGCGTCAGGACAGGGTTCTTCCCCTATTTCTGACGTAATCAATTTTAGCTCAAATTAGAACGAGGTCCTCCTCTTGTCGCCAACGGGGCTATGGGGGCACATATGGGTGTTGCGGGACCTCTCCCCCATCCGGTCTAAGTGTGACCGGACCTTCGACCTTGCTCAAGTTAGGGCGAGGTTCTCCTCCTGTCCCTAACTCCTGTCCCTAACAGGGCTGTGGGGGCACATATGGGCGTTGTAGGGCCTCTCCCTCCATCCGATCTAAGGATAACCGGGCCTTCGACTTTGCTCAAGTTAGGACGAGGTTCTCCTCCTGTCCCTAACAGGACTGTGGGGGCACATATGGGCGTTGCAGGGCCTCTCCCCCCATCCGTCTAAGGGTAATCGGGCCTTCGACTTTACTCATGTTAGGAAAGGTTCTCCTCCTGTCCCTAACATGACTGTGGAGGCGCATATGGGCGCTGCTTGGCCTCTCCCCCCATCCGGTCTAAGGAGAACCGGGCCTTCGACTTTGCTCAAGTTAGGGCGAGGTTCTCCTCCTGTCCCTAACAGGGCTGTGGGGGCACATATGGGCATTGCAGGGCCTCTCCCCCCATCCAGTCTAAGGAGAACAGACCTTCGACTTTGCTAATGTTAGGACGAGGTTCTCCTCCTGTCCCTAACATGACTGTGGGGGCACATATGGGTGCTGCAGGGCCTCCCCCATCCGGTCTAAGGAGAACCAGGCCTTCGACTTTGCTCAAGTTAGGGCGAGGTTCTCCTCCTATCCCTAACAGGACTGTGGGGCACATATGGGCGTTGCAGGATCTCTCCCCATCCGGTCTAAGGAGAACCGGGCCTTCGACTTTGCTAATGTTAGGGCGAGGTTCTCCTCCTGTCCCTAACATGGCTGTGGGGGTGCATATGAGCGCTGCAGGGCCTCTCCCCCATCCGGTCTAAGGAGAATCGGACCTTCAGTTTTATCGAGACGAAGTTCTCCTTCTGCTCCCGACACGGTTTGTTTTGACTGTCCTGTCGATATAGGCTCGTGCCAAGAGAGGAGACATGTAGATATAAAATTTTTATTTAAAATAAAGTTATCGGTAATACATTCGTAAGTTTTTCGAGCTCCATGGTCGTGGGAGGTCTGCTCCTCCGAGCTCCTTGGGTAATAAGAGAGCCGGACTACTTCTTTGACTTCGTACGGACCTTCCCAGTTTGGGGCAAGCTTCCCTCGATCCTGAGGTTGCGAGACAACGGCTCGTCGAAGCACTAGATCTCCTGCTCTAAAGACTTTATTCTTGACCCGAATTGTAATAACGGGCGACTTTCTGTCTGTAGGCTGCCATCCGAACTTGAGCTACCTCTCGCTTTTCTTCCAGTAAGTCGAGGTTGGCTTTAAGACCTTGCGAATTGTGATGTTCGTTGAATGCCACGACTCGTGTCGATGGGAGTTTAAGCTCAATTGGGATAACAGCCTCCGTTCTGAAGGCTAGAGCGAAGGGGGTCTCCCCCGTGGGCAGTCTTTGGATAGTTCGGTACGCTCACAGCACATGATAAAGTTCATCTGCCTAAGTTTCCTTCGCCTTTTCGAGCCTTGTCTTGATCCCCTGCAGCAGGGTTTTGTTGGTCACTTCAGCTTCGCCGTTCGCCTGAGGATGGGCTACTGATGTGAAGTTGTGGGAGATGTTTAGGTCCTCACAAAATTCGATGAATCTCGCTCCCGTGAATTACCGCCCATTATCAGTAATTAGGGTTCTCGGCAGGCCGAACCTGCAAACGATTGACTTCCAGACGAAGTCTTGCACTTTAGCTTCTGTGATTTTCGCCAGCAGTTCGGCCTCAACCCACTTGGTGAAATAGTCAATCGCTACCAGGAGGAACTTCCTCCGCCCCGACACCACAGGAAAGGATCCAAGGATATCCATCCCCCATTGCGCAAAAGGCCATGGGACACTCAAGGGTGTAAGCTCGATGGCGGGCTGTCTCTGGATATTGGCATATCTCTGACATCGGTCACACTTTCTGACGTATTCAATCGAGTCACGATGCATTGTCGGCCAGTAATATCCTTGGCAGAGCAACTTGTGGGATAAGGATCTAGCCCCCAGATGGCTTCCGCAGGTTCCTTCATGCACCTCCCACAAGGTGTATTCAGCTTCCGAAGGCCGGAGGCATTTTAAAAGGGGCAGAGAGTATGATCTCTTATACAACTTATCCTCATAAAGGATGTATCGGGAGGCTTGATTTCTGAGCTTTCGAGCTTCTTTTGCATCATGAGGGAGAACTCCGTCCCTGAGATATGCCATCAGTGGGTCGATCCAACTGGGCTCATGATCAATTTCCATCACGGACCGCGATTCTTCCGTACTTGGGCACTTCAGAACTTCAAAGAGAACATCCTTGGGCAATTCAGCTGGAGCCAGCGTAGCTAGTTTGGAGAGAAGATCAGTCCTGTATTTTTCATTCTTGGAATCTGCCTGATGTGGAAGCTACTAAAGGCGGGGACAAGCTCCTTTACCTTTTCAAGATACTTAGCCATGCTGTCCTCCCACGCTTCATAGTTTTCGTTGACTTGTCCCACTACCAATTGGGAGTCGCTGTGAACTTAGAGCCGATCTACTTCCAATTCTTTGGCGATCCTTAACCCTGCGATCAAAGCTTCATATTCAGCTCCATTGTTTGTTGCGGGAAACTCAAAGCGCAGAACGTACTCCACGACGACTCCCTCTGGACTGATCAAGATCAGGCCCGCGCCTGCGCCCGACATGTTGGAAGACCCGTCCACGTAGAGGGCCCAAAAGCAACCAGGGAGGTCGGCTTCTTCTTCAGGGGAGTTCAGTCGGGCTCAAGGTCGTCCATTTCACCCTGTTCCGGTTCGGCCTCCTCCGAGATAGTGCACTCTACTATAAAATCTGCCAATATCTGGGCTTTTACCATCGGTCTGGGTCGATAGTTGATGTCGAATTCGGTGAGCTCGATCGCCCATTTCGTCATCCTCCCGAAGGCATCTGTCCGGTGCAGAATCGCCTTGATCGACTGGTCGGTGAGTAACGTTATGGTGTGCCCTTGGAAGTAGGGTCGGAGCCTCCGGGCTGTAATCAACAAGGCGTAAGTTAGTTTCTCTAATTTAGTATACCTGATTTCGGCATCTCTCAACGCGCGACTGACGTAGTAGATTGATCGTTGAATTTTTGCCTCTTCCTTAACAAGGACTGCTGCGAGAGCCATAGGGGAGACCGCCAGGTACAAAAATAGCTCCTCTCCAGGCTCGGGCTTTGCCAACAACGGAGGCGAGCCGAGGTAGCTTCTTAGCTCTTCGAATGCCTGTTGGCACTCAGGGGTCCAATAGAAGTTCTTCGGCCGCTTGAGGGTTTGGAAGAAGGGTAAGCACCATTCGACCGATCTCGCGACGAAGCGATTCAGGGCTGCTACCCTCCCTGTAAGGCGTTGAACCTCTTTTATCGATTTCGAGGCGGCCATCTCCTAGATGGCGCGAATTTTCTCTGGATTGGCTTCAATCCCACACTGCGACACTCCGAAGGCACATTTAGTCGGGTTCAGCTTCATCTTATATTTTCAGAGGGCGCCGAAGGTGTCCTCGAGGTCGGTGACATGGTTCATGGAAGATTTGCTTTTCACAAGCATGTCGTCCACGTAGACCTCCATGTTGCGGCCGATCTGCTCCTTGAAGATTTTGTTCACCAGTCGCTGATAGGTCGCACCTGTATTTTTGAGGCCAAATGGCATGACCCTGTAACAGTAAAGGCCATGGTTAGTAATGAAAGCAATCTTTTCTTCGTCTTCCGGTGCCATCCTGATTTGGTTATAGCCAGAGAATGCGTCCATAAAGGTGAGAAGCTCATAGCCTGAGGTCGCATCCACCAGTTGATCAATTCTGGGCAGAGGGTAGCTGTCCTTTGGGTAGGCTTTATTCAGCTTTTTGAAGTCTATACACATCCTCCACTTGCCGTTTGCCTTTTTGAGTAGGACAACGTTGGAAATCCAGTCAGGATAATTGACTTCTCTAATGAATCCGACTTTCAGGAGTTTGTCCACTTCCTCGGCTATCGCTTTCTGCCTCTCCGATGAGTGACCTCAGATTTTTTCTTTCGTCGGTCGATGCTTTGGATCGACGGCCAAATGGTGCTCCATGACTTCCATGTCAATCTCTGGCATGTCTGCTGGAATCCAAGCGAAAACGTCCGCATTCTTTCGTAGAAAATCGACCAGATGCACCCGCATCTCTTTCCCCAGGTTGGAGCCGATCTTCACCACATGCTCCGTATTCCCGTCGTTCAAAAAGATCGAAACCAGATCTTCGATTGGGCCTCCCCTCTCCTCAGCGAGGTCGTCGTGGGCCGCCCCTCTCCTCAGCGAGATCGTCGCGGGCGTCCAGCCCATCAACTGGACAGAGGTCGGATTGGTCACTTCTTTGCAAGGCTATGTTGTAGCAGTGTCTGGCCAGGGCTTGGTCTCCCCTGACTTCTCCGACCCCCTGATTGGTAAGGAATTTCAATTTCAAATGGTAGGTTGACACGACGGCCTGGAGAGCGTTGAGGCTAGATCGGTCGAGGATTGCGTTGTAGGCTGACAGCGTCTTCACCACCAGAAAATTCACCAGAGCCCTGAATTATCTTGGATATCAACCCGCAGCTACAGTCAAAGTTATCACTCCCTCCATCGGGACAGCATCGCCGATAAACCCTACCAGAGGGGAGCTAATCGGTCCCAAATGGCCGTCAAGGATGGACATTCTTGAGAAGGCATCGTAGAACAGAATGTCGGCCGAACTTCCATTGTCGACAAGAATGCGGCGGACGTCGTAGTTAGCTATATTCAAGGAAACTACAACCGCGTCGTTATGAGAAAATTGAACTCCCCGAGCATCTCCTTCAGTGAAAGTTATGGATTCCTCAATCTTTTGCCGCTTGGGA
>NC_025996.2:112852228-112898798 GCF_000442705.2 Elaeis guineensis
TTGCCAACGTATATGCCCCCGTTGGCGGGGTCCTCAACATAGTCAGGTTGTCAATTCTTATTGTTTCTTATATCATAATTCTTCATAAATCATGTTTCATATTCTAATTTCGATAATAAAACATATAATCATGTAGTATCGAAATCAATCAATATAATGCATCATGAAATCAATATATTCAATCATGCTTCATCATAACATTTCAAATAAGATATTTTCATAACAAAAATACCATTCATCCAATTCATGCATCGTTTCACAAATCATATCAGAAGAATACACTATAATTTGCCGATGAATCTAGAAAAGGTGAAACATTACTTACCTCGAACGCATTCCAATAAATCCATAAAATTCTATAAATTTTCTTCCAAAAATTCTGTTCGTAGATCATATCGCGATATCCCATGATCAAACATCCACAATCCTATACAGAATCAATTTGAATAATTAGAAAGAATACGAATTCTATATTTCAACGGTTTAGATTGGGTCCGATCATCTAATTTCATCTAATCAAAATCTAATTAGGACCTAAACGATCCAAAGTTTGACTATCAGATCAAATCGGATTCAAAGTGATAGGACCAAGGTTTCTTCATCGATTTCATAAAATCAAGTGGAGAGAGAAAATCAGAGGAGAGAGAATTCATGAGGTACAATTCGAATTGATCAGGTGACACAATCCAACATTACGATGGGTCCAATATCTCGATTGGTGAAATCAATGTGATCAAATCAAGTCATGGCTAGATCGGAATCATGGATGATCAAATCTAAAGATTCATGGTCTGATTAGAGTGGGTGCCAGTACGTTGTCTGACAATCATGGATCAAGGTTCTTCATTAGAATCAGATCAGACTTATTAAAAGAAATTTCTTCATTCACTAACCTTTTTTAGAGAGAGAATCAATCAAGAGAGAGAATATTTTAGAGAGAGAAAATTCTAGAGAGAGAAAATTCTAGAGAGAGAAAATTCATCTTGAATTCTTCAGACAATATGATTCAACAAATTCTGATTGATCATATCAAATCATGTTAAAATTATCATGTGGATAATTAAATAAGATCATGAGAAATAAAATCTAAAAATACTTGATCTGATCAAAGTGGATGTCGGTGTACCGTCCGACGATCACGGATCAAAAATCCATCACGAGGATCATTTAAATTCATCATCATTCTTCTCAAAATTCTAGAAATCTTAGGAGAGATAATCTAGAGAGAGAATTCTAGAGAGAGAAAGTAGAGAGAGAAAATCCAATTCTAGAGAGAGAAAAATACTAATTCAAGCTGAAGAGAGAGAGGGAAGAGAGAGAAACTCTCTTTCTCATATTTTATTATTTATCTCATTATTTATTAATTAATTTTATTTTTCTCTTTCTTCTTTTCTTTCTTTCTCTCTCTTTTTTTTTTCTTTTTCTTCATGGAAGAGAGAGAAGAGAAAATCCTATTTATTATTATTATATTATTATTATTTTATTTTTATTCTTTCTTTTTTTTTTTCTTTTTTCTTTTTTCTTTTTCCTTTTCTTTTTTTTTCTTTTCTTTTTCTTCTTTTTCTTTTCTTTTTTTCTTTTCTTTTTTTTTTCTTTTCTTTTTCTTTTTCTTTTCCTTCTTCTTCTTCTTCTTTTCTTCCCGGGCTTTCATTGGGCCGAAACAGGGGACCTAGAGGTCCCCGTGCCTTGATCGATCGATCACGGCCATCTTATGGCCGGAGGTGGCCGGCGGCAACGGCCGACTCTCCCGGGTTCGGAGAGACCAGGGCCGGCGGTCGGCGTGACCGTCGGCGCCGGAAAATTAGAGGAAAGAGGCGGCGAACAGGGGGTTTCTTTCTCCAACTAAATCCGGCGACACCCGTCGCCGGCCATCGTGCACACAGGCACGGGAAAGAAGGGAGAGAAGAGAGGGAGAGGAGGGAGACCTTACCACAACCTCCGGTGACCCCCACCGGCGAGAAATCGCGGCGAACACGGGTCGAGGAGTCACGGCTTCAAACGGGAAAATCGGAGAAAAATCTCCGGCAATCGACGGCGACGGAAAGGTCTACCCATAGAGGAGAGGGGAAGGGTTCTTATAGAGCTCGTCCTAGGGTCTTTCAATGGCCCTAGGACTCCGATTCTTGATCGGAGAAGAGGAAGACTCCGATCGGGAGTCTTCCTGCTCTGTTTTCTTTTTTTTTTTTTTTTTTTTTTGTTTAATGGGCTTTAGTGGGCTTGGTTTGGGCTATAACATTCTTCACTCCTAAAAAGAAATTTCGTCCTCGAAATTTTCATACCTGTAGTCTCGAAGAGCTGGAGATATTTTTGCTTGAGTCTTCATAGTTTCTTACTTGAATCTCATCCTCAAATATTTCAAAATTCTAATTCTTAATACAAATTCATTCTTAAATCATTTCATAAAGAAAAAGTCAATACATTAATATCAATCTGATACGGAACTATTCATTTTCTTATTCATCAAGATCAACATCTCAAAGATTTTCAATATTTCAAGATTTCAAAATTATGATCTCATTTTCTGTAAAAATTAATATTCAATATCTCATGACTCAAATTAAAATCAAATCTATCTCTTGTGAATAGAAAAAGATCAATGTCTCTATTCTTGCATAAGAACTTCATTCATCATTAAGTCATTTCATAAAGATCAATATCACCATTGTTGATTGAAATCAATATCACTATTTTCTAGTCATTGAAGTTCTCTTACTCAAACCCTCAAACTCTTAAATATTCTAATTCTTGAAGCAAATTTTATCATTAAGTCATTCCATAATAAAAATCAATAACTCAAAAATTGATCTAAATCAAAACTATATTTTTCTTATAATCAAAAATCAATGCCTCTATTCTAAGTAAGTATATCAATTTTCTTTATCTAAACATTAACAACTCTTAATTAATCGATTCATTATCAAATTATGAATAACTCCATTCTATCTTTTGTAGAACAATCGTCAATATCAACAGATAACCTCAATCTTTTTCATTCAATCTGAGAAATAATAATAATCAAAAGAGTTCTAACTTCAAATTTCATTATACCCTGGAGATAATTATTTGAGTATACTAATCTAAGATCAAAATTATCATTCGATAAACAATCTCAAATTCTTCTTAATAAATAAAGAATTATAAAATTTAATTCTAGAATAGAGAAAATTTATCTCTAAATATTCTAAATCTAAAATCAAAAATCAAAGGTCCACTCATCCTAGAATTAGGATGCTAATTATTTTTGTAGCATAGTAGGTGGAAGCACTACTTTTAAAAATCACATTAGGATATCTAAATTTTTTTTTTTTTATATCAAACTATATCATTTATTATAATTCTTTGACTTAGAGAATCAACATTCCTGACTTACTCAAAGTAGTTCAGATTACCATGCTTCCGCTGCGCACTCTGATCTAACAATCAAAATTTCTTAGGTTCACCAAAAAAAAGTTGGATCAAATTATTTCTTTATCCTAAAATTTCAAATTTCAATTGAAATCAAAGATTAACTTTCGATTCTCATTCATATCTTTACTGATGTACAATAATCTTGATTAACCCTTGAGTCCAATATCATATTTAAACCATCGTATAGATTTACTATAATCAATATGAATCAAATCTTAATTCTCATATCAATTCAATTCGAAAATTTTCAAACCAAAAATCCTTATAAGTCAAATTAATGAAGAAAAGAAAAATACTTCGATGCTCCACCAAATTTGGACATAATCTTAATATATAAGAACTTCAAATCATTATTTTTTTTTTCTAAAATTTCTATCATCAGGATCTTCAATATCTATCAAATATCCTTTCATAATAATCATACAAGCTTCAAAAATCAAATCTCCATTTAATAATAGATTCAATTAGGGACCTCATTAACAAAAGCAAAGGAACTCCATATCAATTTCTAAATCTCAATTTTCTAAATTGTAAATTCACATGGATCTCTTAATCTGAGATAAATATAAATCAGATCTTTTATCTTAATCTGAAGATATCAATTTTTCATTAACAACCTCAACAATAATATCAGAAAATCTCTTGATCAACTTAGATACGAAGTCTTTAAATTAAAATTTCATACACATCATGTAGTCTCCAATAGACATAATAAAATCCATTATTTAGATCTAAGGATGATGATTAAAGCTTCCAATATGATGAATATTCTACAACCTCATAATCGATTTCATCAATAAGAAATAGGTTTCTTTGCAATATCCTCAAATATACATTCATCCCAATATGCCACTTTATATATAATCCACATATCAAATTCAATTTCGATAAATATTCCAATCAAGCATCATAAAAAAAAACTTTCTTAGCCCATTCTGGAATAACATTTTATCGTCAAGTCTTTATCTTGCTAGTATCATAGTCAACTTCTCAACTAGAAGTAATATCATAGTATTATTCTCACATCGAATTTGAACTTACGATTCACTTGAATAATCAATGATCAATTTAATAACCATAATGCACAATACAATTTTATATCAATCCTTTTGTGATTACTTTCGATCAAGATCTAACTAATCATATCATGATCAATAGATCATCCATCATATTTCAAATTCTATATGTTATAATCTATTGTGATCCTTTCAAACAAAATCTCAATATTTAATCAAAATTTATAAATATTTCTCCAACTACAATCATCAAAGATCTACACTATAATGTCCCTGGTGTCTATCCACTTACACCCATTCTATATCTGATTCTATGTTTCATAATTCATCCACTTATGCTCTGATACCATATTAATTGTCACGCCTCCGACCCGAGATTGTGAATCGAGGGTCATGGCAACCGCCGCATACTCATAGAAAACTCTTCCCATAAGCATGCAAGGCATCTTATCATACTATCCTAAAACAACAGCGGAATAATTAGTCAATAATTTAAATCCAAAATATAACGATCTAAATTTTTTCTTTAATATCTTAATAAATTCAACAATAATTTAAAGGCTTTGCATCAAATTCAATAAGCCTTCCAACCTAAAATAAAAGTACGAAGATTCTGCTTCTGATCACTCTTCTATTCATATCTTGTATCATCTTAATTCCTCAACATCTGTAAAAACAGTAAAATAAGAGGTAATGAGCTAGACAGCCCAGTAAGCAACGATCACTTCTCAACAGATTTCATCAGGCATATAAGTAAATAATCATTTATAGAAAATAAGCATATAGAGTTCATCAATTCGAAATCAATTTCAATTATGCAATATAATTCATGCCAAATTCATTTCTTTTTCGAAATTTCAAGTTTCTTTCGGGATTTCAATTTCTTTTGTTCTTCAATTTCTTTTCGTCAACCATGAGCTATGACCACATTATCCCTGTGGCAGGGTCATAATACCGCGTATCTGCTTGCGGTGGGCTGCGAATCATCTGGCAGCCAAGTCCTTTGGAACCGCTGGTCTAACTGACGGTTTTGTCGCTGGTCTATCTGGCGACATGTCGCTGGTCTTACTGGCGACACAAATCCTCAGGACAGTCAATTGCCAACGTATATGCCCCCGTTGGCGGGGTCCTCAACATAGTCAGGTTGTCAATTCTTATTGTTTCTTATATCATAATTCTTCATAAATCATGTTTCATATTCTAATTTCGATAATAAAACATATAATCATGTAGTATCGAAATCAATCAATATAATGCATCATGAAATCAATATATTCAATCATGCTTCATCATAACATTTCAAATAAGATATTTTCATAACAAAAATACCATTCATCCAATTCATGCATCGTTTCACAAATCATATCAGAAGAATACACTATAATTTGCCGATGAATCTAGAAAAGGTGAAACATTACTTACCTCGAACGCATTCCAATAAATCCATAAAATTCTATAAATTTTCTTCCAAAAATTCTGTTCGTAGATCATATCGCGATATCCCATGATCAAACATCCACAATCCTATACAGAATCAATTTGAATAATTAGAAAGAATACGAATTCTATATTTCAACGGTTTAGATTGGGTCCGATCATCTAATTTCATCTAATCAAAATCTAATTAGGACCTAAACGATCCAAAGTTTGACTATCAGATCAAATCGGATTCGAAGTGATAGGACCAAGGTTTCTTCATCGATTTCATAAAATCAAGTGGAGAGAGAAAATCAGAGGAGAGAGAATTCATGAGGTACAATTCGAATTGATCAGGTGACACAATCCAACATTACGATGGGTCCAATATCTCGATTGGTGAAATCAATGTGATCAAATCAAGTCATGGCTAGATCGGAATCATGGATGATCAAATCTAAAGATTCATGGTCTGATTAGAGTGGGTGCCAGTACGTTGTCTGACAATCATGGATCAAGGTTCTTCATTAGAATCAGATCAGACTTATTAAAAGAAATTTCTTCATTCACTAACCTTTTTTAGAGAGAGAATCAATCAAGAGAGAGAATATTTTAGAGAGAGAAAATTCTAGAGAGAGAAAATTCTAGAGAGAGAAAATCCATCTTGAATTCTTCAGACAATATGATTCAACAAATTCTGATTGATCATATCAAATCATGTTAAAATTATCATGTGGATAATTAAATAAGATCATGAGAAATAAAATCTAAAAATACTTGATCTGATCAAAGTGGATGTCGGTGTACCGTCCGACGATCACGGATCAAAAATCCATCACGAGGATCATTTAAATTCATCATCATTCTTCTCAAAATTCTAGAAATCTTAGGAGAGATAATCTAGAGAGAGAATTCTAGAGAGAGAAAGTAGAGAGAGAAAATCCAATTCTAGAGAGAGAAAAATACTAATTCAAGCTGAAGAGAGAGAGGGAAGAGAGAGAAACTCTCTTTCTCATATTTTATTATTTATCTCATTATTTATTAATTAATTTTATTTTTCTCTTTCTTCTTTTCTTTCTTTCTCTCTCTTTTTTTTTCTTTTTCTTCATGGAAGAGAGAGAAGAGAAAATCCTATTTATTATTATTATATTATTATTATTTTATTTTTCTTCTTTCTTTTTTTTTTTCTTTTTTCTTTTTTCTTTTTCCTTTTCTTTTTTTTTCTTTTCTTTTTCTTCTTTTTCTTTTCTTTTTTTCTTTTCTTTTTTTTTTCTTTTCTTTTTCTTTTTCTTTTCCTTCTTCTTCTTCTTTTCTTCCCGGGCTTTCATTGGGCCGAAACAGGGGACCTAGAGGTCCCCGTGCCTTGATCGATCGATCACGGCCATCTTATGGCCGGAGGTGGCCGGCGGCAACGGCCGACTCTCCCGGGTTCGGAGAGACCAGGGCCGGCGGTCGGCGTGACCGTCGGCGCCGGAAAATTAGAGGAAAGAGGCGGCGAACAGGGGGTTTCTTTCTCCAACTAAATCCGGCGACACCCGTCGCCGGCCATCGTGCACACAGGCACGGGAAAGAAGGGAGAGAAGAGAGGGAGAGGAGGGAGACCTTACCACAACCTCCGGTGACCCCCACCGGCGAGAAATCGCGGCGAACACGGGTCGAGGAGTCACGGCTTCAAACGGGAAAATCGGAGAAAAATCTCCGGCAATCGACGGCGACGGAAGGGTCTACCCATAGAGGAGAGGGGAAGGGTTCTTATAGAGCTCGTCCTAGGGTCTTTCAATGGCCCTAGGACTCCGATTCTTGATCGGAGAAGAGGAAGACTCCGATCGGGAGTCTTCCTGCTCTGTTTTCTTTTTTTTTTTTTTTTTTTTGTTTAATGGGCTTTAGTGGGCTTGGTTTGGGCTATAACATTTCTAGATAGAAACATCAATCATCAAAAGACCCTACCAAATAGTGAACAAATATAAGGGAAATTCAGTAAGTAAAAATTTTGGACAGCAATAGTGAACGAAATCTAAAATTAGCACTCCAAACATCAATCCTAACCGAAAAATCATAACAACTGTTATCTGATGTGTACCTATGCAAGTTAAATGTAAACTTGCATAACTTACATTTCAGATTATTTTCTCAATTGGAGTTATAAACTCTACCCACTGTCCAACAACCCCATGGGCTTAAAACTTACATTTCAGATGTTCAAAACTTCATTAAAAATTATCTTGCATGATGAAAGCGGGATAGAAAGCATTTGCAAAAACCTGAAAACTTGAGTTTCTGTTGGGGTGTTGGAAGTGGAGGAAATGAAAATGTGAAAATAGGTAATAGGCATCACCATATTTTTACAGGCGATTATACCTACTGCCTGGATAAAACCTCAATCTTCTCAAGAAAATAAACAGACTTCTAAAGATATCAGCATGTTGAAAAATAAGCTCTGGAACATTTTAAAAAGTAAGCAACAGAGGCATTTTCTGACCACTAAGCACATCAATCAAAATAACACAACATTATCATAAGGTATATTTGAAGAGAAGGAAGCTAATTTGTTCGTGAACCCTTCTGCAAAGCCAACAACATAGAATATAGAAAAATTTCCAGACAGAAACATCAACCATCTAAAGACCCTGTGTCACGCCCCCAGCCCGAGATCGCGAGCAGGAGATCATGGCAACCGCCGCATACTTATGAAGAACTCTCTCCATAAGCATGCAAAGCATCTCATCACGATATCAATGCATCACAGCGGAATAAATTCAAATAATTATTATTCAACTTTAATTCAAGTAATTAAAATAAATATCTTACATCCAATAAAATTTTACTAACAATAAAACAATAGATCTAAGTTCAATGAAGTTGACAATGCTAAATCTCGCCTCTAAAAGCTCTGTCCCAATATTTCTTCCCACGCTCGAAATTAATTATCTAAATCTGAAAAATAGAAAGAAAGGTAATGAGCTAGACAGCCCAGTAAGTAACAAATATCTTAACTAGATATTTCAGATATTATATAATTTCCAAGAACAATGTTGTAAATAAACATAAAAATATATTTCACGCTGATTTAATACAAATTCAATATTTTGAATATTCACATTTAATATAATCATAAATCCGAATCGATTCAAAACACTGTAACTCAACAGCCTCGACTATGACCAACGTTTAACCCCCATTGGCGGGGTCCACAGAATATCAGCGCACAACCCCCACTGGCAGGGTCCACAAATACCAGCGCACAACCCCCACTGGTAGGGTCCACAAATACCAGCGCACAACCCCACTGGCAGGGTCCACTGAGTACCAACGTATAATCCCCATTGGCGGGGCCCACTGAAAACATAGTTAGGCTGAGAGCATAAATTCGATCTGTATCAAAACACTTTGTATCATAATATATCATAAATAATTCATTGAACATGTGCATAAATCGACATACCATAATATTTCAAAAAAGCACTTTTCTTTCAAAACAAAATTTCATGAATCATGCATAATTTCAGAGAATAATTATTTATTTTCAGAATAAATATAAAAATATCTCCAGAAGATGATTCATTGCTTACCTTTCACAGAGCACTGAATGAATAGATCGACTAACTTCTAGGAGATTCTTCCATGCCTATTATCCAAAATTATATTTTTATATTAATTTTAATTCAAAATTAAATCTAACAAATTCCAAAATCAAAATCTCACTTAAAATCAGACTCTTCTCTAAACTTGATCAAAATCATCAGATGAAGCCTTACACTTCGCTAATCCTAGAGAAATAGCTTTAGAGAGAGAGAAATCCATCAAGAGAGAGAAACAATCTAGAGAGAGAAAATTCTAAAGAGAGAAAGTAGAGAGAGAAAGTTCAATTCCAGAAAGAGAAGTCAGGGTTCAGACTGAAAGAAGAGAGAGAAACTCTCTCTCTCTCATCATTTTTTTATTTATTTTTTTATTTTATTTATTTATTTATTTATTTATTTATATATATATAAATATATATATATATATTTTTTGTTATTATTATTATTATTATTATATTTATTCTTTTCTTTTCTTTTTCTCTTTTTCTTCTTTTTCTTTTCTTTTTTTTTTTCTCTTTTTCTTCTTCTTTCTTTCTTTTTCTTCTTTTTCTTTTTCTTTCTTTTTCTTGGTTCCTTCCAGGCCGAACAGAGGACGGTAGTCCTCCGGCCTTGACCGACTGTTCGAGCCATGGCCGCCACGGTGGAGGTCGGCGGCAGACGGGGGCCTCTCCCCCGGTCACGGAGGAGCGTGGCCGGCGATCGATTCCGATCGCCGGCGCCGGAAAATCCAAGGAAAAAGGCCCAAAAATAGGGTGTCTTTCCCGACCGAAAGATCGACGACACTCGTCGCCGACCGCCTCAAGCATAGGTACGGGAAGATAGGGAAGGAAGAGAGGAAGGAAAGGAAGACTCACCTCGGCCTCTGATGACCTCGTCGGCGGCAGTCACGGCAAGAAATCAAAACAGTGACCGCGGCTTTACTTCGGAAAAATCGGAGGGAAGGAGAGAAAGAAGAGGCCGATGTTCGGTCTCAAGGGAGAGGGGGTCTTCTTATAGAGGACTCTAGGACTCCAAGGGGTCCTAGGAGTCCTGATTTTGCCCGGTCTCGTCGGAGAAGAAGACTCCTGTCTTCTTCCCGGTTTCATCCCCTGTTTTTTTTTTTTTTTCATTTTGGTGGGCTGAGATTAGGCTTGGGCTTGGACTAGGTTTTGGGCTATCACATTCTTCACCCCTAAAAAGAAATTTCGTCCTCAAAATTTTTCATTCCTGTCACCATTGTATTGGAAGCCTGTGGATTCTGTTGAGTAAGCGCATAAACTCTTCCCTAGGTTTTAAAAATCTGTCCGCCACCCTTATGTTGTCCTTCATGAGTTCTTTTGCCAGCTTGATTTTCAGTATTTAGCGGGCAGCTAGCAATTTTTTGATCCATCTGACCACATTTGAAACAAGCACCGATATTCCAATAGCAATCCTTGTCTGCATGATTTTTGCCACATCTGGAGCACGGCTCACCATCAATCTGTTGAGTCTTATTGTTTACTGCTCCCTTAACTGATCTTTTGATGTTTTTATTATTCTGCCCTTGTGTATCATTTGATTGTGCTCTCTTTCTTTGCCTTCTTTCCCTTTCCATGCGTTCTTCATTGATTTTCCTTTCAATTATCAGTGCTTTGTTTACCACATCTGCATAAGTTGTCAATTCATATGGAACCACTTGTTTTTGAATTTCAGTTCTCAGTCCCATCTCGAACTTGTGAACACGTTCTTGCTCACCATCCACTAATCTCGGAGCAAATTTTGCTAACTCTATAAATTTTGCTTCATATTCAGTCACACTCATACTCTTCTGCTTCAAATAAATAAACTCTTGCTCTTTCTGAATCCTTATACTCCAAGAAAATACTGATCATAGAATGCAATCCGAAATCTTTCCCAAGTAAGTATTTCGCCGTCTTGTTCATGCTTGCGCTGTAGTCGCTGACACCAGTTGTATGCTTCTCCTTGTAGTAAATAAGCTGCATATCGAATCTTTTCTTCATCAAGACACTCTTGGACAGTGAAGGCCTTCTCCATCTCCATTATCCAGTTGTCAGCCTTCAAAGGTTCAGTAGTCCCCTTGAAAGCTGGAGGGGCAAGCTTTTTAAATTCTGAAATATTGTTCCGTTGTACTGGTTGCTCTCCATGTTGTGGTGGTAGATGTTGATGTTGTTGTGTTTCTCGTTGTATCTGCTGTTGTTCAAACATTTGCTGCTGTATTTGTTGTTGCGCTTGTACCATCCTGATTAGGATCTGCATTAACTGAGCCATATCTGGTTCTTGACGTGCTCTCGAAGTACTCCCATTAGGATCTACGACTCCCCCCTCCTGAGGGATGCCACTGGTCGGATGGAGAGTGCTATCATCCCGTGGTTGTGATGTCCCTCTTGCAATTCTTTGAGTAGTTCTTGTCATTCTACGGGGAGGCATGGTAACCTTGTAGTAGTAAAACCTTATTAGATTTATTTATCTATTTGTTAGGATGGGTTTATTATGATGCTCATACTCTAACGTCCCAATATTCCTAATGTTTACCCACCTACACTCATACTATGTAAAATTCTATGTGTCATAATTTATCCACTTATGCTCTGATACCATATTAATTGTCACGTCCCCAGCCCGAGATCGCGAGCAGGAGGTCACGGCAACCGCCGCATACTTATGAAGAACTCTCTCCATAAGCATGCAAGGCATCTCATCACGATATCAATGCATCACAGCGGAATAAATTCAAATAATTATTATTCAACTTTAATTCAAGTAATTAAAATAAATATCTTACATCCAATAAAATTTTACTAATAATAAAACAATAGATCTAAGTTCAATGAAGTTGACAATGCTAAATCTCGCCTCTAAAAGCTCTGTCCCAATATTTCTTCCCACGCTCAAAATTAATTATCTAAATCTGAAAAATAGAAAGAAAGGTAATGAGCTAGACAGCCCAGTAAGTAACAAATATCTTAACTAGATTTTTCAGATATTATATAATTTTCAAGAACAATGTTGTAAATAAACATAAAAATATATTTCACGCTGATTTAATACAAATTCAATATTTTCGAATATTCACATTTAATATAATCATAAATCTGAATCGATTCAAAATACTCGTAACTCAACAGCCTCGACTATGACCAACGTTTAACCCCATTGGCGGGGTCCACAGAATATCAGCGCGCAACCTCCACTGGCAGGGTCCACAAATACCAGCGCACAACCCCCATTGGTAGGGTCCACAAATACCAGCGCACAATCCCCACTGGCAGGGTCCACTGAGTACCAACGTATAATCCCCATTGGCGGGGCCCACTGAAAATATAGTTAGGCTGAGAGCATAAATTCGATCTGTATCAAAATACTTTGTATCATAATATATCATAAATAATTCATTGAACATGTGCATAAATCGACATACCATAATATTTCAAAAAAGTACTTTTCTTTCAAAACAAAATTTCATGAATCATGCATAATTTTAGAGAATAATTATTTATTTTCAGAATAAATATAAAAATATCTCGAGAAGATGATTCATTACTTACCTTTCACAGAGCACTGAATGAATAGATCGACTAACTTTAGGAGATTTTTCCGTGCCTATTATCCAAAATTATATTTTTACATTAATTTTAATTCAAAATTAAATCTAACAAATCCCAAAATCAAAATCTCACTTAAAATCAGACTCTTCCCTAAACTCGATCAAAATCATCAGATGAAGCCTTACACTTCGCTAATCCTAGAGGAATAGCTTTAGAGAGAGAAAAATCCATCAAGAGAGAGAAACAATCTAGAGAGAGAAAATTCTAAAGAGAGAAAGTCCAATTCCAGAGAGAGAAGTCAGGTTCAGACTGAAAGAAGAGAGAGAAGAGAGAGAAACTCTCTCTCTCATCATTTTTTTATTTATTTTTTTATTTTATTTATTTATTTATTTATTTATTTATTTATATATATAAGTATATATATATATATTTTGTTATTATTATTATTATTATTATATTTATTCTTTTCTTTTCTTTTTCTCTTTTCTTCTTTTTCTTTTCTTTTTTTTTCTCTTTTTCTTCTTCTTTCTTTCTTTTTCTTCTTTTTCTTTTTCTTTCTTTTTCTTGGTTCCTTCTAGGCCGAACAGAGGACGGTAGTCCTCCGGCCTTGACCAGCCGTTCGAGCCATGGCCGCCGCGGCGGAGGTCGGCGGCAGACGGGGGCCACTCTCCCGGTCACGGAGGAGCGAATCGATCGCCGGCGCCGGAAAATCCAAGGAAAAAGACCCAAAAACAGGGTGTCTTTCCCGACCGAAAGATCGGCGACACTCGTCGCCGGCCGCCTCAAGCATAGGTACGAGAAGATAGGGAAGGAAGAGATGAAGGAAAGGAAGACTCACCTCGGCCTCTGATTACCTCGTCGGCGGCAGTCACGGCGAGAAATCAAAACAGTGACCGCGGCTTTACTTCGGGAAAATCGGAGGGAAGGAGAGAAAGAAGAGGCCAATGTTCGGTCTCAAGGGAGAGGGGGTCTTTTTATAGAGGACTCTAGGACTCTGAGGGGTCCTAGGAGTCCTGATTTTGCCCGATCTCGTCGGAGAAGAAGACTCCTATCGGGAATCTTCTTCCCGGTTTCATCCCCTGTTTTTTTTTTTTTTTTTTTTCGTTTTGGTGGGCTGAGATTAGGCTTGGGCTTGGGCGAGTCTTCTTCTCGGTTTCATCCCCTGTTTTTTTTTTTTTTTTCGTTTTGATGGACTGAGATTAGGCTTGGGCTTGGGCTAGGTTTTGGGCTATCACACCCTGCCATGCTAGGATAAAGACTTGCCACCGTACCAACCACCTAATAAAAGAGCATTCATGCTTTCCCTTATCATCTGTCCTGTTGATTGATTTTTGGGTAGATGGCCTGATAAACCCAACGACAAAGACCACCGGAGGACATGCAAAACCGGATGGTCTCCTGGATTCCAATAGTATATAACTTCAATTCTATCCTCTACTTGTGGAATTTATCTCTATTTATCTATATAAAACAATCATGCTTTTGCCGCATCTCATTCACGATGGGTACGCGCAACTGTTTCCATCCACATGGGTGGCTTTTTTTCTGATCTGAAACCTTTACACATGGTGAACAAATATAAAGGAATAGTGAATGAAATCCAAGATTAGCACTCCAAACATCAACCCTAATCAAAAAATCATCAGAAAAACTTCATTTTCTCTCGGTTCCAAGAGAACCTACATCACAAAATCTCCCAAAAAAAAAAAAAAAAAGAAGAGATGGGTGTCAAAGACGGATACCAACCTGCAATGATGGGCGTCGAAGAGATGGTGCCTCTGGCGACAATGGGTTTTAGATCATCGTGGTGAGGGAGAAGGAAATCAAGCCACGGTGAGCTTGGAGCGGTGCAAGCTTTGAAGAGATTTGGAGAACGGAGGGATCTGGGGAGACTAGGGAATACAAAAGGAAATGGGCTGAATTATTAGCGCGCTTAACTTGGGTGCTGTATTTCGTGACTTTTTAATGGCAATCACACTAGAATAGCCATTATAAATATATTTTTTACGACCATTTATGGATAGTCATAATTAATATCTTGGTGCTTAATCTTTTATAGTTATTAAAAAATTATTATTAAAAAATTATCATTAAAATATATTTTTGTTGTAGTAATCTTTGATGATCTTTTTAAGGAGAATAGTGTCATGACAATCAAAATTATAAAAAAATATTACTTTATCTACTACATAGGTCAAGTATATTATAGTTACAAAAGCTTGTAAAAATTTTTTGTGGATAAAAACTTTCCTGCAGAGTTAGGCCTAGAACAAGAGAAGTATAAAAATTTATAGTGCAGTCAAAACGCCATCCATCTTTCAAAGAATCCAACATTTCATTCGAGATTCAAAAATATTGATATGAAATATCATTGGGTTCAAGATGCTTTACAGATGAAGTGGTTTTATCTTGAAAAAATCCATACTGATGACAATAGATCAGATGTGATGATTAAAATCTTGTAGAGAGAAAACGAGCTTGATGGAACCTTTCACATGAGTTGGGAAGGAGAGATTTGTTGGATGTCCCTCCTCATGTGGGACTACAATTCTTAAAAATGAAAAAAATGGAGAGAAAGGAGTCCCAGTGGGACTCGTATTTTTTGTTGGCCCTAATCTTTGGCATGATAAATAAGGACCAAGTGTTTTTGGGTAGTGTGCATGAAAGCTAGGAGAGAATGTGGAAACCAAAAGTGAGGTGCAATGACTCACAGAGCAAGGTTTCACATAACCTTTTGGTGAATCATGAAAAACGGGCGATGTGAAAGAGGGGCGGGGAAGAAGAAAAATAAAAAAAAAATATTATTTTATTAAATGATCGGATGATTGATCGTATTTCAATTGTGATGAAATTCTAATATGTTATTTCTGGTATCGAGAGCTACAAGTTGAATAATTTTGATCTTTAAAAATTTTTTTCAATAATTATTTCAAATATCCACATGATTGATGAGATCTGTTCCTATTATTTATTGAAATTCACTTTATTGGTAATGATTATTTATATTATGAAGCCAAGAGTTATTCTTGATGATATATGTGTATAACCTCTGATTGATCTAAAGAAGACTTGGAATAATCTCATTATTCTAAATAATGAAAAATTCAAATCAAAATTATGGTATTCTTTTTGTGGGTTGCTTGATTATTTTTGCTTATTAATTATCTAACTGGATCATAAAGATTATTGTTACTTTGTGATATCTTATTTAATTGCATAAAGAGAAAAAAGAAGTTTGCGGTATTATTATCTATGATTGTAATTTTTTTCAATAAAGATGTCCCTATTAAAGAGATTGAGGAGCTCTTGAGGGCTAGTTTTTTAGTGGTAAATATTATAAAAAAATTGATCAACTTTTTCATTATGCTTCTCTAGCTCGTTAAATTATTTTTCTACAGATAAAATTTACCTACGAATTGGGGGAAATGTCTTACCCACATAAGAGATGGGTAAGTCATTTTCCATTAATCAGAAAAACATCATTTTTAATTCATTCATGATATATGCTAGATATATAATACAATCTTATATATAATATAATATTATATTACTATCAGATAATAATATTTTATTATTTTAATATAACATATTATTTTAATAATATAATGTTATAGTTTAATATCTTATTTTATTATTATAATATAATAGTAATATCTTATATTATTATAATATTATATTATATTATGTTATTTTAATATATATTAATATTATATACTATATTATAATATATATAATTTTATTTTATATAATATAATTTATTATATTATATTATACTATATATACATAGATTATTTACATTTATGAATATATATATATTGTATAATATTATATATTATAACAAACAAAACATAATATATTGTAATATATTATATTATACTATACTATTATATATAATAATATTTATATAATAAAAAGATATTATAAAAAATATGAATAGATCTTAGCAACTTATTCAGGAACCTAAAAATGCAAAAGAATATGGATAATAGATTCCTGAGCTATTTTTCAATGTATAAAAGGAAATAAGTAAATTATTTTTTTATCTAAATGTTATCTAAAAAATACTTATCTAGAAAAATATAAGCTTCTAGATAAGTTTTTTACCCTTAAAAGAATAGATATTCATCCTGATAAAAGCTCCAAGGCCAGATGGTTTTTCGATATTTTTCTTTCACTATTTCTAGTATTTTCTTAAAAAGAAGGTGGTTGCCGCTATCAAGTATTTTTTTAATCATAGCTTTTTACCTCAATTTTGGAAGAGAGTTTATATCACTTGAATTCTGAAAAAATATAATCTGAAAGGGTCGTAGGATTATGGTCGATAGGTCCCTGTAATATTTTACATAAACTTGTCACCAAAATTTTGGTCACCCAGATGAAGCCTATATTATCTTTGATTTCGGTCGAGCAAGGGCTTCTATTTTTTGGGGTGGAATATCTAAGAAAATATCATGTTAGTCTAAAAAATCATACATTCACTATATAAAGCTTCTTCCTTTAGAAGCTTGATGATGCTAAAACTAGATATAGAGAAAGCTTATGATCAATTACTTTTAAATTTTCTTAGACACTTTATGTACCAGTGTAGATTTTATGATAAATTGATTACTTAGGTGTGGGCCTATATTTGTGAGCCTCAGTTTGCCTTGTTAATTAATGGTTGTGCATTGCATTGGTTTACTCCAACTAGAGGTTTACCTGTCCGCTTTCACCATATCTCTTTATATTGTGCTCTGAAGTGTTTTTCCAGGTTTATGCATTGTGTTATCCATAGTAAGTTGCCGAGAGCGTATACTTCTAGAGGAGGACCTATAGTATCACACACACACACACATATATATATATATATATATATTTGCTAACGATTACTTGTTAGTGCCTGAGCTATTGTTAGAGATGCTATAGTGCTATTATCCATTTTATTTGCTTATTGTTCTCTCTCAGGACAAGCTGTCCGTTATCCTAAATCATAATTTTTTTAGCCCTTCGATGCCATAGGCAGTTAAGCTTCAAATAGGAAATCTTTTTCATATATGACAATGGAGGGGGGTAGGACATATTTGGGACTTCCTATATCCGACCATCATTCGAGAGCTTTTATTTTACAGGTTTGCTTGATAAGGTGATTTTAAAGATGGCAACTTAAAAATGGAAGCCCTCTCACTTGCAGGGAGAGCAACCTTATTACAATTTATGTTGTCATTAATTCCTTAAGATACATTCTGTATCTTGTGTTCCTGTTTCTTTATCTATTTTGTATTAGTTGGAAATGGAATTCCGAGCATTTCTATGGGGCAATGACGTCCATCATAGAAGTGATCATCTCATCTCTAGGGAGCAGGTATGTATGCCTAGAAATCAGGATGGCCTTGGGATATCTTCTTTGTTAAAGCATAGGCAAGCCTCTTTGTATAAACTAGCGGCTCAAGTAGTCCTCAATTCAACCACCTTGTGGGCTTGGGCGGTTTTAGCTGAGTACCATTTCACTAGCTCCCGGATTTCTTATGCTACCCCCTCAGCATAGTTCAACTATTTGGAAGAAAATGTCTTCTTATGGGTCTTTAGTTCAATCTCAACTTTTGTGGTTACTCGGTAATGGGCAAAGAGTTCATGCCTTCCGGGATCCTTAGCCTACCTATATTAATATAAGGTTATTATATGATAGTATGCTAGTTTCTAATCTTATTACATCCTTTTGAACTTGGAATGATACTTACCTGCAACATTTATTTTCGACTAAAATGATGATTGACATTAAATGTTTGTCTATCTCGTATCATGGTTGGTCTGATCTGTTAGTTTGAACTCCCAGTAAACTATCTCATGTTACCTTATCTGATATGTCTTCTTTATGCTCACAAAGCCATAGCCAACAAAGTGGGACACATTTTAATTTGGTTTGGAAGTTGCCGGTTTCTGCTCGCTTGATGTTTTTTTGGTGGAAGCTACTATGGCAAAAGCTGCCCTGCAAACTGCTACTTGCAAGAAGTGCGATTATTCCATATCATGCTCGGTGGTGCAACATTTGTCAGGATATTGAGGACTGTGGACATGCTGTGGTGTGTTGCTTTCATATGAGGATTTGTTGGCAGCTACTAGGTACCATAAGTAGTGTTGAGTTTTGCCCTTTTGTCTTTATTGGATCCAGTAGCCTATGTCAGATACCATGGTAGAGCAACCACTAGTACTTTGGTTGCTTATGTTGCTCGGCTTATTTGGTCCCAAGGTAATGAGAGATTGTTTCAGCATGTCAAAAGTCTCCTTGGTAGCTAATGCGCTCGGCTAGGTGTTTTCCATGGATCTACAGGTGAATCAGCAGCCGCATTAGTTTAATACTCCATCTTGGTGCTGGGATGGTGACTTTCAGTTTTCTCTCAGTTTTGAAATACCTAAATTGGTGCTGTAGTTACCTCCTCCTAGTGGAGTATTAAAGGTTAACTTTGATGCTGCAATTTCACGCAATCAAACAGTGGCAGGTTATTTTATTCGTAATCGTGGAGGTCAAACTGTTACGACCTAGTGGAAAGCGATTGCTGCCCTCATTAGTGCCTTATGTTGAACTTACTGCTATTTGGTTGGGCTTCAAAATTGCTATTTTGGATTTAGGAGCACAACAATTATGGTTGGAAAGTGATTCCTAAACCATTATTTTCCGGCCATCTAAATTCTCGTCAATTTCTAGTCAGCATCATCTATGTTAAGGGTTCTTTTGCATTGGATTCGGTGTCGGGTGTATGTCATATTTCTCATACCTACCGTGAAGCCAACCATACAGCTGATTATGCGGCAAATCGAGCATTTTGTGGAGACTTTATGTGAAAGTTTGGTGATATTGTGGATATTAAACTTATCTCTAAATATTAGGGATTTAATGTGACCCACTTACAATGTTATCACTAAAGATAATTTAAGATAATTAAAATGATAATTACGAACAATGAAAAATTCTTTTGGGATAAGGATAGACTCGAGTCAAAATAGAGACTCCACTTCAGTTGTACTTCCTTGATAGAAAGAAGAAGTTACATCAAAATCTAAAAAGATTCCTAGTCTAATCTATAATTTATAGTCTATGATTCTCCATCAAGTATAGACTTTCAAGATCGATCCTCTAGCATAGACTAGAAGCATTCTTTTGAAGGGTAGAAGTAAGGTAGATATTAAAAAATTCATCTCCCGATAATTTTACAATTTTTTTGATCATTGTTCTGATTAGGCTTGAACAACAATGACTAGAGATACGTTAATTTCAATATTTAGATTAAAACTTTTTACATTGAGTGGCATCAAAGCCATCTTCTATATTATTTTGCTCAGTTCACATAAAGTTTATATGGATGTAGATCTAGCTGGCCACTCTGATTGATTGCTTATGATTGAAGTTGCCACAATCTGGATATGTTCAGGATTCCATAAACGATTATTTATTTATTTATTTATTTTAAAGCCTAAGATTATTATTGGTGAATAAAATGAAGTAGAAGAGGACCGGCGGTGCACTTCTCCTCCTCTTATCATGGTGGTCGGAACCCCATTTCTTCCTACGACAACTGTCGGAATGGGCCGACAGCGAGTCCCGATGTCGCAGTGTTGGAGATTTCTCCTTTCGTATCTAGATCTCCTATCTGGATATTAAAAATAAAAATAAAAATAAAAAGAGGAAAAAACGTGCTTAAGGTTCTTGTCATCGTTCTCTTCCCTCAGATGAGGATGGCCGAACCTTCGACCTGCATTTGGCAGCCACCTAAGGCACGTCGTCAACAACATTCCCCTCCAATAACCACCTGTCGGTCAAATGAAGGACTGGATCGCCGACAGTGAAGATAGAACCGCCAAATCAAGGCAAACTGATAGTTTTCCCTCCCTCATCGGCGACATAAAAGGATTTTTAGCCCTGATGAGGGCGATAATCTATCGATTGAAGTTTTCTAACAACTGCCAGTTGGGCTTTGGAGGGAAGGAGCATCAATTTTTGGCCCCTCCATCAATCTTCCATCAATAACAACCATCCATTGCCAGCTCATCGACGGTCAAGATAGTGGTCTCAAGCCAGCCACCAATGGTTGAGGATGGCTCATCTCGCCGGTGATGTTTTTATGGGGTGATAAGTCACCAGTCGTGGAGGGTTTAGGGGAGTGATTGAGAAAAGAGGAGGAAGAAAGGTAAAGGAAATAGGTTTGGGTTCCGACTTAAAATCTGCAACTTGATTATCCATTTTCTGAAACAGGAGATTTTGCAATTTAAACCCTAATAATGTTCTTTATTCAATAAAGGTCCTTCTAAATTATTTTTTGTTCCTTGTAATTTAATTTTATTACATAAAAGAGCCTGGATTATTGTTTATTTGCTAGAAATTTATGATTATGATAAAGATGAAATCATAATAATGTTTCATATGGTTATTTGAGGTTTTTCAATGTTATATTAAAAGTTAGTAGGTTTATTATGTTTGGGAGTAGCCACAGCATTATAGATATAGTAAAAACCATATAAAGACTATAAAAATTAAACTGTAATGGCATGCGAACAAATTTGCAATTAAGTCATAGAAATAATTAACTTGACCCACAGAGAGTATTTATTTTATGATTTAATTAAAATAAGATGGTAATTTAGGTATTAAGAATAGGATTATTTGTAGACCCATAGGTATGAAAATTTACTATTCTTTTGATACCTATGTTGCTGGTCTTATTAATAAAGTTTTAATAAATTATATGCATAATGTATCTCTGCCCACAGGAAGGTTAGAATTTACTACTAAAATTAATTTTTATTATTTTATATTATAGTTTATGGTTCATAGTACTAAAGTTTTCTATATTTATTGATTATTGTAGCTAATTCTACTGCTTATATGATGCTGCTCTTATTCCAATGCAAAGTGGTGATAACTTCTTTGATTGGAAAGATGGTATTCTTTACATTCTTGGGTGCAAGGATCATGATCTAGCTCTTCATGTGGATGAACCATTTATTTCTACGAATTCAAGTATGCTACAATAGATATCGATATATAAGAATAGGAGTGATCCAATCGCTTGAGTTTTGATGCTTATCAAGTTTCAAGTGCCTAAGAGTATCAGAGGTTCAATTCCTCGATGTGATAAGTCAAAAATTTTATGAAGATCATTGAAGAACAGTTTAAAAATTCTAATAAGATATTGGTAAGTATCCTAATACAGAGGCTTTCAGGCATAAGATTTGATAGTTCTAAAAATGTATATGACCATATTATGAAAATGAGAGATATTACTGCTCAACTCAAGTCCTTGAAAATTAAGATTTCTGATACCTTTCTAGTTTATTTCATTTTAAATTTTCTATTGGTAGAGTATGACCCTTTCAAGAGTTTTTATAATATACATAAGAAAAAATGGTCCATTAATGAACTTTTGACCATGTGTATTCAATAGAAAAAAAGATTGAAACAAGAGAAGTAAGATATAAAGCATGAAAGTGCTAACCTAGCTTCTCATGACAAAGAAAGAAAGGAAAAAGATATTCCTAAGAGAAAGAAGGATGTTGGAGTGCCAATAAAGTGTCGTAGTAATAAAGGTGCATGGTTCTTTTGTAAGAAAAAAGGATAGATGAAGGAGTGCATAAAGTATAAGAATGGCTTGAAAAAAAAGGTACTATTATATCTCTAGTGTTATACCTATAGTATGTTATGAATTTTTTCCTGTTGATGTTCCTAATAATACATGGTGGATTAATTCTAATACTACAATTTACATTGCCATACCATGTAGGGCTTTTTCAATCTAAGGAATCCAAAGAGAAGTGAATAAGGTATCTATTCAGACAATCAGATATGTTCACATGTAGAAGTTATAGGAATCTTTGATTATTTTACCTAAATAATGCTAATTTTAAAAAAATATATGAAAATAATGCTCTTTCCAAAATATTTACTAAAATACTGTCCAAAATATAGTCATCCTATGATAAGATGACTTTATGTGCTGACTCACTATAATTCATGCCATGTGAAAAGTGAAGTTAGTAACTAGTAAGTCATCCTAAAATAGAATGATTCTATAAATTATCCTATCGTATAACGACTTATAAATTTGCTCTATGATAGAGCGACTTTATGCTTTTTCTAACCGTGATCCAACTATCCCGATCGCCTTCCCCACTCCACTGCTCCTTCTCCTCTCATCCTTCTCCTCTTGCCCTCTCTGTCTCGATCAAGGAGGCCTCAATGGCTTCCCTCAATGGTCTAAAGGCGTGGGGACTCTTTTATGGGATAAGAAGAGTAGTGTTGATTGTTAGAGCCAGCAATGATGAGAAAGGGGGAAGGGAGGGGAGAATGAGAAAAAAAAATTTTTTTGCCACCTTCTTTGCAATGCAATGAGAAAAGATTTCTATGTTTAAATGGATCTTCTTAGCAAAATAAAGAGATATAGATGATTGAGAGGATTAGAATTTCATCAAGATTATTTTCTTGGCACTTATGGATAAAAAAAGAAAATTAATTATTTTAAAAAATTGGATATGAGATATGAGAAAATATTTGATCTAAATAGTAAATATAGAAAGCAATGTTAAGATATAAAATTTTGAAGACGTGGCTAGCATATGATTGCATGCAAGGAAAAAAAGTTTATACTGATTGGATCATGGGGGCTTGTGGTTGGAAAAAGCATAAAGTCACTCTATCATAGAGTGACTCTATAAGTCGCTCTACGATAAGGCTGTAATAATCGGTCTTTGGGCCTTAAACCCAGCCCAGAAGCCCATCAAAAAAAAAAAAGAAGAGAGAATTCGGGAAGAAGACTCCCGATAGGAGTCTTCTTCTCCGATGAGCCTAGATGGGATCGGGAGTCCTAGGACCACCAGGGGTCCTAGGACTCTCTATAAAATGGCCTTCCCCTTCCTAAGAACTGTTGGGAAATGTGTCCCAAAAAGCCAATCGTCAAGCTGTTGACGGTTGAGCAACCAAGTATTGTAATTGATTTGTTAATAAATAAAATATATTTGGCATCTTCATCATAAGCTTTCATCTTCTAATGAACTCTGTTGTTATGATGAAGTCCTTAGGACTATTTAGGTTCGATAAAGAGAGGATTTATCGATTAGTCCTTAAAACTGTTCACGACCAAATGATAGGCTGTTAATAAGGAGACAGCTTCTATCGAGCATAGGTCGCTGTAGGCCATATGGGTTGGTTGTCCTCTTAACCAAAGAGTGTGGAGACACTGGTATGGCATACAGGTGAGATGTAAGGGTACATCATCATTGAACGTGACCAACTCCAGAGCATTCTGCTGTCGAGAATGTCTCTGATGGGATATAGGTATAAGTGTCCCTTAGACTTGAGATCGCCTCAGTGACTTGCAAGCAACTCACTGTGCTTTGGTACTGGACTAACTGAATTTCTAATTCAGGGACGGAAGGCTTCTGGGCACAGTCAAGTACTTGCAAGTCAGAGTGTGATCGAGATGGGATTGACCACTCCAAGAGTTGGAGAAGAATGAGTCGCTGTATTTCAATTTAGCAAAACCTTGGCCAGGGTAATCCATCAGATGGATTTGATATTTTGAAATACAATGTGGACAACCTGATCAGAGTTGACAGTTAAACTCTGGGGTGTCCTATGATCATTTTGGTCAAGGGATGAATTATATGAAAACTATATCGCATGGGTTCTAAGGATGTTGTTCTACACATTCGACCTATCCGGTCGTCGGGTATCATTGCTAGATGGTCACTTCGATTGGTATAGGAATTTGTTCCTATGCTACCGGCTTAGGTTCGGACCTATGAGGTCACACACATTAGAGTTCATGATCCGATCGGATGGTTGATCAACGATTAAAATCATTCTAGGGTTAAATGATCAATACGATTGACATTTAACCCAGTGCAAGTGTTGCAGGAGGATCGATTAGCAATTCGATTGCTAGTTGGCTTAATTTGATTAAGCCAATGGGCTGAGATTAAGTCTAATTAAATATGATTTAATTAGATTTATTTTGGGCTTGATTGGATCAAGTCCAATTGGTTTATTGGATAAGCCAAGTGCAAGGAAAAACTAGTCCTAGTTCAACTAGGACTTGGGTCAATCTAATTTCTAATTTGATTAGAAAATTAAATTAGATTTAAATCTAATTTAATCTGATTAAATTAGGTTCTTAATTAGGTTAAGACCTATTTTAATTAGGTTGATCTAATTTTGATTTGATTTGGTTTGGAAAACCAAATTAAAACAAGTCATGAGACAGAATCCTAGTAGGACTAGGATTCCACCTTGCGCCACATAAGCCTCTTCTCCACGCCCTCTCTCTTATTCAACGCCAATCTCCACTTATTTTGTGCGACAAAAGCCCTCTCCCAGATCTCTCCCACGTTCACAAAAGGTCTCCTCTCTTCTTTCTTACATGGAAGGTGATTTGGATCAAATCTAAAAGGAATAAGTTTGGATTTTGAATTCTATGAGATAGAGTTTTAGAAATCCAAAACTCTTTCGATTTTGCACCGAATTTATCCAAATTTTTTTTGGAATTTTCGTGGCTTTTAGGGTTTACATTGTACACCCTTTTCTGGTGATCCATGCACGAAAATATGGAGGAGGTGCTCAAGAGTTGGGCGTCCCTTAACTTGCCATGTTTGGATAAGCCTTGACTAGGTGTTTGACCTAGACAAGGACTCTATCATATCTCTCTATATAAGACGAGTTTCTTCGTGAAATTTGAAGGAGAGATAGATATTTGAGAGGTCTTTCTGCCATCCAAAAATTAGAGAGAAATACCTTTGGGTTATGGAGATATAAAAGATGCAAGTTTGGGTGTCTAGAGAGAAAAACGTGAAGAAGAAGAGGGTCTTCTTCTAGGGTTTTTATTTTCATATCTTTCCTCCTTCCATCTTGAGTTTCCTGAGAGTGTCTCAGATCTGAAACTCCTCCTTCTACTTTTTATCTTTGGAAGAGTCCAAATCAAGAAGAAGGAGGCACCTGATCAACCATCAAAGAAGGATCAGCGCAGTACTAGCATACTGTGCTGATTTCCTGAAGCAGGACTTCTGATCGAGATTCGTGGGCTCGTGTGGACGACTCCTAGAGGCCGGACGCGTGTGCGGCTTGTAACATCATCCTTAAGCCCGAATCAGCGAGGTTAGAGCATCTAACTTGCAAGGTAATAGATCTGATCTATTGTTTAATACATACATTAGATGTAGTATAGAAACATGTTGATATGATCAACATGTAGTTCATGCTTTATTTATATATTTTAATTTTGATTTAATATTATGTAATAATCATGTAATAGGATCTTAGATCTAGGGATTTTTTGATCTTATAAAATAAATTTTGATTTATTTTAGTCTTCCGCTGTATGATCTTGAAAAAGTTTCAAGATCTAACCCTCTTTTTCAAGATCTAACCCTGAAACCCTAGATCTGGTTCCTACAATTGGTATCAGAGCCTAGGTTCTTTATTACATGATTATTTATACATGCTTAGATTATTTTTTAGATTAGATCTAATTTATAATCTGATTATTAAATCTGAAATTAAAATTTTAGATCAATCACAAACTGCAAGGTTGTCCTGCTGTAAGGTTTACCCCTTACAGTGCAAAGGTTGTCCTAGTTTGTGTAGATCTATCTTTAATCATAAATTTGTTAGATATGATCTAGATTAAATTTATGATTTATTAGATTTAAAAGATGTTTAAATCTGAAATAAAATCTCTTTGTTAATAATTTTTGTGCAAAGAAATTGTTTAAAGTTGAAATTGTTTCAATTACATGAACCTGTTTAGATTAGATCTAAAGTAGTTTCATGTTTATTTCACTTGCATCTTGATTCGGAATCAAACATGCAATATGGTTAATAGAATCATATTGTAAAATTGTTTTACAAATATGAAAATAATTTTTTGAAAAGCCAAACCCAACCCTCAGCCTAAAACTTAATTAAGAATTAAGAAGTTGTTTGATTAGGTTCTAGGATTGTGAATTGAAGAACCTAAGACACAAATCATAACACATTGGGTTAATGGGTTAGTGGGAACTAGGTCCATTAATTGGGTTAGACCTATGGTTAGATTAAAGATGGACTTAATTAGAGAATTGACTAAATCTAATCAATTGTTGTCTTAGATTAGGTCAAGGATTCTCTAGATCAATTACAATAGTTGTAGTTGGTCAAGTCCATGTCTTTAACGAGAACCAAATGGACTTGATTCTTGGCTAAGCGGTCTAGCACGAACTGTTAGGTTGATCTAATCGAAACTAATTAAACCAGTTGGTGTCTAAGATAAACCAGACCGGTGGTTTTTAATTGGGAGCCCGCTTACCTGGCCATTCATGATGGTGTCTAAGGCAAGCTTTGGTAGACCCTCCCACTGATCGAACTTACCTGGCCTCTTGGTGAAATTATATTTTGATCGGATCACTTGACTATTCGAGCTGACCCATGTCAGCTAGGTAAATCAGTGTGACTGATTTAGGTGCTCCTAGACCGGCCCTTTTAATGGTCTCCCTTAAGCTGACTTGGTGAAGCCAGTGGGAGGATCATGATAAGCTGGTTCATCTGACCTCATCCTCTATATTATTTAAATCCTCTAAAATTATTAGGTCCTTAAAATGATAAAGTTATGGAGATAACTGAGTCATAGCCTCCCATTAAGGTGTTTGATAATGAGTCCATGAACTCAATAATCATTGCAGACCCAAAGGCCTGGTGCTTGTTGATTAATGGAATTATCACTCATCATATGACGACTTGGAAGTATCTCTCTAATGGTGGTTAGGTGAGCCAACCAAAGTTGGGCTTAATCATTCGTTGGTTAGATACACCAAGTATGATCATGTTAATGGTTGGACCTAACTGGATCCTTACAGTGGAGGCCAAAGCCTACTGATTAGGTTTCTGGGGCAAAATTAAAATTACTAAAAATTGTTTAGAGAAACAATTGGTTATGAACCTACCCTTAGATGTACATGGGTTGACCAACCAAAGTTGGGCTTGTGTGCAGTCTAAGTGGATTCTAGTACCCGCTAAGAATTAGGGTAATTCCTCGAGTTGGAGGTAGAGGCTACCAATTCGAATAAAATAGTGGGAGAAACCTTTTGATTAAAGTCCAAATCTTTAGGTTTAATGAATCAATTACTAATTAGGTTATGGTTCTCTTTTGTGTAAATATGGCCACTTCCCTATCACTCCGATCATTGTTGGACAATGATAAGTTGGTGGGACCCAACTTCGGTAGCTGGTACCGAAAGTTGAAGATAGTCCTGGAGCATGAATGGATCCTATATGTGATAATAGATCCTGCACCTGAGGAGCCAGCTGTCAATGCACGTGGAACAATCAGAGATACTTACCAGAAGTGGCTCAGTGATCGGACCACGGTGCGCTGTATCATGCTGGCTATCATGAGCGACGAGTTCAGTCGCAGATTCGAGACGGCTCAGCCAAAGGACAAGCTTCAAGTGTTGGAGGATGCCTTTGGCACACTCGATGACGTGGAGAGGCACAAGACTAGTTGTGCCATCTTCAACGCCAAAATACGGGATGGTGCCTCTGTCACTGATCATGTATTGTACATGATCGAGCTGATGGAATGATTGAGCAAGCTCGACTTTTCCTTGCATGAGCAGCTTGAGAAAGATGCAATACTGAACTCGTTTCCCAAGTCTTATCTCCCATTCCTCACTCATTATAAAATGACAAAGCCTGAAAAGAACTACCACGGGTTACTGGGGTTGCTTCAGAACTTTGAGAAGGATCACGAACTTCACAAGGAGTCGGTGAATTTAGTGGGAGGTTCGTCTTCTGGTTCTCGACCTTTTAAGAAAGGGAAGAAGAACAAGAAGAAGAAAGTAAAGAAGGTGCAAGTTCAGGCTAGGATATCAGTGCAGAGCCAGACCAAAAAGGTCAAGCCTGATAAGAGTCTATTCTACTGGCAAGCACCCTAGATTAGATAGTGTATCAGATATCTACTTATGGCACTGTAGGCTAGGTCATATAAACAAGAACAGAATAAACAGGTTGACTCAAGAGGAATCCTCGAAGTCAGTGATTGTGAATCACTTCCAACCTGTGAGTCCTGTCTTCTTGGTAAAATGACCAAGTCACCTTTTACTAGAAAAGGTGAGAGAGCTACTGAGCTCTTGAGCCCAGTACATACTGATGTATGTGGGCCCATGAGCACCAGTGCTAGAGGTGGATATTTCTACTTCATAACTTTCACGGATGACCTATCCAGATATGGATATGTCTATCTGATGAAACATAAATCGGATTCATTTGAAATGTTCAAACGATTCCGAAGTGAAGTAGAAAAATAAACTGGGAAGAGTATTAAAACTCTTCGATCTGATCGAGGAGGAGAATACCTTTCTAGTGAGTATCTCACATATCTAAGAGAGAATGAGATTCTCTCCCAATGGACTCCTCCAGGAACACCACAGCATAATGGTGTGTCTGAAAGGAGGAATCGGACTCTGTTAGACATGGTCCGATCCATGATGGGTTTTGCTAGCTTGCCGATATCCTTCTGGGATATGCACTCGAATCGGCCTGTTATCTGTTAAATAGGGTTCCAAGTAAGTCTGCAATTAAGAATCCATATGAGATATGGACAGGGCGTAAGCCGGTACTTTCACACCTTAGGGTCTGGGGGTGCCCGGCCTATGTCAAATGATTAGTCACAGACAAACTTGGACCTAGGTCTGACAAATGCTCATCATAGGGTACCCCAAAGAGACAAAAGGATATTTTTTCTACCATGCTGATGAACAAAAGGTGTTCGTTAGCCTTAAGGCAATCTTTTCAGAAAAGGAGTTCCTTGGTGAAGGAACCGTTGCCTCTAAGGTTGAACTTGATGAAGTTCAACAGGTAGAAGGACCGACACCAATAGCTGAACCTGAGTCGGATATGATTAGATCAAATCCGGAGCCTAATATACCTGCACCATTAAGGCGATCCGGTAGAGTACCGCGTCAGCCGGACAGATACTACGGTTTCTTGGTCCGGGACGGTGATCCCATCGAACTTGATGAGAATAATGAGGATCCGATCACCTATATGGATGCTATGCAGAGACCTGATTCCGAGAAATGGCTTGAAGCCATGAAATCCGAAATGAAGTCCATGAAGGTCAATGATGTATGGACATTGGTTGACCCACCTGAAGGGGTTAAACCCATTGGGTGTAAATGGGTCTTCAAAAGGAAGAGGAGCGCAGACGGAAAGGTGGAGACCTATAAAGCCCGTCTGGTTGCCAAGGGGTATCGTCAACGTTATGGTATTGACTATGACGAGACATTTTCTCCTGTGGCAATGCTCAAATCTATTCGGATAATGCTTGCAATAGCTGCCCATCTGGATTATGAGATCTGGCAGATGGATGTAAAGACAGCCTTCCTGAATGGAGAGCTGACCGAAGAGGTGTATATGATACAACCTGAGGGGTTTACATCCACAGATGAGTCCAAGGTGTGCAAGCTTCAGAGATCCATTTATGGATTGAAGCAAGCTTCTCGGAGTTGGAACATGCGTTTTGATAAGGTGATCAAAACGTATGGCTTCATTAAGAATGGAGAAGAGCCCTGCATCTATAAATGGGCAAATGGTCCAGTTGTGGTATTTCTTATCTTGTACGTGGATGACATTCTCTTAATCGAGAATGACATCCCCGCACTACAGGGAATAAAAGTTTGGTTGTCATCACAGTTCTCCATGAAGGACTTGGATGAAGCATCCTACATCCTAGGGATGAAGATCTATAGGGATAGATCTAAAAGGATGCTTGGGTTATCCCAGTCCATGTACATAGACACTGTGCTGAAGAGGTTCAGCATGGAGAATTCCAAGAAGGGCTATCTACCGATAGGCCATGGAATTTCTCTCTCTAAGAAGGATTGTCCGACAACTCTTGAAGAGAGAGAGCGTATGAGTAGAGTCCCATATGCTTCAGCCGTGGGATCTATCATGTACGCCATGACATGTACAAGACCAGATGTGGCATACTCACTAGGAGTAGTGAGTAGATACCAATCTGATCCTGGAGAAGATCACTGGAAAGTGGTTAAAGCCATCCTTAAGTATTTGAGAAATACTAAGGACCAATGGTTGGTTTATGACGAGTCAGATCTGAAACTTGTGGGGTTCACAGACTCCAGCTTCCAATCTGACCATGATGACAACAGGAGCGTGTCGGGTTATATCTTTACTCTGAATGGTGGAGCCATCTGCTGGAAGAGTTCCAAGCAGCATACTATGGCAGACTCTGTTTGTGAAGCGGAGTATATCGCAGCATCAGATGCCGCGAAGGAAGCTGTGTGGCTGAGGAAATTCATCAACGAGCTCGGAGTAGCACCCTCCCTCGATGGTCCAGTCCTGCTCTACTGCGACAGCACTGGTGCCATAGCTCAGGTGAAGGAATCCAAAGCACACCAGCGAATGAAGCACATTTTACACCGCTTCCACTCGATCTGAGAGATCATGGATCGAGGTGACGTCGACCTTCAGAAGATCGACAGAAAAGAGAACCTAGCCGACCCCTTCACTAAAGCCCTGACAATAAAGGAGTTCGACAACCATAAGTCGAAGATGGGTATTAGATACTATGCCGAGTGGCTTTAGGACAAGTGGGAGTTGTTGGGAAATGTGTCCCAAAAAGCCAATCGTCAAGCTGTTGACGGTTGAGCAACCAAGTATTGTAATTGATTTGTTAATAAATAAAATATATTTGGCATCTTCATCATAAGCTTTCATCTTCTAATGAACTCTGTTGTTATGATGAAGTCCTTAGGACTATTTAGGTTCGATAAAGAGAGGATTTATCGATTAGTCCTTAAAACTGTTCACGACCAAATGATAGGCTGTTAATAAGGACGACAGCTTCTATCGAGCATAGGTCGCTGTAGGCCATATGAGTTGGTTGTCCTCTTAACCAAAGAGTGTGGAGACACTGATATGGCATACAGGTGAGATGTAAGGGTACATCGTCATTGAACGTGACCAACTTCAGAGCATTCTGCTGTCGAGAATGTCTCTGATGGGATATAGGTATAAGTGTCCCTTAGACTTGAGATCGCCTCAGTGACTTGCAAGCAACTCACTGTGCTTTGGTACTGGACTAACTGAATTTCTAATTCAGGGACGGAAAGCTTCTGGGCACAGTCAAGTACTTGCGAAGTCAGAGTGTGATCGAGATGGGATTGACCACTCCAAGAGTTGGAGAAGAATGAGTCGCTGTATTTCAATTTAGCAAAACCTTGGCCAGGGTAATCCATCAGATGGATTTGATATTTTGAAATACAATGTGGACAACCTGATCAGAGTTGACAGTTAAACTCTGGGGTGTCCTATGATCATTTTGGTCAAGGGGATAAATTATATGAAAACTATATCCGCATGGGTTCTAAGGATGTTGTTCTACACATTCGACCTATCCGGTCGTCGGGTATCATTGCTAGATGGTCACTTCGATTGGTATAGGAATTTGTTTCTATGCTACGGCTTAGGTTCGGACCTATGAGGTCACACACATTAGAGTTCATGATCCGATCGGATGGTTGATCAACGATTAAGAATCGTTCTAGGGTTAAATGATCAATATGATTGACATTTAACCCAGTGCAAGTGTTGCAGGAGGATCGATTAGCAATTCGATTGCTAGTTGGCTTAATTTGATTAAGCCAATGGGCTGAGATTAAGTCTAATTAAATATGATTTAATTAGATTTATTTTGGGCTTGATTGGATCAAGTCCAATTGGTTTATTGGATAAGCCAAGTGCAAGGAAAAACTAGTCCTAGTTCAACTAGGACTTGGGTCAATCTAATTTCTAATTTGATTAGAAAATTAAATCAGATTTAAATTTAATTTAATCTGATTAAATTAGGTTCTTAATTAGGTTAAGACCTATTTTAATTAGGTTGATCTAATTTTGATTTGATTTGGTTTGGGAAACCAAATTAAAACAAGTCATGAGACAGAATCCTAGTAGGACTAGGATTCCACCTTGCGCCACATAAGCCTCTTCTCCACGCCCTCTCTCTTATTCAACGCCAATCTCCACTTATTTTATGCGACAAAAGCCCTCTCCCAGATCTCTCCCACGTTCACAAAAGGTCTCCTCTCTTCTTTCTTACATGGAAGGTGATTTGGATCAAATCTAAAAGGAATAAGTTTGGATTTTGAATTCTATGAGATAGAGTTTTAGAAATCCAAAACTCTTTCGATTTTGCACCGAATTTATCCAAATTTTTTTTAGAATTTTCATGGATTTTAGGGTTTACATTATACACCCTTTTCTAGTAATCCATGCACGAAAATATGGAGGAGATGCTCAAGATTTGGGCGTCCCTTAACTTGCCATGTTTGGATAAGCCTTGACTAGGTGTTTGACCTAGACAAGGACTCTATCATATCTCTCTATATAAGACGAGTTTCTTCGTGAAATTTGAAGGAGAGATAATATTTGAGAGTATTTCTTCATCCAAAAATCAAAGAGAAATACCTTTGGGTTGTGGAGATATAAAAGATGCAAGTTTGGGTGTCTAGAGAGAAAAACGTGAAGAAGAAGAGGGTCTTCTTCTAGGGTTTTTATTTTCATATCTTTCCTCCTTCCATCTTGAGTTTCCTGAGAGTGTCTCAGATTTGAAACTCCTCCTTCTACTTTCTATCTTTGAAGAGTCCAAATCAAGAAGAAGGAGGCACCTGATCAACCATCAAAGAAGGATCAGCGCAGTACTAGCATACTGTGCTGATTTCCTGAAGCAGGACTTCTGATCGAGATTCGTGGGCTCGTGTGGACGACTCCTAGAGGCGGACGCGTGTGCGGCTTGCAACATCATCCTTAAGCCCGAATCAGTGAGGTTAGAGCATCTAACTTGCAAGGTAATAGATCTGATCTATTGTTTAATACATACATTAGATGTAGTATAGAAACATGTTGATATGATCAACATGTAGTTCATGCTTTATTTATATATTTTAATTTCTGATTTAATACCATGTAATAATCATGTAATAGGATATTAGATCTAGGGATTTTCTAATCTTATAAAATAAATTTTGATTTATTTTAGTCTTCCGCTGTATGATCTTGAAAAAGTTTCAAGATCTAACCCTCTTTTTCAAGATCTAACCCTGAAACCCTAGATCTGGTTCCTACAAGAACCTCCCACCGATCTTCCTCCCTCTCTTCCTCCTCGATTTCTCTGATTGAAGCCGCGACCCCTTGACTCGTGCTCACCGTGATTTCTTACCGACATGGTCATCGGAGCTCGAGGTAGTCCCTCCTTCCTCTTCCTCTCTCCTCTCCCTTCTTTTCTGTGCCTGTGGGCATGACTGCTGGCGACAGGTGTCGTCAGATTTCGTTGGAGAAGAAAGTCCCTGTTTGGCCTCTTCTTTTTCCTGATTTTTATGGCACCGACAGTCACCGTCGACTACCGACCTTGGCCTCTTTGAGCTCGGGAGGGTCGCCCCTCACCGCCGGCCACCACCGTGCAGGGTATGGCCATGATCAGCCAATCAAAGGCAAGGGGACCTCTTGGTCCCCTGTTTCGGCCAAAGAAGGCCACGGGAAAAAGAAAAAAAAATAAAATAAAATAAAAATAAAAAAAAGAGAGAATTTTCTCTCTCTTTCCTCTCTCCTCTCTTTACCTTCTCTATCCAGTTTCTTTCTCCAAATTCTCTCTATTTTTTCTCTCTAGACCTTTTATCTCTTTTTATGGATTTTGTTCTCTAGGATCATTCTCTCTCTCTGATTGCATCACAGGCCCTAGGATAAACTTGAGATAAAAATATGATGACCTGAGATTGCTTCAAAATTCATGCAGTAGATTGGATTTCGGTCTGATCCTTATTTGAAATTGATAACATTGATCATGGTTAATCCATATTAAGTCATTCTAATATGACCTCTAATCATCTCAATCATGACTGCCACTTTTGAAGGATACGAAGATTTTTTTTACTTTCTCTCTCTACTTTCTCTCTCATGATTGACTTTCTCTCTCTAAGAAGGTCTATAAATCCTGTACCGAGTCATGCCTTCATCTTTTAGGAGCTCATATTGACTCTAACAAGATAATCCAAAGTTGCTTTGATATCCGTGCTGTATGTCAACCTCATTTGATCATATCAAGGATCTTTCAAATTCATTATTAATAAATTTTATTGATTTATCTTGATCTAATCTGTGTTTCACAATTTCTTGTTCAAGTCACTTAAATCTGACCCTCAGATCAGAGACCCTAAATTACCCTGGTATCTGGATGGTCTGACACATCTGGACAACAGTCCTCTTTTCTTACGATTTAATCTTATTATATTCATGAAATAAAAATTGATGATGATTTGATATTTTAAATAGGATTAGCTGATTCTTCCAACGAAGTCAGAAGATCTAAGATGAATGAGGTAAGTGGATCTTATGCTCCTTATTTATTTTTAAATGATCATATTTTGGGAATAGTGTCCCAAAGCCAATCATCAGCCTGTTGACGGTTGTGCTCTTTTTGTATTAGTACATAAATTATAAATAAATAAAAGTTATTTTGATATTTTTTTCATCACAAATGTTTCATCTTCTAATGAACTCCTGTGTTGTGGTGAAGTCCTTAGGACTATTTAGACTCGACAAAGAAGATTTGTCGCTTAGTCCTTAAACCTTTCGCGACCAAATGATACGTTGTTACCAAGAACGACAACGTTTATCAAGCATAGGTCGTTGTGTGCCATATGGGTTGGTTATCCTCATAACCAAGGAGTGTGGAGATATTGGTATGGCATACAGGTGAGATGTAATGGTACATCTGTACTGAATGTGACTGACTCTGGAGCTATTTCTGGTGTCAAGATTTGCTCCGATGGGATATGGGTATAAATGTCCTCCGACCTGAGACCGCCACGGTGACTTGCAAGCAACTCACTGCACTTAGGCACTGGACTACCTGAATTTCTAATTCAGTGACGGAAGGCTACTGGGTGTAGTCAAGTACTTGACTTGTCGGTGCGTGTGTCAAGATGGGATTGACCACTCCAGTTTAGGAGCTGTGTACAGTCGTGTTTCAATTTAGCAAAATTTTGGTCAGGATAGTCCTAGTGAGGAGTCACAGGACTAATTGAGTTGAGCACGATTCGGATGATCTCATCATGGTTGACAGTTTAATCCTAAGTCGTCCTAAACACAGGGGTCAAAAGGGATGAATTATACGGTAACCATATTCACGTAGGTTCTGAATGTTGCGATTACGACTGTTCGACCTATCCGATCGTCGGGTATCATTGCTAGATGGTCACTTTGATTAGTACAGGAATTGGTTCCTGTGCTACCGGCTTAGGTTCGAACCTGCGGGGTCACACACATTAGAGGTTCCTTTCTGATCTGATGGCGGATTATAAGTCTTATGTATCTGAGACTCTATGATTAAGAATTAAGATTCTCTGATCATGAGTTTCACATATTTTGGGTACCGAGGTCAAAATTTTGAATTTCAAATTTTGAATTTGAAATTTGAACTCTTCGATCAATGTTTCATATTGATGGACTTTGATACCCGATTGCCCATCGAATTTGGACTCAATAATTATGAGAGATTTTATTAGTGATTTGATCCTAATTAACTCAATTTAATTGAGTAATTATTTTTGGATCAAGTCTAATTGAATTGGATTCAGTTGGGTTTGACCGATTAGGTTAAGAGTTGACCTAATCGTCGAGATGGTTTGGTCCCTGATTTGATCAGGGGTTGGACTTAGTCAATTTTTGATTTGATTAGAATTTTATTGAGCCTAATTAAGCTTAATTAAGTTAGATTTAATTTAGTCTAATTATTCTTAACCTATTTTGATTAGGTTGGTTCAATTAAGATCAAACCACCATTTGAATTTGAATCCCTGCACCACCTTAAATCTCTGGCCCATTTGAATTCACGAGAAGAAACTTCTCATGAATTTTTTCTCATGCAAAGCCCTTCTCACGCTCACTTTTGTGTACCATATGGATGGATAAAGCTGATTAGTTAACCATTCAAATTCAAAGCGTGTTTGAATTTGAATGGATAACTTATCTCTTTTGCCTTCAAGCTTATCCATCTTGTGCGCCACATAATTCACACGAGAAAAAGTTTTTCGTAAAACTTTTCCACACACAAAGAGTCCACGCCCTCCTCTTCTCATGCCACAAGTGGATAGGGATGAGTTGGTTTTAGTTTGAATTCAAATTTGATTTGAATTCAAATGTGTAACCACTTGTCTTTATCCTCTCACGCGGAAAAGACATGTTTTGAACTGTTTTAAAAGAGATAGGGAGCTGGGGCGTGCGTAGAAAAATTTTGAGAAAGAAAGTGGGGCGTGAGAAAGTCGTATGCATGAGGTGAAGGTCCAAAACCTTTCGAGAGAAAAAGAAAGAAAAGAAAGAAAATTGGATGCAGGATTTTTGGTGTGTACCCTAGGGTTTCTACCTAGGGTTTGGGAAGTGAGATTGGTGTGCCACGAGTGTCATGAGTCCACCAAATTTCAGAGAGAGATCCATCAGCCTCTCAACCAATCGTGCAGATGATCCGGAGTATCCGAGGAGTCGGCACACATCGATCAAAGGAGTTCGATCAACATCAGCCATCAAAAGGATGAAATCACGAACTAGCATTCGTGAGGAGCCGATCAGATGGAAGCTTCGTGTGGACGATCCACAGAGGCCAGACATTAGTGTGGCTGTGACGTGACAATCAGAGCCCTTCGATAGTGATCAGATTATGATGATCGACTACTCGCAAAAGTGATGTGTTCTGAACACAGTACAGTAAAAAGTTTACTGTTTCAAATTTGAATTTCAAATATAAATGCATGCTGTTGTATCATATTTAGATCCTAGTGTAGGGTTAATTAGTATTAATTAATAAAATTAATTAATAATTTTGCTGTAAAATAGTAATTTTGAAAAAGTTTTAAAATTACATTTTGCTCCTGCACTGAATTTTCGCTACAAATGGTATCAGAGCATGGTTCTAGAATATGATATACATATGCATGCTAGATTAAAGTGTAATCTATAAGTTTAAATTTGAAATTTAAAATTTAAAATTTAAAATTTAATTTTGAAATTTGAATTTTAAAATTTAAAATTTGAAATTTGAAATTTGTTTGAAATTTCAAATTTGAAATTTGAAATTTAAAATTTGAAATTCAAAATTTAAAATTTAAAATTCAAAGATTGAAAATTCGAAATTTGAAATTTGGTTGAAATCTCAAATTTAAAATTTGAAATTTAAAATTTGAAATTTAAAATTTAAATTCAAATTTAAATTTTGAAATTGGTATATTTAAATATACTTGATCCAAGTAGCAAGTAATCTAATTGGGTTGGTTGCCATGGCCGTCCAGTCATAGGAGAAAAGTAGGGTTTAAAGGCCCTCTCTTCCCATTCGATGGGGTCTCCTATGGCAGTAGGGGTGTCGATGCAATTATATCCCATACCGATGAAGCAGCGAAAGGACTTAATTATAAAATTTATCATGAATGTGTTAGATTAGATCTAAAAGAAAATTCATGATTCATTTTGAGTTATCTTCTGTTATGAAATGAGCAATAGGATTGCTGTTTATGAATTGTGCTGACCCATTTGTGAAATGAGTCAACACATTTGGTGAACAGAAAATAAAATTTTTTAAAATTTAAAAATTATTTTCGAAAAGCCAAATCCTGACTCATCAGCCCAAGTACTTAATTAAAAGAATTAAGTGTTATCTAGTAGGTCTAGAATTATGAATTAAGACCTAAGACAATTGATAAACTTGTGGGTTAATGGGTTAGATGAATTAGGTCCATAATTGGGTTAGACCTAAGGTTAGCCTAAAAAATGGACTAAATAGAGTAATTGGTCAAATCTAATCAAAAGTTGAATTAGATTAGGTCAAAGATACTCTAGACTCAACTTCAATAGTTGTAGTTGAATGGGTCCATGTCTTTAACTAGACCAAGATGGACTTAATTCATGGCTACGCGGTGGAGCCCTATTTACTAAGTTGATCAAAATTAAAACTAATGAACCGGTTGGTGTCTAAGGTAAGTTCGGCAGTTTTGACCAGTGGTTCTTAAGCGGGAGCTACTCGCATTGATTCGATCATTGACGAGTTAATGGCAAATCTCCACCACTGATCTCACTTACCTGACCAATCTGGTAAGTTAGATTTTGATTAGATCACTTGGTGATTAGAGCTCACCCATGTCATTAGGTAAATCAGTGTGACTGATTTAGGTGCTCCTAATGCAGCTTTAATTAAATCCTTTTTAATTTGACTTGGTGAAGTCAGTAGGAGGATTGAAATTGGCTGAATGATTTCTTCTCTACTATCCTTTAATAAAATCCTCAAAAATTATTAGGTCCCTAAAATAATTAAGTTATAATGATAACTAAGTCAATGCCTCCCATTAAGTGAGTGATAATGAGTCCATTAGTTCAATGATCATTGGAGGCCCAAAGGCCAGGTGCTCATTGGCTAATGGAATTATCATTCATAATATGATAATTTGGTTGAGTCTTTCTGATGGTGGTTAGGTTGGCCGGCCAAAGTCGGGCCTGATCATTTATTGGTCTAATTCACCAAATTAAGTCATGTTAATGGTTGAACCTAACCAGATTTTTTCAGTGGAGGCCAAAGCCTACTGATTAGGTTCTGGGGCAAAATCAATTACTAGAAGTTGTTTAGAAAAATAACTGGTTAAGAACCTACCCATAGATGCACATGGGTTGACCAACCAAAGTTGGGCTCGTGTGTAGTCTGTGTGGATTCTAGTACCCATTAAGGAATTAAAGTAATTTCTCGAATTGAAGGTTGAGGCTACCAGTTCGTAAAAATATTGGAAAAAACTTTAGACTAAGTTCAAGTCTTTAGTATTAATTTATGTACTAATAGAGATCTAATTTTTCTTTATACAGCTATGGCCACTACCCTGTCGCTCCGGTCATTATTAGATAATGACAAGCTCATGGGACCTAATTTCGATAGCTGGTATCAAAAATTGAAAATCATCCTTGAGCATGAGCGGATCCTTTATGTAGTAACGGATCCAGCACCTGAGGAACCAGCTCCGAACGCTAGTAAGGCGATCCGAGACACTTACCAGAAGTGGCTCAATGACCGCACCACCATCCGATGTGTTATGCTGGTAGCAATGAATGACGAGTTCAGCCGCAGGTTTGAGAACGCCCACCACAGAAGATGCTTCAAATGTTGAACGACTTCTTTGGCACGCCTGACGATGTTGAAAGGCACAAAACTAGTGCCATTTTCAATGCTCGGATGAGGGATGGGGCCTCAGTCACTGATCATGTACTGTACATGATCGAGATGATTAAGCGCCTAAGCAAATTGGGTTTTCCTCTGCACGAGCAGCTCAGTAAAGATGCGATCCTTAATTCCTTGCCCAAGTCCTTCCTCCCATTCCTTACTCATTTTCGAATGACAAAGCCTGCAGTAAACTACCACGGGTTGTTGGGGTTGCTGCAGAACTTTGAGAAGGATCACCAGCTCCATAAGGAGTCGGTGAATGTAGTGGGAGGGTCTTCTTCTCATCGTCAACCCTTTGGAAGGGAAGAAGAACAAGAAGAACAAGAACAAGAAGGTGCAGCCTCATGCTGGGACGGTTGCACAGGGTCAGACCAAGAAGCGCAAGCCTGACCAGAGCCAGGCGAAGTGCTTCTTTTGCAAGAAGCAGGGGCATTGGAAGAGGAACTGTCCTCAATACATTGCCTCCCTGGACCCGAACAGGCCGAAGAAGAAGCAAGGTAATTATATGATAACTCCTTGCAACTTTTTCATTTGTGATACTACTGCCTGGGTATTGGATACCGGAAGCCCTTATCATATTTGTAATTCGATGCAGGGTCTGCAGGTCAGTAGGAGATTTGATGAAGGCGAGAGGTTCCTGAACGTTGGAGATGGAAGTAAAGTTCCAGTTCTAGCTTTAGAAATCATGAGTCTTGTAATCAATTCTCGTAATGTAATTCTGAGTGAATGTCACTATTGTCCAAACTTTTTATTAAATATTATTTCTGTAGGCCTTTTGGCCATGTACGGTTATGATTTTTTAATAAAAAAAAATATTTGCAATATCATTTTGAATGGTGTTACAATGTTTGTTGGACAATTAAATAATGGAATTTACTTACTATCACAGTCTGTTAATGTAGTTCAAAACTTCGGTAAACACTCTAGAATAGATAATGTGTCAGAAGTCTACCTTCGGCACTGTAGGCTAGGTCATATCAATAAGAACAGGATAAATAGGTTGGCTCAAGAAGGAATTCTTGAACTTGGTGATTGTGAATCACTTTCAACCTGTGAGTCTTGTCTTCTTGAAAAGATGACCAAGTCACCTTTTACTGGAAAAGGTGAGCGAGCCAGTGAACTCTTGGGTCTGGTACATTCTGATGTATGTGGACCTATGAGCTCAAGTGCAAGAGGTGGATATTTCTACTTCATAACCTTCACAGATGACCTATCGAGGTATGGGTATGTCTACTTTGAAGCATAAGTCGGAGTCGTTTGAAATGTTCAAACTATTCCGAAATGAGGTAGAAAAATAAACTGGAAAGTGTATTAAAATTCTTCGATCTGATCGAGGATGTGAATACCTTTCCAATGAGTTTCTGACGTATCTAGGGGAGAATGGGATTCTCTCTCAGTGGACTCCTCCTGGAACACCACAGCATAATGGTGTGTCTGAAAGGAGAAATCGGACCTTATTGGACATGGTTCGATCCATGATGGGTTTGCTGGTCTGCCGATCTCCTTCTGGGGATATGCGCTCGAATCGACTTGTTACCTTCTAAATAGAGTTCCAAGTAAGTCTGTAGCCAAAATGCCATATGAGATATGGATAGGACGTAAGCCAGTACTCTCGCACCTTAGGGTTTGGGGGTATCCGACTTATGTTAAACGTTTAATTACAGACAAGCTTGGACCTAGGTCTGACAAGTGTAATTTTATAGGGTACCCAAAAAAGACCAAAGGGTATTATTTCTACCTTGCTGATGAGCAAAAGGTGTTTGTCAGCCTTAAGGCAATCTTTTTAGAAAAGGAGTTCCTTAGTGAAGGAACTGTTGCCTCTAAGGTCGAACTTGATGAAGTTCGACAGATGAAAAATCCGACACATGTTACTGAACCTGAACCGGATTTGATTAGATCAGATCCGGAGCCCATTGATTATGCACCCTTAAGACGGTCTGGTAGAGTACCACATCAATCGGACAGATACTATGGTTTCTTGGTCCGGGATGGCGATCCTGTCGAACTTGATGAAAACGATGAGGATCCGATCACCTACATGGATGCAATGTAGAGACCTGACTCTGAGAAATGGCTAGAGGCCATGAAATCCGAAATGGAGTCCATGAAGGTCAACGATGTGTGGACATTGATTGACTCACCCGAAGGAGTGAAACCCATAGGGTGTAAGTGGGTCTTCAAGAGGAAGAGGGATGCAGATGGAAAGGTGGAGACCTATAAAGCCCATCTGGTTGCCAAGGGATATCGTCAACGTTATGGTATAGACTATGGCGAGATATTTTCTCCTGTGGCAATGCTCAAATCCATTCGGATTATGCTTGCGATAGCTGCCCATCTAGACTATAAAATCTGACAGATGGATGTGAAGACAGCTTTCCTAAACAGAGACCTGGACGAAGAGGTGTATATGATACAACCTGAAGGGTTCACATCCACAGATGAGTCTAAGGTATGCAAGCTACAAAGATCCATTTATGGACCTAAGCAGGCATCTCGGAGTTGAAACATATGTTTTGATAGGACGATCAAAACGTATGGCTTCGTTAAGAACGGAGAAGAGCCCTGCATTTATAAGTGGGCTAATGGTCCAATAGTAGTTGTTGGGTATAAAATAACCCCCAACCGAAGTTCATGATGGGAGTGACCCTCTGGGGATCCAACTGACTTTCGACCTCCGGCAACATCTCTTCAAACCTCCCGGGCGGCCGAGCCTCCGCCACACTCCCAAGTTTTGCCGACGGGCAGGACCGCGCCAGCATCGACCGGATTCTTCGCGACGTCCGGACTCCTACGGGAGCCGGACCTCGCCCCCAACTTCGACTTCACCTGCAGACTCCGGACTCCTACGGGAGCCGGACCTCGCCTGCGACTTCACCTGCAGACTCTGCCCGAGCTCCAATGGGAGCTGGACTCTGCCCACGACTCCAGCTGCAGGTAAACCTCGTTCGGACTCCATCCTGACTTTAATTGCAGGTAAACTTCGTCCGGACTCCTATCAGAGCCGGACCTCGCCCGCGACTTCACCTGCAGACTCTGCCCGGGCTCCTACGGGAGCCGAGCTCTGCCCACGACTTCACTTACAGGTAAACTTCGACCGAACTCCTACGGGAGCCGGACTTCGTCCCTGGCCTTGATTGCGGGTGGGCTTCGATCGGACTCCTACGGGAGCCAGACTTCATCCCCAACCTCAACTACGGGAAGGCTTCACCCGGACTCCTACGGGAGCCGAGCTCCGCCCACGACTCCAGCTGCAGGTAAACCTCGTCCGGACTCCTACGGGAGCCGGACTCCGTCCTGACTCTAATTGCAGGCAGACTCCGTCCGGACTCCTACGGGAGCCGGACCTCGCCTGCGACTTCACCTGCAGACTCCGCCCGGGCTCCTACGGGAGCCGGACTCCACCCACGACTCCAGCTGCAGGTAAACCTCATCCGGACTCCGTCCTGACTCTAATTGCAGGTAAACTTCGTCCGGACTCCTACGGGAGCCGGACCTCGCCCGCGACTTCACCTGCAGACTCCGCCCAGGCTCCTACGGGAGCCGAGCTCCGTCCACGACTTCATTTACAGGTAAACTTCGTCCGGACTCCTACGGGAGCTAGACTTCATCCCTGGCTTTGATTGCGGGTGGGCTTCGATCGGACTCCTACGGGAGCCGGACTTCATCTCCAACCTCAACTGCGGGAAGGCTTCGCCCAGACTCCTACGGGAGCCGAGCTCCGCCCACGACTCCAGCTGCAGGTAAACCTCGTCCGGACTCCTACGGGAGCCAGACTCCGTCCTGACTCTAATTGCAGGCAGACTCCGTCCAGACTCCTACGAGAGCCGGACCTCGCCCGCGACTTCACCTGCAGACTCCGCCCGGGCTCTTACGGGAGCCGGACTCCGCCACGACTCCAGCTGCAGGTAAACCTCGTCCGGACTCCTACGAGAGCCGGACTCCATCCTGACTAATTGCAGGCAGACTCCGTCCGGACTCCTATGGGAGTCGGACCTCGCCCTGACTTCACTGCAGACTCCACCGGGCTCTACGAGAGCCGACTCCGCCCACGACTCCAGCTGCAGGTAAACCTCATCCGGACTCCTACGGGAGCCAACTCCGCCCTGACTCTAATTGCAGGAAACTTCGTCCGGACTCCTACGGGAGCCGGACCTCGCCCGTGACTTCACCTGCAGACTCTGCCCGGGCTCCTACGGGAGCCGAGCTCCGCCCACGACTTCACTTACAGGTAAACTTCGATCAGACTCCTACGGGAGCCGGACTTCGTCCCTGTCCTTGATTGCAGGTGGACTTCGACCGAACTCCTATGGGAGCCAGATCTCGTCTCCGACTCCAGCTACAGGCAGACTTAGTCCGGACTTCTACGGGAGCCAGACTTCGTCCCCAACCTCAACTGCGGGAGGGCTTCACCCAGACTCCTACGGGAGCCGAGCTCCCCCACGACTTCACTTACAGGTAAACTCCATCCGGACTCCTACGGGAGCCGGACTTCGTCCCTGGCCTTGATTGCAGATGGACTTCGACCGGACTCCCACGGGAGCCGGACTCGCACCTGACTTAAATTGCAGGAAGACTCTACCCGGACTCCTAAGGGAACCGGGTCTCGTCCCCAACTCCGACTGCAAGAAGACTTCATCGGACTCCTACAGGAGCCAGACTCCGAGTTCTCTCAGACGGGTGGCTAGCCACCTCTCCCACCAGACACTCCAGCCAAACTTTGGCCGACAGGCCTAGGCCCCCTGGTAGGCCGCAGTGACGGCCATGACACTGCTCCACTCCTTCGACGGATTTCGCACGACTCCATCACTCCCTGGCAGGCCGCAGTGACGGCCACGACACTGCTCCACCTCCTGCGATGGATTTCGTGCGGCTCCATCACTCCCTGGAGGCCGCAGCGATGGCCACGACACTGCTCCACCTCCTGCGACAGATTTCACCGGCTCCATCACTCCCTGGCAGATCACCATAATGACCACGATTCTGCTCCACTCCCTGCGATGGATATCGCACGATTCCTCCCACCTCCTGGCAAGTCACGACAACGGACGCCGTTCCACTACCCGCAACAGACTCCACGTGGCACGTCCGATGGTGGCCACGATCCCATTCCACTACTCTTTGCAACAAACTCCGTCTGACCCTGGCAGCCCACTGCCAGACGGTTACAGATATCGCTATCAGTCTGCTGCCCCTTTTCGCCTATAAAAGGGGCCCAGATACGTTATTCTCTAAGCTCTCATTTTTTACCTAGAAACTCTGCTAAAATTTTCGTTCGAGCACTCCATTCTTGTTGAGGTAGAGAACTGACTTGAGCATCGAAGGGTCTTGCCGGAGCAACCCCACCTCCGTTTAGACTTCTTTTGCAGGTCCCGACGGTGACCGCGACTCCCTCGACTCCAGCTTCTCCGGCGCAAGCAGATTTTTGCACCAACAGGATTGGCGCTAGAGGAAGGGGCTGTGTCTTCGCAGTACCCTTGTTCTTAAAGGAGCGCTCAATGGGACGCCTCTGGTCATCTTCCCCGACGTCCACTCCTCCTTCCCCCACTTGATCTTCACCTGATGCCTCCCCGTAAGGCGTCCACACGATGATCCACGCCTCCGCAGCCAGGTCTCAGGCTCCGCCTCACTCCAGTCTCCCAGCCTCTACCTCCTCCTCTGGCAGCGATGGTTGGCATGGAGCAATTCGACCTGCTGCTGCAGCAGGTCAGAGGCCTCACTGAAGCTGTGCAGGCCATGCAACAGCAGGCAGCAGCTGCAGGCATCGGTGCGGTCGAAAAGAGCATCGTCAGAATCCAAAATCCGATGGCGGGATGGGCCACTTGGGCCAGCCGCCCGGTCTTTCTGAAAGATGAATCCAAGGGTGAAAGCCCCCAATCTGACCACGACTCCACCTCGAAGATCCTGCTCCATTCTGCCAGAGACCTCGAGATCCGAAGTCGAGAGGATTTCTGAACGGAGACTCCAGAAGATAACGGCAGATCGAAGAACTCCGCACGCTCCTCCGCTTATGGTGAGGATATTTGCACTGACCCTCCCTTTTCTCAAATGATCATGCAGGAACCGATCCCGCCAAACTTCAAACTCCCCCCAGTTAGAAAGCTACGACGGGACTTCAGACCCGGTTGATCATCTGGAGGCCTTTCGATGATGATGCTGCTTCATGGCGCACCCGACGCCATTCTAATGCCGAGCTTCCCATCCACCTTGAAGGGAGCGACGAGAAACTGGTACTCGACACTGAAGTCGGGTACATCTTTTTTTCGATCAGATGAGCACCAATATTGTGGCCCATTTTGTCAACAGCCGGTGCCCCAGAAGGGTTCGGAGTCCCTCATCAATATCAAGCAGAGGGAGGGGAGTCCATTCGA